>NC_136262.1:117074312-117284663 GCF_964187855.1 Myxine glutinosa
ACCGCTTTACAAAAAAAATGTGCAAAAACAGATCCTTGCAACTACAGACCAATCAGCCTGCTCCCAATTATCAGCAAAGTCATGGAATCCATCATTGCTTCGGATATCAAATCCTTCCTCTTCTCCAATGGCTTGATCTCCGATCATCAATTTGGATTCAGACCAGGTCATTCTACTCTGGACGTGCTGCTTCTGCTGTCTCAACAATGGATGGAGGTCCACAATGTCAAACAGGAAATCAGAGCTGTCTCCCTTGACATATCACGTGCCTTCGATACGGTCTGGCACCCAGTTCTGCTCACCAAACTCTCCTCCTATGGTATCCATGGGAATCTCCATGCATGGCTTGCGGACTTCCTCTCTGGTCGTAGTCAACGTGTGGCCCTGAATGGATTTCTCTCATCTCCCCTTCCTGTTCAGGCTGGAGTTCCCCAAGGCAGTGTTCTGGGCCCTGTGCTTTTTCTGGTCTTTATCAATGATCTCTCCGACTCTCTGGAAAATCCTCTCTATGTCTTTGCTGATGACTCCACTCTCTGCCGCTCCATTCCTTTTCCCTCAGATTGGCAGTCTGCAGCCTCCTCACTCTCTGAAGACCTGGACAAAATCACAGACTGGTCAAACAAGTGGAACATGTCTTTCAATCCTGACAAATCTCACACTCTTACTATGTCTCTCCGAAAAGATCGACTGGACAACCCTCCCATCTACGTTCTCAACAATCCTCTCCAAGAAGTTCTGTCGCTCAAGCTTTTGGGTCTCACTATCTGCCATGATCTTTCTAGGGAAAACCACATTTCCAAGCTGGCCTCCAAAGCCAGTTGCCAACTGGGCATCCTCCGTCGTGCGAAGTCCTTCCTAGGCACACCTGAGCTCCTCATCACATACAAGGCTTTCATCCGCAGCTCAATGGGATACTGTTCTCCCCGATGGGCCGGTGCTCCTGCCTCACACCTAGCTCGGCTTCACGCTGTTGAAACCAAAGCTTTCAGAATCATTGGAATCTCCCGCGATGAAGCTATCTCCGAGGGCCTTTCACTCACTCACCGCAGGCAGGTAGGTGGTCTTTCTGTCTTCTACCGACTCCTCTCCGGCCTTGCACCCCCAGCTCTCTCTGTGCTCTGTCCCCCAAATATTCCTACAGGTCGCACAAGATCTGCCAGCAACCCTCTGATGGTTAAACTGCCGAAATCTCGGCTCTCTACTCACCTTCACTCTTTCATTCCTCTTTTCTCCCACCTCTGGAACAAACTCCCACACTCCCTTCAATCCCACTCCTCCCTCCAGGTCTTTAAAACAGCTGTTCACCACCATCATGCCCCTCCCCCTAACCGGATTTTCGAAGCTGTTCCACGATCTTCACGCACGCTCGAAGTTAAGTAATTGTCACATTTGTATTTTTGTCGAAACTGTATTTATCTTACGTGTGTGTACCTTTTGCATGTCCCTCGGGAGATTATCGGTGTTAATCTTTCATACCTGTAAAAAATAGTCGAGTATTTCGCGCCACGCGGCCGAGTTGTTGAAGCTTCCGACCTTGAGGCCTGGTTCTCTCCGGCCATCCAAAGCGGTTATTTTTTCATTCGTGTGTTTGTCAAATTTCAACTCGTTATTTTATCGTCCATGCGTTATTGTTTGTTTATAGTTACTTTTGGTTTGAATTTCCTGTAACTCGTAATTAATTAATCGTGTTCTGCTCCGCTAGTGCGGCCTTGTACCCCCATCGGTGCTTGTTTACTTAACTCCCCTACATCGTGTTTTGCTTGGCTCTTAGTTTTTTCCCTTCTACCCCGAACATAATACTCTTTGTCTGATGTTTTAAATACGTTTATTTAAAATACCCCCACCCCCCCCCCCCCAAAAAAACAAACAAACAAAAAAAAACATTTATTTTCCTTTCTCCACGTGTGCTGTTTGTCTCATCCTGTACTTTCTATCCAGGTGTGCTGTTCGCCCCGCCCCCATTATCTCCTTGCCATCCTCCTTTTGCCCTGTCCACGTGACTCGTGGTGGTCCCTCTCGGCTCTCCCCCCGTTGGTACTTTGTGCATATAAGATTGTTTACGGTTCTGTTTTAATATTATTTAAATATGTATAAACTTTCCCCTTCAGTGTTTTATTCAGTGGTATATTACAACACGCTGTTTTTCTTCCTATTTAAAAGGCATTTTTCAAATTCCTCTCCATCTCATTCCACGTCAAAAAAAAGAAATTCAATCCCTTATACATCTCCCTCACTACATGGTCTAAATTCACATTCATTCCACCCCTCCTCCATCGTTCTGAATCGGATTGCTAACTTGAAAATCACAACAAACCCAATTTGTTATCAATGTTCGTCTTTCATTAATCATCCACTTTCAAAACTCCCCTCTTGCCCCTCCCCTCCAAATCCCCCCCCTTGCACCTCCACTCCTGAACTCCCTCCTTGCCCTTCCCCTCCTAAACTCCCCCCTTGCCCCTCCCCTCCAAATCCCCCCCTTGCCCCTACACTCCTAAACTCCCCCCTTGCCCCTCCACTCCTAAACTCCCCCTTGCCCCTCCCCTCCTAAACTCCCCCCTCACTCCTCCCCTTCAAAACTCCCCCCCAACCCCTCCCATTCAAATCTCCCCCCATACCATTCCTCTCCAATTCTCCCTCCTCCCCCCTCCTCCTCAAAGCTGCCTCCTCCCCACTTCGTCTCCCTTCTATCTCATACCTCCACCCCCCCCCAACCTTCTACTTTCCTCTGCCCCCCCTCAAACAACCCCTCAATGTGCCTCATCCCTTCACCATAAAACCTTTCATCCTCCTCATCCTTCCCTTTCTTGGAACTCTTCTGTAATCTCTGACACACTATCAACTGCTCTTCCTACCTCCCCCTCTCATCCTTCATCTTACCCTACTCCTCCCCTCCCCTGTCCTGTACCCGATGCTCCCCCTCTCTCTTCATTAACGGTATGGACCTCAAACATCCGGGACCTTCACTCAAACCTGACTGATCTCTCCATATAGGTTGCTTCTGACAATCCAGACTTGATCTGCTGAACAGAGACTTTCCTCCTTCAAGATGTCTCTGATTCCTTAATATCTCTTCCTGGTTACTCCCTCCTCCGGTATGATAGACCTGAGCCTCGTCCTGGTGGTGGGGTGACTGTCTTTATCAAAAACTCTCTTCCTCACTCTCCTTGCACTGCCCTCTCTCCTCCTCACCCCCAGGAGTACCTCTGGCTACGGCTTCCTCTCCGCTCCCACCTTTTGTTCATATGTGTTCTGTACCGTCCTCCAAACAGTGATGACTCCATTTACATTTCACTGTCTGACAACATGGACCAACTTCTATCCACTCATCCCAACTCTCTCTTCCTCATATGTGGTGACTTCAACTGTCATCATGCCAGCTGGTTGGGTGTGGGTTCCTCCCTCACCAGTCATGGGACCTCAGCAAAGGACTTCTGTGACTCACTGGGATTGACACAATCTGTCAATTTCCCGACCCGGATCTCAGCCAATGGAGTATCTTCTCTTCTAGACTTGGTTATGACAAACTTCCCTGCTAATGTCTGCTGCTCTTCTTCTGCTCCAATCGGTTCTTCTGATCATGTGCTTGTCAAAGTGGACATCTCTCTGGCCATTCTCAGAGAGCATCCTCAGCGTCGACGAGTCTGGCATTTCACTCAGGCCGACTGGGACGGTCTTCAAGCAGCCATCAATCGTCTGGATTGGTCTCCCATCTCCACTGCCTCTGACATCAATTCTTCCTGGGAATTCTTCCAAAGCAAACTGCTCTCTCTCATGCACAGATTTATCCCATCTCATCTTCAGTTGTCTTACCCTTCCTCCCGTCCATGGTACACTGAATATTGTGGTGAGGCAGTTGCCCTGAAACAACTTGCCTTTGCCTCTTGGAAGGCTAATCCAACTGAAGGCAATCTCAGTTCCTTCCACCAAGCTCGGAACAAGTGTGTGTCTACCCTCAGGAGTGCCAGGAAGCACTATCTTTCCACACTCAAGAATGAACTCTCAAACCTGTCTCCTTCCTCCAAATCCTGGTGGCGTCTGGTCAAATCCGTTTCTGGTGTTTGTTCCCCCTCCATCCCCTCCCTTACCTCAAATGGCCACACAGTTGACATCGCACGTGACAAAGCCGAATGCCTCAACTCTGTGTTTGCCTCAAAATCTTGTGTCCCAAACCCATCTCTCTCCATTCCCACCTTTCCCAGTCGAACCCAACTGCTCCTGGACTCTGTGTCCTTCTCTCCTGACAAGGTGGAGGAGTTTTTGTCTGACCTCGACTCTGATTCTGCAACTGGACCAGACGGCATCAGCCCACGGGTCCTAAAATCCTGCTCTGCCACTCTATCTCACCCTCTCTCTGTTCTTTTCACCCTCTCTTTTGCTCAAGGTCATCTGCCAGCATCCTGGAAATCAGCAAACATTACCGCTTTGCACAAAAAAGGTGCAAAAACAGATCCTTGCAACTACAGACCAATCAGCCTGCTCCCAATTATCAGCAAAGTCATGGAATCCATCATTGCTTCGGATATGAAATCTTTCCTCTTCTCCAATGGCTTGATCTCTGATCATCAATTTGGTTTCAGACCAGGTCACTCTACTCTGGACATGCTGCTTCTGCTGTCTCAACAATGGATGGAGGTCCTCAATGCCAAACAGGAAATCAGAGCTGTCTCCCTTGACATATCACGTGCCTTCTATACGGTCTGGCACCCAGCTCTGCTCACCAAACTCTCCTCCTATGGTATCCATGGAAATCTCCATGCATGGCTTGCGGACTTCCTCTCTGGTCGTAGTCAACGTGTGGCCCTGAATGGATTTCTCTCATCTCCCCTTCCTGTTCAGGCTGGAGTTCCCCAAGGCAGTGTTCTGGGCCCTGTGCTTCTTCTGGTCTTTATCAATGATCTCTCCGACTCTCTGGAAAATCCTCTCTATCTCTTTGCTGATGACTCCACTCTCTGCCGCTCCATTCCTCTTCCCTCAGATCGGCAGTCTGCAGCTTCCTCACTCTCTGAAGACTTGGATAAAATCACAGACTGGTCAAACAAGTGGAACATGTCTTTCAATCCTGACAAATCTCACACTCTTACTTTGTCTCTCCGAAAAGATCGACTGGACAACCCTCCCATCTACTTTCTTAACAATCCTCTCCAAGAAGTTCTGTCGCTCAAGCTTTTGGGTCTTACTATCTGCCATGATCTTTCTTGGGAAAACCACATTTCCAAGCTGGCCTCCAAAGCCAGTCGCCGACTGGGCATCCTCCGTCGTGCGAAGTCCTTCCTCGGCACACCTGAGCTCCTCACCACATACAAGGCTTTCATCCGCAGCTCAATGGAATACTGTTCTCCCCTATGGGCTGGTGCTCCTGCCTCACACCTAGCTCGGCTTCACGCTGTTGAAACCAAAGCTTTCAGAATTATTGGAATCTCCCGCGATGAAGCTATCTCTGAGGGCCTTTCACTCACTCACCGCAGGCAGGTAGGTGGTCTTTCTGTCTTCTACCGACTCCTCTCCGGCCTTGCACCCCCAGCTCTCTCTGTGCTCTGTCCCCCAAATATTCCTACAGGTCGCACAAGATCTGCCAGCAACCCTCTGATGGTTAAACTGCCGAAATCTTGGCTCTCTGCTCACCTTCACTCTTTCATTCCTCTTTTCTCCCGCCTCTGGAACAAACTCCCTCACTCCCTTCAATCCCACTCGTCCCTCCAGGTCTTTAAAACAGCTGTTCACCACCATCTCTTATCTTCCCCCATCCAAAACCTTGATCTTTTCTACCCCCGCTAATTCACCCCAGATCCACCTTGTTTGAAATTCCAACTTCTTTCCTGGAAGTCCTGGCAGTGTCCATATGTTTTATACCTCTCCCACCCCCCCCTTCCCATGTCTCCCCCCCCCCCCAAAGCCCTCTCCCTCCCACAGATCTCTCGATGTCTCTCGGTCCCTGCTGTCAAATGTTGTGTTTGTGTCCTTCCCCCTCTCTCCCCATCTTGTCTACCGCTCCCCAAGTTATATGTTTTATGTGTCGGTTTGTCTTTCTGTGTGATTAATGTTTGCACTTTCACAAGCCTCGATCTTGTATACAAAACAGGTTCACTACCTGGGAAACAAGCCTCGGAAATTGCTGAAACACGACGCCGTACCGACACTTGCCGGGTGAGAGTTACCTGTTGATTCGAAGCCAAGCCCAAGCCAAGCCCCATGTGAGCCAAGATCAGAGCTAGTCCTCAAGTAGTTATCTATATTACTAGAATACTAGCAGAGCCTACCTGTCGCTTTGCTGATGGGCCAATTATTCATCCTGTTTGCCAAAAATTGCTATATTCGTTCACTGTGTCTGTATCGAGTTCGTAGATCAAGATAACTCGACCAGCATATGGGAATGTTTCATCATTGAAGTGCCCTCAGGTCTATAATTGTTCAGTGGCTGATTGTGGCCTCTTTTGTTATATGCCCCGAGGGCAGTTTGCATTCTCGAAAGATAGCCCAATCAATCTCCCAGGAGAGAGCCAGCAATCCCTCACATCTTAGATGATGTGTTGTTGCCTTTGTGAAGCTGCACATTGCGGTCTTCCATAATGTCATTGTTCTGCACAAACTGGCCCGCAGCGTGGCGACAGCTAACTCATCCTGCAGGGCGGCCCACGAACGCGCCGCTACAGCTTAGCCTTATAGTTCAACGGACTGTCATATAGTTTCGGTTCACCCACCAATTCTTTTTACTACTTCACCAACGTGGTCTACCATTCGACCTGTTACTCCGTGCAGTTGTAACACATTTGTCATTTCAATTCCAATCCTGACTGTCCTTTCACTGACGGATTTAATCAAACACAGGGACAATTAAATCGCGTTTGCCAAACCCCCCAATCCCCTCACCATTCTTTCACCCTAACCCCTCCTCTCACCACTACCTAACCCCAACCACCCTCACCTTAGCGAATGGGTAGATTACGCTCACTAACTCACCCCCAAACATGTAGAATATGTCCATCGAACCACAGCCAAACACTCGGGGTACTCTCACTTACCCACCCTTCAACACGCAGGGTACTCACCTACCCACCCTTCAACACGCAGGGTACTCTCACATACCTACCCTTCAACACGCAGGGTACTCTCACCTACCCACCCTTAAACACAAAGGGTACTCTCACCTACCCACCCTTTAAACACGCAGGGTATTCTCACATACCCACCCTTCAACACACAGGGTACTCTCACATACCCACCCTTCAACACGCAGGGTACTCTCATATACCCACCCTTCAACACACAGGGTACTCTCACCTACCCACCCTTCAACACACAGGGTACTCTCACATACCCACCCTTCAATGCGCAGGGTACTCTCACATACCTACCCTTCAACATGCAGGGTACTCTCACATACCCACCCTTAAACACGCAGGGTACTCTCACATACCCACCCTTAAACACGCAGGGTACTCTCACATACCCACCCTTAAACACGTAGGGTACTTCCACTCACCCGAATGGAGATTGGTGAGAGAGACACACTGAGTCCAGGCCTCGTCAAGCTCGTAAAGCACATCCTCAGCGCCATGTCTGGTGACGCTTTATCTGATGGGCGGTTCAGATACGAGGAACATTTTACACATTTTACAAGTTATTGCAAAACAGGTATTTCTACATTAAGGTACAAATAGAAGATAGTACAGTAAATCGAGTAAAATAATGCACTTCATATAAATCTACCGCGATAATTATCATCCGAATTGAAGATTAAATAAACGTTCTTGTTGGCGAATCGTTTTAGTAATTAAAATAACAAATATCGAGAATTAGAAATAAACGGGAAAAGCTACGTCACACGTCTGTCTCGTCTGGGCGACGTAGATACTGCGACGAGGGACGCATGCGCACATGCCATGCAAAGTTACTTCAAAAATAAATAAAACCAGTAACCACATTTCCTCACCACCTGTAACCACATTACCTCACCACCTGTAACCCTAACCCTCACCATCTGTAACCATAACCCTCCCCACCTGTAACCACATTTCCTCACCACCAGTAAGCACATTTCCTCACCACCAGTAAGCACATTTCCTCACCACCAGTAAGCACATTACCTCACCACCAGTAAGCACATTACCTCACCACCAGTAACCCTAATCCTCACCATCTGTAACCATAACCCTCCCCACCTGTAACCCTAACCCTCACCATCTGTAACCATAACCCTCCCCACCTGTAACCCTAACCCTCACCATACTGTAACCATAACCCTCCCCACCTGTAACCCTAACCCTCACCATCTGTAACCATAACCCTCCCCACCTGTAACCACATTTCCTCACCACCAGTAAGCACATTACCTCACCACCTGTAACCCTAACCCTCACCATCTGTAACCATAACCCTCACCACCTGTAACCACATTTCCTCACCACCTGTAACCACATTTCCACACCACCAGTAACCCTAATCCTCACCATCTGTAACTATAACCCTCTCCACCTGTAACCACATTTCCTCACCACCAGTAACCACATTACCTCACCACCAGTAACCACATTACGTCACCACCAGTAACCACATTTCCTCACCACCTGTAACCCTAACCCTCACCATCTGTAACCATAACCCTCCCCACCTGTAACCACATTTCCTCACCACCAGTAACCCTAATCCTCACCATCTGTAACCATAACCCTCCCCACCTGTAACCACATTTCCTCACCACCTACAACCACTTACTTGGCGCCGTCAACGCGAAATTCCAGCAATCCGAGACCTGCGGGAAGCCTCAGTGACCTTAGGCCCCAATGACGCCACAACCGGGGCTCCCACGTGACCTTCAACCAATCATTTTCCTTCATCGTCTTCTTCATCCTCTATTCGTATAAAACAATTATCTTCCAAATAACTTCAGAGGGAGGGTATATGGACGGTGAGCGAGTATGGTGAGGGGGGAGTGGGGGGTATGGGGAGGATGGGGTTATGGGGAGGGTGAGGGGGGAGTGGGGGTATGGGGAGGGTGAGGGGAAGTGGGGGTATGGGGAGGGTGGGGAGGAGTGGGAATATGGGGAGGGTGAGGAGGGTGAGGAGGGTGGGGTATGGGGAGGGTGAGGAGGGTGGGGGGAGGGTGAGGAGGGTGGGGGGAGGGTGAGGAGGGTGGGGGTATGGGGAGGGTGAGGAGGGTGGGGGGAGGGTGAGGAGGGTGGGGGTATGGGGAGGGTGTGGGGGGTGGGGGTATGGGGAGGGTGTGGGGGGTGGGGGTATGGGGAGGGTGTGGGGGGTGGGGGTATGGGGAGGGTGTGGGGGGTGGGGGTATGGGGAGGGTGGGGGTATGGGGAGGGTGAGGAGGTGGGGGTATGGGGAGGGTGAGGGGGGTGGGGGTATGGGGAGGGTGAGGATATGGGGAGGGTGAGGGGGTGGGGGTATGGGGAGGGTGAGGGGGTGGGGGTATGGGGAGGGTGAGGGGGTGGGGGTATGGGGAGGGTGAGGAGGAGTGGGGATATGGGGAGGGTGAGGAGGAGTGGGGATATGGGGAGGGTGAGGAGGAGTGGGGATATGGGGAGGGTGAGGAGGAGTGGGATATGGGGAGGATGAGGGGAGGTGGGGGTATGGGTATGGGGAGGGTGAGGAGGGGTGTGGAGGGAGAATGGAGATAGAGGTGTATGGGGAGGAGGAGGGGAGGAATAAGAGAGGAGGAGGAGGAATGGAGGGGAGGGTATGGGGTGGGGGAGGAGAGGAGGAGGGGAGGGTATGGGGAGGGGGAGGAGGACGAGAGGAGGAGGTGAGGATATGGGGAGGGGGACGAGAGGAGGAGGAGAGGGTATGGGGAGGAGGAGGGAAGGAGGCAAGGGTATGGGGAGGGGAGGAGGTAAGGAGGGGAGGTGGGGGGGGGGGGGGAGGAGGTAAAGAGGGGAGGGGAGGAGGTAAGGAGGGGAGGGTATGGGGAGGAGGAGGAGGTAAGGAGGGGAGGCGATGAGGAGGTTAGGGGGTAGGGTATGGGGTGGGGGAGGAGAGGAGGAGGGGAGGATATGGGGAGGGGGAGGAGAGGTGGACGAGAGGAGGTGAGGATATGGGGAGGGGACGAGAGGAGGAGGGGAGGGTATGGGGAGGAGGAGGGAAGGAGGGGAGGGTATGGGGAGGAGGAGGGAAGGAGGGGAGGGTATGGGGAGGAGGAGGGAAGGAAGGGAGGGTATGGGGAGGGGAGGAGGTAAGGAGGGGAGTATATGGGGAGGGGGAGGAGGTAAGGAGGGGAGGATATGGGGATGGGGAGGAGGAAAGGAGGAGAGGGTATGGGGAGGGGGAGGAGGTAAGGAGGAGAGGCTATGGGGAGGATGAGGAGGTAAGGGGGGAGGGGAGGGGGAGGAGGTAAGGAGGGAAGGGTATGGGGAGGGGAGGAGGTAAGGAGGGAAGGGTATGGGGAGGGGGAGGAGGTAAGGAGGGAAGGGTATGGGGAGGGGGAGGAGGTAAGGAGGGAAGGGTATGGGGAGGGGGAGGAGGTAAGGAGGGGAGGATATGGGGAGGGGCGGAGGTAAGGAGGGGAGGATATGGGGTGGGGAGGAGAGGAGGCGGCGAGGTGGAAGGGGGAGGGTATGGGGAGGGGAGGAGGAGGGGGAGGGTATGGGGAGGGGAGGAGGAGGAGGAGGAAGGAGAGGGAAGGGGAGGGAAGGGGAGGGAGAGGGGAGGATAGAGAGGTATGGGGTATTGGTGGATAAATTGTAGATAGAGGAGTATGGGGATATTGACCTGTGTGCATCGCAGCCATGATGGGCCGAATGGCCTCCTGCGATAAAGTTTGTTGTTTATCCTTGTGTACAACTTCCTTAGGAAGAAGAAGAATACGTGTTTGGCTCCACCCAGCGGCCCTTGCGAACGGCGGGAAATCTGCACGAGGTGCTTCACGGTTTGTGGCTTCCTGAGGTAGGTAATGGTATCGTTCGTCATTGAACTTTTGAACGTTCGTGATTTTCATTCACGATATAAAGATAGTCAGTCCGGCGGGATGGTAGGTTACCTTTCACTTCAGCTGATGACGTGCAGTCTGATTCCAGGCCCGACTACCTCTCATTGTGTTGGTTGTTGTGACACGAAACGAATAGTCTGTGTTGTATGTACTATCGATCACTGACCGGCATGTAAAAGTGATAAAACAGGTTCGAATACATCGGAAATAAAAAATAATATTGATAATAATAACATCGACAATAATTATAACATAGACAATAATAACATCGATAATAACATCATCTTATTATTATTATTAGACAACTCTTGTATGGTGCTGTTCTCTATTGCGTTCTCATCTTGTGTAATACTGCACATTGTTATTTGCATATTCTGTATCTATTATCTTATTCTAATATCTACCATCGCTTTCTTTGTCTTGCAGATTGATTGTTCATCGTTGTTGCTAATAAACCTGCATCCAATTGATACATTCTTGTTTATGGGGTTGTCTATCTCCCTTTCCCAAAAAGCCAGTGTCGGCCATGGCCTGGAGCCTGGCCGATTTTGGTCGGGATGACAGTGGCTGGCCGAAATGGTCATAAGATTCCTTATCGATCCGTGCTATGAGTTTTATGTACGGCTGTGGTTGAGACTTCTTCTTGGTCCAGCCAGAGAGGTGGTCAAATATATGGTGGTCGAGGTGTAGTGGAGTTGACAAGGTGGCCATGGCCCTTTTAATTTGCGGCTTCCAAATGGCCGTTTCTCGTTCCGTGACAGAGCAGAGGAGATCGTGGACCTGGCTGCTTTCATCCACATCATGAGCATCCATTGATTTGTCCGTAGGTTTGTTGTCCGCCTTTTTCGTGCCTCCCCGGCAGACATGTGCAAAATGGCCGCGAGTGGCGCATTTACTGCATGTTTTCCCGTAGGCATTGCAGAATTGACGCCTTTGGTCGATGTTCGGCTGTTTGCCATGACCAGTTTTGCCGCAATAACTACAAATGGCCGCCTGCTTGTCGGTAGTGATCAGGGCTCTTTTGTTCTTCCAGTTTTTGTATTGGCTTGCGCCATGAGCGCCCTCACTATCGAGCAAGGCATTCTGGGAACGTTTCCCTGCTTCCTTGGCCTCGACGAAAATGAGAACTTCCTCCAAGCTCATGTTCTGATTTTGATCGCCGAGAATGTCCTGTTGTATATCTTGATCGGCGAGTCCCCGACATAGGACATCGCGAACCATGTCCTTGGTGTAGTTGACATCAGTAGGGGGATTGCATGAGCATACAACAGAAAACTTGCAGATCTCGGCTTGACCAGCCAGACGGGCTGCGTAGGTACGAATTGGTTCTTCTCGGTCCTGTCGCATGTTGTGGAGGTTGACGCGGGACACCATAGTATTCTCCTCTCGGACAGTAAGGGACCGAATGGCTTGTAGTATAGCTGCCTCGTCCTTGATTTCAATGCGTGGGTTGCTGCGGTGGAGGTCACGTCGTAGGTTATCGTCACAACATTCAAGGAGTTGAACGCGAACATCATTGCCGATTATCTGGGTCGCTGCCTTGTAACCATCCCATCTTCTGGTGAAATATTGCCAATCTTCGCTGGTACCGCCGGTTTGGATACGAGGACGGCTGACTTTGTCCGGTTTGGCTGGTGCAATGGACGTGTGGGTCATGGCGTGGATGGAGAGCTGGATAGCAGCAACGGCATTGTCAGTGCTGTCAGTAACGTAGACACAGCTCGGGAAGGGGCAGACTGCAGCAGGCATCTTCAGATGAGTTGATTGTTCATAAACAAGAATGTATCAATTGAATGCAGGTTTATTAGCAACAACGATGAACAATCAATCTGCAAGACAAAGAAAGCGATGGTAGATATTAGAATAAGATAATAGATACAGAATATGCAAATAACAATGTGCAGTATTACACAAGATGAGAACGCAATAGAGAACAGCACCATACAAGAGTTGTCTAATTATTTAGCTTTATCTATATTATATATATAAAAGAAAGTTTTTGTTTGTTACTTGCCGGAAAAGATTCCGGCAAGTATGTTGATTGGTTGGTTTGTCTGTGTCTGTGTCTGTCTGTGTCTGTCTGCAGTACTACGTCTACACCGTTGTACGTAGAATCGCCAAACTTTACACAAACATATGAATCACACATATTTGCCCTGGAATAGACTGTGCCCAATTGATGACGTCATCGGCCACGTGGTTCGGCCGCCATCTTGGAAAAACCGAAAAAGTTTGCACCTATATCTCCGAAAGTGCTGAATAGAAAAAATTGAGATATCGCTCATTGTAAAGAACTCTCCATGGGGAATAAAATATGTTAATGATGAGGTCATCGGTCACGTGGTTCGGCCGCCATATTTGACCTAAATGGCCGATAAAAAAGTAAATTCCGGCAAGACCTCGGTCTCTGACCGATTTTTCATTTGTTTGTTTGTTTGTCTACACGTGCTAATCTCCTGAACGGTGAAAGATAGGAGGAAACCTCCAAAACAAAATGTCGCGACGGGGCCCCGAGAAGTTTATAGGTGATGTGGCGAGGCCGGTCGAGGCTGCTTTGGCCGGGCTGGGTCCATTTCGCAATTAAAATCTGAGCTGAATTATAGTAGTCAATCTTCTACGGCCGCGAGTAAAAGCTGAATTATAGTAGTAAATTCATTCAAAAAGAACCAAAAAGGTCGGGACGGGCCCCGGGAAGGTTATAGGCGAGGTGGCGAGGCCGCTTCGGCCGGGCTGGGCCCATTTCGCAATTAAAATCTGAGCTGAATTATAGTAGTCAATCTTCTACGGCCGCGAGTAAAAGCTGAATTATAGTAGTAAATTCATTCAAAAAGAACCAAAAATGTCGGGACGGGCCCCGGGGAGGTTATAGGCGAGGTGGCGAGGCCAGTCGAGGCCGCTTCGGCCGGGCTGGGCCCATTTCGCAATTAAAATCTGAGCTGAATTATAGTAGTCAATCTTCTACGGCCGCGAGTAAAAGCTGAATTATAGTAGTAAATTCATTCAAAAAGAACTAAAAATGTCGGGACGGGCCCTGGGAAGGTTATAGGCTAGGTGGTGAGGCCGGTCGAGGCCGCTTCGGCCGGGCTGGGCCCATTTCACAATTAAAAGCTGAGCTGAATTATAGTAGTCAATCTTCTACGGCCGCGAATAAAAGCTGAATTATAGTAGTAAATTCATTCAAGAAGAACTAAAAATGTCGGGACGGGCCCCGGGAAGGTTATAGGCTAGGTGGCGAGGCCGGTCGAGGCCCACCTCGGCCGGGCTGGGCCCATTTCGCAATTAAAAGCTGAGCTGAATTATAGTAGTAAATTCATTCAAAAAGAACCAAAAATGTCGGGATGGGCCCCGGGAAGGTTATAGGCGAGGTGGTGAGGCCGCTTCGGCCGGGCTGGGCCCATTTCGCAATTAAAATCTTAGCTGAATTATAGTAGTCAATCTTCTATGGCCACGAGTAAAAGCTGAATTATAGTTGTAAATTCATTCAAAAAGAACTAAAAATGTCAGGACGGGCCCCGGGAAGGTCATAGGTTATGTGGCGAGGCCGGTAGAGGCCGCTTCGGCCGGGCTGGGCCCATTTCGCAATTAAAATCTGAGCTGAATTATAGTAGTCAATCTTCTACGGCCGCGAGTAAAAGCTGAATTATAGTAGTAAATTCATTCAAAAAGAACTAAAAATGTCGGGACGGGCCCCGAGAAGGTTATAGACTAGGTGGTGAGGCCGCTTCGGCCGGGCTGGGCCCATTTCGCAATTAAATGCTGAGCTGAATTATAGTAGTCAATCTTCTACGGCCGTGAGTAAAAGCTGAATTATAGTAGTAAATTCATTCAAAAAGAACCCGGGCAAGGCCGGGTGCATTCGGCTCGTTAATAATAATAACTGATAATGATATTAAAAATAATATCATTAATAATAATAACATCGATAACATCAGTAATAATAATATAAGAAATTGGTTCACTTGTAATAGTAGTAACCGTTATTAACCCTCCAATCCTCCATGGATAAAAACATCACCTTGAATGATCTTTTGAGAATAGAGTTGTGTGAGTGTAACACCTCATTGATGATGTAGAGTTGTGAGTGTAACACCTCATTGATGTAAAGTTGAGTGTAACACCTCGTTGATGTAGAGTTGTGAGTGTAACACCTCGTTGATATGGAGTTACGTGAGTATAACACCTGAATACCTCTACTCTTTTCTATCCTTTAGATGTTTTACCACTTTTCAGACCTTTGACCTTTACACATTTACAACTAGACTGTTTAGACCTTTCATTTGCAACCAACGACCTTTCATTTCGTACATTCTTCCATTGATTTGCCACAAAATACACCAAACAAGTCCTGGCGAGGGTCTGCAGTCTCTGATTGCCCTTTCTTGTTTTTAACTCAACTGGACTATGTCCAGCTGGGTTTTTGTCGACACCCAGTGTTTGTCGTCTGTCGGTCTGTCGGTCTGTCGGTCTGTCTGTCGTCTGTAAACAATTTGACGTCTACGCTCTAAAAGTCACAAATATTGATTAAATTTGATGAAACTTGTTATGCAGCATCTTTAAGACATAAACTAGTTTGGGATTGCATTTGGGTGTTGCACGCCCAAAAATGGGTGCTGCAGGGCGGCCATATTGAAAAATCAATTTTTGTCATGTATTTTTAGCACATATAAACGATATAGTTTGTGGTTCTATTATTATGCATATTCTAACCATATTGATATAGACCAGTTGAGTTCAGGTTCCCTGGAACCTCTCTAGTTCTTGTTTCGATTCACTCGTTTCGTCGTTATTCTAACGAACCTCTCCTCGTTGCTCTGCAGGGACACGATGTCTCAGACCTCCCAGCCTGCCTTGCTCTCTGAAGCTGTGGCTTGGAATGCAGATGAATGTCGTGTTCGTCTCGACGATGCTTTACCTCGTCTAATCATATCCTTTGGACCTTGCCAGGGTTGGCCTTCTGCTGAGCACCGATGGAGCAGTGCTTCTCTGCTGAAGGGAAGAGGGTTGGGGAAAGGTGGTGCTCTAACCCTACCAGGAAGGGGAGGGGCTTTAAAAGTTTTCAGTTTTATTCTCTTCATATATTGTGATGGCTGCGCAGGCGGATAACTCCGAACCCGGTGTGTTTATAAAAAGACCATGGACGCCGTCGACAACACTCTCCTCTGGCTGAATCTTCGTGCCCAGGGTCGGTTTAACTTACCTGTTATATAAATTAAGCAGATGGGGAACCGTTGTGGTGGCTAATTAATTGGCCAAGCGAACCACCATGTGACGCATTGGATGGGCTACCTCTACAATTATATATTCGGACCAATTGTCCCATGAGCGCTCTCCCGGATCAAACCCAAGCATAATAAGTCAAGACATGGTATAAAACTTCCATAGACTTTATTATAACACAAGCAATTGAGCGGGAAATGACGGGGGAACGGCAGTCGGCAAAATTTGAATGGGAAAATGGCAGGAAGGGTGGCAGTTGAGGACTTGAAACGGGGAAAATGGCAGGAAAAGTCAAAGGAGGGCAATGCAAACAAGAGAGACCTCCAACTGTTTGTGCGTTCCTCATTGTATTCCTTCCTCCCCTCTCCCGTGCTGGTATCATGCAGCATGCGCATGGGCGCATGGTTTGTGGGGGCGGTTGAATGGCCCGTGATGGCTGTTCATGGTGGGGAGTGGGGGGGGGGGGGTGGGGGGGGCGAGGGGTAACTGCTGGGGTTTGACTCCACCCAAAATAGGTATTTGTTCTCTTTTCCGAAACTACAAACACACGCACACACAATAATTTCAATGAAACTAGATCATATCTTTCATCACCTATGATGTGCCAAAGTTTGTTCACGGCATTAAAATTATCAGGTTCTGAGGGCGTCTGTGGGGGAATTGAGTGACTGTTGCTCCTGATCCAGGTGAGCTTCAGGACCCACGGTCCTATTTTTGATTGGCTCATAGGGGCGATCCCCCAAAAAATGGACATAGAAACATTTAGACTCTGGTAGTAATTCTTGGGAAAAATGCCAGGGGCATAGAAAAGGCCCCTTTATATGGTATGTGCCATGTGGCAAAGTATAGAAAAAAAGGGGCATTCCATGATTTGTAGAAAATACCAAACAATACAAAATAAGGGATATTCAAAAAATCCCATGTGCATGCTGGACTACCCTTGTGTTCTTAGGAGGAACCAAGTAATGCTCTCAAAGTTCATATAAAGGGGCGGCAATTAGATTCATACAGTTCAAAAAGCTTTACTTATTGACAGGTTTTAACCTATATATGTAGGGCGCCCCTTTGTATGCATTTCTGTAGAGCATTACTTGGTACCTCCTAAGAACACAAGGGTAGTCTTTAAAGACCACAAAAACTTTTTTTTTAATAAACGTCCTTTTACATGAGAGATTAGACACCAAAGACCATTTCAACCCCTTTTACTTTTAAGACGTTGTTGACATTTTAGACAGCTTTAGATCCTTTTCACCCTTTCGATCTTTTAGACCCCGAGAACCTTTCGACCTTTACACCCCTTAAATCACTTTAGACCCCTTATACCCCTCAGATAGCTTGGACGCTTGACCATTTAAAGCTTTAGACCATTTTTACAAACTTGAGAGATTTGACACTTTCAACCCCTTGGACATTGGAATGTACCCTTAAGATCATCTAGAACCTTTCAAGCGCACACCACACAAACATCTATACTCTTAATTCAGCAGATATATGCATATTTGGGGCCGAATTCTGCACATGGTGCTACAAACATGAAACTTGGCACAATTGTTCTGTATCGTCATATGAATGATTTCAGACATGGAGCCACTCGGGCAATCTACCTTTTCCATACTTTTTGAAAGTGTTTATACAATGTCTTTCAATTGCCCATCCGGAGCTAGCTTTTGACTTTATTGGCTCAGATGTGATATTTTATCTGGTAATTTTCGACATATACGAGTATAAGCATGAAAACACTTGTATGTTATCAATCATGCATGCGATATGGCGTTACAATTATTGTATCCCTCACACAATGCAAGAGCATACTGTGATTTTGAGGTCGTTCCGCCACATGCGCTGCTGACACGAATAACGATGGAAACGTTTGGAGAGAACAATGGAAACCTCTTTTGTGAGCTCAGTGCTGATGTCATTAGTTTTCATAACAAGGATGTTACAGATGAGTCGGTCAGGACAGTTGATACAGTAGAGCAAATTGTCAGTACCAGTCCTTCATAAAAGAGAGGCTTGTTGAATGCTCCGTGCCCCAATCTGATTCGATCAAGAGAAATAAGTTACCTCTGACGTCTTGCTCCCGTCCTAAGAAGCCAGCAACTAAGTCACTCATGCAAATAGCCAATCTCAAGAGTGACTGTAATCTCTTTTCAAGACTTAAATTGCATGCCAGACATAATACGGCAATTTAGAAGATTTCTTCATGTTTGGGAACCAGCCAGTGTCCACCGTCAACATCTCATCGAGGAAAAATACGGCCATGTGCTAAGGCTGATTTGTTGCAGAGCCTGGAAGATTTGGCCATGCCTACCGAGGAGTCCCTTCCACAGATGCCATAATTATCGATGGAGCTGCTATTGTGAATATGCGCAAACCAATCGCTGCTAGAACATTTGGCGTCTATGTAGCTGAAGTGTTCTTCCAATATCTCCAGAGGCAACTGCAACATGTTGAAAAGATCTAGCTATCATGGAGCGTTTCGTTGTGCTTATGTACGACAGAGGCAGTGACCAGACGGCAGAGCCATTGGAAACATTCCCCCAACTAAATCGGCATTGTTGCAGCATATCCGGAGGGCAGCATATCAAGGAGGACATATCTGGGGTCAAGGTTTCCTTCTGTCACCAGAACTGCCGAAAGCAAGTGAATGGGGATGGTGAAGAAGTGTGGAGGGATTATGGGAACCTCTGTGGACCACCCTTCCTGAGGCTGTAAAATTTTGCCGTGAATTGCTTCATTGTGGGTTTACCAAATGATGCGCAGTTCATTGTAATGATTTCCGGGCTTCTCTCAAGTGCGCAACCCTATGCAAATATTCTGGAAATTGCGAAAATGAATCGACTGCATACCACATCAAACACAGCAGTACTAGTTAGAATTGTGGGACTGAATGTGCAGCGAGTAACTTGGTCGAAGTTAATTTGCCGTGGTATGCCGTTTTATCAGTTAAAGTGAGAAATATGGATCACTAGCAGAAGTACCCGGCATTGCCGGGCGGGGGAGGGGAGGGGAACGGGGGGAGGGGGAAGGGGAACGGGGGGGAGGGGAGGAGAGGGGGGAGGGGGAAAAGGAGGGGGGAGGGGGGAGGGAAGAAGGGGAAGGGGTAGGGGGGAAGTGGAAGGTGTAGGGGGGAGGGGGGAAAGGGAGGGGGAGGGGGAAGGGAGGTGGAGGGGAGGGGGGAAGGGGGAGGGAAGGGGAGGGCCATTCAACAATGGCGTTGCAGTTCTCATGGTGGGAGAGCAGCACAACAATCGCGACATCGTCCTGCATCTTCGCAACAACAGCACGAAGCAGATTTTGGAGACTCACCGATCCTGTGACGCCCTCCAGTACCGGCATTGCCGGGTGAGGGAAGGGAGACCCGTACATTCCCAACCCGTACATTCGCCCTCTCGACTCAAGCTCACTCGGACAAAAGCCTCGCACAAATTACACCGTGAAGGCCCAATGGCCATGTCTATGCCACAAATCAAGTACGTGAGCGAGTCTGGCGCACTGAATTGAAAATATATAGAACGCCCATACTCCGTGAAAAGTGAAGCCGCCGTGGCGCCATCTTGGTTAGCATGACTCTACCGACTCGCTTCGCAGATCTCGTTTGTTTTGAACGTGTCCCAGATTTTAAAAGCCAGACAACTGTTAAAATGCCATTTTGTGTGGCAATAAACTGCTCCAATCGGTTACGGAAGGGTTGTGGAAAGACGTTTCACAGCTGTTTCAAAGACGTTTAATTCATATCGCACAAAATCGACAAAAATCGACACAAAACACGATCGCATAAAAGGTGAAAAAACGCAATCGCTTTTCGCTCTGAATTACGTGCAAACAACAACATGCATTTTAAAGGCCATTTTCCCTGCTAGAGCGGGGGTTAGCCTTGCGGTCCCCATGACGATCTTCTCCATTTTGCCCTATTTTCTGCATCTCTCCTTGTTAACCCCCTTGCCCGCATTTCTTCTTCCACCATCTTTAGCCAAGTCTTTCTCGGTCTTCCCCGTCCTCTACTTCCTTCTACATTAATTTCCATCACTCTTCTTAACCAGTCACTTTCATCCTTCCTCAACACATGACCAAACCATCTCAACCTGTTCCTCTTCACAGCATCAATCACAGGCAATATTCCCATCATCTTTCACAATTCATCATTTGTCTTCCTCTCTCTCAACGATACTCCGCACATCCATCGAACCATTCGCATTTCCACCCTTTCCAGCCTTCGTTGCTGCTCTACGTTCATTACCCATGTCTCGCTCCCATAAATCATAACACTTCTCACACATGCAGCATACACCTTTCCCTTCAGCTTCAGCGACACTCTCCTCCTCATCAGCACGCCACTCAGTTCCCGAAACTTCTTCCATGCACATCTCACTCGAGCAACCGTTGCCGAGTCTGATCCACCTTCTCCATTCAGCATATCTCCGAGGTAGCAAAATGTTTTCACACCTTCCAGCTTCACGCCGTCTCCAAGATCCAACTCAACATTTCCTCCATCTGCAGCTCCCTCTGTGCACACCTTACATTTGAATGTAGCTGCCACACTGGTAAATGACCCTCTCAGACCACTACATTTTTGATGAACCCACTCAGCGCACATTGTACATTGAATGGAGTTCACTCCGACACCCTTCCTGCACACAGCACACGGCCACTTCCCAGTTCTTTCCACCTCACCACATGCTTTACCACTTGCCATCACCTTCGTCTTTCCGATATTCACCTTCAGACCTTTTGTCTCCATACATTCCTTCCACTTGTTCATCTTTTCCTTCAGTCCATCCATACTTTCCGCAATCAACACCAGATCATCTGCATCCAACAACTCCCACGGTAAACCCTCCTTTACGTTCTGAGCCAGCACCTCCATCACAGCTACAAATAGTAGTGGACTTAGTACCGACCCCTGATGCACTCCCACCTTCACCTCAAACTCACCACTGTTCCCGTCCTTCGTCCTTACAGCTGTGCGTGCTCTTTTGTACATTGCCATCACTACTCTGATCAACCATTCCTCCACTCCTAACTTCCTCAATGCCCATGTCAATACTTTGCGTGGAACCCTATCGAATGCTTTCTCCAGATCAACAAACCCAAAAAACAACTTCTTCCTCTTCTCCATGTACTTCTCCTGCAACTGCCTCACAATGAAAAGCGCACCTGGCATAAATCCAAACTGCATTTCGTCGATCTCCCGTGCCGGAAATCACTATCGCTCAGCATCGAGTGCCAACCAAGATGGCGCCCGGTAGCTGCATCTCCACCTATGTGGTGTGAATGGCAATGGTCATTCTATATATTTTCCGTTCAATGGTCTGGCGGCGGGGATGGAACATCACGTGATCGCTCTGAGCGAATCAGCGAGCTGCCCTGGCACCGGCTGAGATTCTGTGTTTAATGTTCCTCGCTGAAATGCGCTGAGGTAAATATGAATAAAAAATATGGATCTCGTCAAATATTTTGAGGTAGGCCATGTTCTTCCCAGGCTCAATGGCCATGTCTATGCCAAATATCAAGCACGTGAGCCTCTCCGTTTAGGAGTCTATCGGTAGCATTACACACACACAAACTGTGTTTTATATATATAGATTAATGAGATTTTCAGTTTAGTTGCCTATTCCTGTCAGTTATTCTGCTTAGCATTAGTAATGGGTCATTTTTGATGCCTACAGTTACCAAGTTTTTTTTTTTTTTAAATTCAAAAGAGTGGTGGCCATTTTGAGTATTTTGAAAAAAGTACTGTTTGGGGTGTATTCTGACATGTCTCCATAAGCAAATATTTTTTGTATTTAATAAACTATCATTCTGTCAAATTTCATGTTTGTAGCACGATTTTTCTTATATCTGCCGGACTATCTATAATCTTCTTGCAAAACACACACAATACTTTTTTCTGCAAGTAATGCGCAAACTCGACCCACCCAGAGGGATATCTAATATATAAAAAAAGTTTGTGTGTTTCTTTATGCATTCGGACTTGCAGGAACTAGTTCGACCATACATGGATGGCCTCCTCTTTCATCCAGAGGAAGGTTGAGGGATGTTTGGATAAATAAATAAAAATTGATCCCATATAATTGTCTTTCAGACTTCAATCGGGTCTTGTGCTTATACACTGCCTGGGTTTTTCTCTCGGCAGTGATCGAGTAATATGTTTTGTGAAGATCGTATGTTGAGGTTGTAGTGATTTGTTGGCAACAACATAAATTGAATTTATATTGAACGGTATTTCATTGAATTTCCACGAGCAACGCTGGGTACTTTCGCTAGTATATATAAAATACCAAATCCCTTGACTACCTCTATACCAGGATTTCTCAATGGAAGAAGATGCTACATCTAAACTATGTAAGTATAAAGGTAGAATGGAGGGAGGGGGGGATATTGAGCGTGAGGAGGTAGAGGAGTAAGGAAGGAGTGGTGGGGAGGAACTGATAACTACAAATTGGCTCCGGTGGTAGGATTGTTGACCTTTTGATAAGGATTTAAACAAATGTAACACTTCTCGGAATGAGTTATGCACTGTTGTGATGGAAGGAGGAACATCATTGTTAAATCATCCTCTAACTCTTCTTTTCCATTTTTCATCTCTCTCTGACTGTTAAAGTGTGTAAAACAACCTCGGTTTGTACATTGTGTCATGAAATGTTTATTGTCCCCGGTCGCACCGCGGAGCGAAAGGGGGACTATGGTTTTCGTGTCCGTCCGTCCATGCGTGCGTAAGCGAAGGACCGAATTCTAATTTGGTGTGTGGGTGCAACCCACGTCAAAATCCAAGATGGCCACCTCCATGTATGTCTGAACCTTGTGAGCGGAATATCTTGAAAAATAAGCGAAGTACCAACTTCTAATCTGGTGTGTGTGTATCTCGGCATAAGGGAGAACGCTATTGAAAATTGGGTCGCCACGTAAAAATCCAAGATGGCCGCCACCATATATATGTCTGAACCTTGTGAGTGAAATATCTTGAAAAATAAACGAACTACTAACTTCTAATCTGGTGTGTGGGTGTATCTCGGCATAAGGGAGAACGCTATTGAAAATTGGGTCGCCACGTAAAAATCCAAGATGGCCGCCTTGCGTCTTCCACTTTGTCAACTTGCATCACTTCACCGACGGGGGATCAAGGCGTAACGCTTGTTGTCCCCCGTCGCACCGCGGAGCAAAAGGGGGACTATGGTTTTCCCCTCAGTCCGTGTGTCCGTCCGTGCGTGCGTCCGTTCGTACGTGCGTGCGTAAGCGAAGGACCAAATTATAATTTGGTGTGTGGGTACAACCCACGTCAAAATCCAAGATGGCCGCCGCCATGTATGTCTGACGCCATGTATGTCTGAACCTTGTGAGCAGAATATCTTGAAAAATAAGCGAAGTACCAACTTCTAATCTGGTGTGTGGGTGTATCTCGGCATAAGGAAGAACCCTATTGAAAATTGGGTCGCCATGTCAAAATCCAAGATGGCCGCCACCATATATATGTCTGAACCTTGTGAGCGGAATATTTTGAAAAATAAGCGAAGTACCAACTTCTAATCTGGTGTGTGGGTGTATCTCGGCATAAGGGAGAACGCTATTGAAAATTGGGTCGCCACGTCAAAATCCAAGATGGCAGCCTTGCGTCTTCCACTTTGTCAACTCACATCACTTCACCGACGGGGGACCTAGGCGTAACGCTTGTTTTCTATGAAAACGTCCACGTGCCATTTTTGTTTTCATTCACCTGGGATGGCCTGTTTAACTTTACCATTTGAACCCGTGAACAATGTTGCAGGTAAACCTCGTTCATATCCCATACAACACGTGTTTGTCCATCATTTACTGATGTGGGTGTATAATTCAGGTTAAGGTACACTAATGCCGTTGATCTACATGGTTGTTGTACGAACTCCTCCCTTAGTCTTGTATCAATGTAAAAATTAGAAAAGCCAAGCTTTGATTCACATCAGGTGTGCGTACGGGCACGTGTTTGTGTGTACAGATATCTTGCACGTAGTCGTGTCAGCTTTCCTGCCTCACGTCCCACCTGAATGTGCTGACCAACAAATTTATTCACAACTCCTACCACAGGTACTACGACGGGCGATTCCCCGTGTGCGATGGTTTCAATCCTCTAAATGTATTTGACTTATCTGTATAAATCTCATTTGTTGATCGATGTGAGGCACGTTTACTAACCGTGTCACATCAGGTAAAGCCTCGCTTATTGTCGTGTTCTGTTTGTCCGTTTCTGTTGAGCATGTGCCCCCTCTGCCCTGGTAACGTTTTTGTCCCAGGTCTTATGTTCACCTGGAGATGATTTAGGAAGAAATGAGTAATTAGTTGAGGGTGCCCGTGGTAATTCACTTCGTCTTGGTGAAACTTTACAGCGTAAACAATCAGATTCTTTAAGAAGTAAACGATTTGATTTACGACTGTGCTGCACCTTTACAGCACACCCAGTAAGATGTCCGTATTCGTAATCGTTTGTAGATTGTAACCAGGTGCGGCACATGGTACCGTGGAGCCACACCTGTGTTCCATCTGTGCCACATGAAGCCCTCCCATTAACCTGCATTCTCCGATCTCTCCTGCAGGTTCCATCGATATTGACTTCCTTGTTATCTGGAATCGGAGAGAGGGGAGATCAACAGGTGATCAGGCATAACTGTGAAAGTCTCAAAGTAGGTTTTCAGGTTCCTTAACCCATGAAGCACTGTTTCTACTTCCTTCTCATCTATTCCATCTTCTTCTATCTAAACAACCGATCAACCTCACCTTTCTCCCTTCTCCCTTTTCCATTGCACACTGTACTGTTTCCAAAAGAATATCCATTTTGTTTTTGTCTACCTCCCCACACCCGTCAGACCGTTTTGTCTGCGATTTCGTCCTTGCTGGAGTGCGTCTCCCACACCACGATGCTCCCCAACCCCATTTCTCTCCACATCTTTCCTTCATTGCCTCTTCCTGTCCTTGACTCGTTGACTATCGCATTCCAGCACTGCAAGGTTAGCGATTCTCAATATCCGTGCTCAACCATCGCCGTCCGACCCCACATGTTTTCATCATACTCCTCCGCTAAGCTTCTCTCACCTCGTTGGTTTTCGCACCGTCGAGGTGAACGATAAACATGCTGTTTTTGTGCCCTTTTGTCCACATGCATGCCCCGATTGCCCCCCTGTGCCCTCGATGCTGTTTTTGTGCCCTTTTGTCCACATGCATGCCCCCCTGTGCCCTCGATGCTGTTTTTGTGCCCTTCTTGTCCACATGCATGCCCCCCTGTGCCCTCGATGCTGTTTTTGTGCCCTTCTTGTCCACATGAATGCCCCGCTGTGCCCTCGATGCTGTTTTTCTGCCCTTCTTGTCCACATGCATGCCCCCCTGTGCCCTCGATGCTGTTTTTGTGCCCTTCTTGTCCACATGCATGCCCCCCTGTGCCCTCGATGCTGTTTTTCTGCCATTCTTGTCCACATGCATGCCCCCCTGTGCCCTCGATGCTGTTTTTGTGCCCTTCTTGTCCACATGCATGCCCCCCTGTGCCCTCGCATACCAGACGAGCGGCGAAGTTTACGGGTCGACCCTGCCCCACGTCTCCGATACTTTGAGTTCAGTTTTTCGTTCTTCCTACACTATCCTTCGTTCTATCCTGGAACTCCTTGATCGCGTGGGACCTGGGGTCCAAGCGGATGTGGCCGACGTGGTGAGCGATGATATTGGATGCCGTCGAATAGCCGAAGGTGCGTTCACTTGCACCCCACATGTATCTATACATTCTGCCATGCTCTCTTCTCCGTGGACCAAGACCCCTCTAACTAACCCTTGTGTTTCTGGCCTGTCTGCCCTTAGTCATTCACTCTCTCCTGAAGCTGTGCCCATTGGTAGCTGCTCTCCACCCTGCCCTGCACGCAAACACCTGGAGGTTTATTTTAAGGTATTAGCGAGAGCTTCGTCTCACCTGATGTTACGATTGTTTTTATCTAGGTAGCAGGTAGCGCCGGCGTGCTTTCCCCATGTGCCTTATCCGCCATGGCTTTACTTCCCTTCCTCAGGGCTATTGTAAAGCACAAAGGGGCTGAAGGCCATCTGCTGAATCATGGTGATCTTTGCTCTACACTTGCTTGTGACCTTGATTTGACCTTTTCATCTTGTCTGCAGCTTGCCGCACAAGGCTCTGTGAGTAAGAAGCTGCTGGTATGCATTGCAGGTTATACTTTTGGTGAGGGGGGGATGGGGATGTCAGTGGGGGGAGGGGGCGCAGAGGGAGTGGGAGGGATGGGGATGTCAGTTGGTTAGGTGAGGGGGGGGGGGGGATGGGGATGTCAGTTGGGGAGGTGAGGGTGGGATGGGGATGTCAGTGGGGGAGGTGAAGGGGGGGGGGGGGGGATGTGTGGATGTCAGTAGGGGGATATCAAAGTGAGTGGATCTGGATGTGTCTGCAACAGAAATGCTTTCCACCTGTGTTTCAGACAGATGTGGACCCAGAGACACGGCTTTTATCTCGTTCCTTCAAGCTCTGTCGTTTTTTGTCCAGCTCCCTCCTGAAGTACACCCAGGTGCATGTGTGGACATTCATTGCTTGGAGCCTTTTGTGTGGATGTGCGGGTACCTCTGCCTCACATAATCGGGTCATGACATGGCGCCAAGTGTAAACCTTTCAGTGGGAATGCTATTAACTGCACGACATGCCATTGTTTATACGATTGGGGATTCGCTTCATGCTTACTCACATATTCACTTCATATGTTGGAGGGGCCAGGCGGGTTGTTCACCTGACACCCTCGCTCATAGTTTTGATCATCTCTTTATTTGCAATCTTTGTAATCCCATAAGGCCCTTCGTGGGTCTTAATTGGTCAATGAGTGGATTTTTATTTTATTATATTGTTGTGGTTTTGCGAAGCCTGTTCCCTTACAAAGGGGAGATTAAGCCCCTTTTTCTCCTTGGGTCTTCGAACCGCGAGACTGAGTCGCCACTTCCGGGCAGACGTGGAAAAGGGTCTCGGGACAATTTCGCACGTACCTTAAGTACCCACGCCGCAGCGGAAGCGGGGATCGAGTCTCGCACGAACCACGTGTAATTGAGTACACCCGAGCGGATGGCGTACCACGTGGCCCGTGCTGTTACCTTTCTTATGGAACCCGATCAGAGCGATCTAATTCGTACCATGCTAAGTCAATGATGGAAGGGACGAAACGGTCGAATCAAAAGGAAGAACAGATTATATTACATTATTTACAATGGTTTAGAAGAAGAAGAGACACAGGGCAGTCTAAAACAGTCTTAAAACTTATTTTTTCCCAGACAATGGGCCCACTTACACACACAGGGAGATGAAGGAAGAATGTTCACGCGCCGGCTTTGGTCGCTCCAGGAACAGCTCACCCGGTGTGGCCCTCTGGCGGTCACAGCACATATCCCGGCAAAGGCAGGCAGGCAGGCGGGAAAATCCTTGCGGCGCGTATCTCGGTAAAGGCAGGCAGGCGGAAATACGCGCGTCCATGGCCCGGCACGGCTGTCTTTCACAGCGCGATTAATACAACTGAGCACCCTGGTCTCACAACTCCGATTCGTAACTCGTCCCTTGGGCTGCGCAACTCGTCTGCACTCCTCGGGGATCTGACTCCAGCTCAACTGAGAACTCAACTCGCTTGCCCTGCGCGCATCTTATAACTGAACTCAGCACGTCTCCTCTCGTCTCATAACTCGTAACTCCGATCTTACTTGCCCTGCGCGCATCTCATAACTCAACGGAGGACTCAACTCAGCCCATCCCTTCTCATAACTGAGGTGGGGGGCTCTGGGCACAGGGTTATATCGTCCCACCCTAGCCCGACTCGAATGTTCCAAACCCCGCCTTTTGCCGCAGTGGTAAGTCACTCCCCTCGAGCCCTGATTGGCGGCTCGCGCTTACCGTTGCTCCTCCTCCGCCTTCCTTTGGCCTTGATCGACTTGTTCAGGCCGGCCTCGTAGTATTTTGCGCCAAAACCAAAAGCATTGAGGCATCGTAAAGGACCTAATTCTCATTATCCTACTCAACGTAAAACTAAACACAGGAAAGGTCTACGCTTACATTTACGAAGAAATAACTGAGCTTTAAACGAGGCTACGTGTTGTAGTGTAACTAAACTAGGAGGGGAAATTAACCTTTATTATAAAAACACAAAACCGCAACAATATATATATATATATATATATATATATATATATATATATATATATATATATATATATATATATATATATATACACAATATTGAGGCTTGTGTAAGAGCTAACATTCATCACAAAAAAACAAACTGACGCATAAAACATATGATAATGGGAGTGGGAGACAAGATGGGGAGAGAGAGGGAAGCAGACAAGTACAACAGTAGAGAACAGGGACATCGGGAGATTGCAGTGTGGTTTATGGTAGTTTGTATATTGATACACTGTTGTTAGTATATTATTGTTGTTGGTATGTTATTTTGTTTAT
Source organism: Myxine glutinosa (assembly GCF_964187855.1). Taxonomy (NCBI): domain Eukaryota; kingdom Metazoa; phylum Chordata; class Myxini; order Myxiniformes; family Myxinidae; genus Myxine; species Myxine glutinosa. The sequence goes on from NC_136262.1 coordinate 117,102,908, forward strand.
TGTTGTGTGTTTTATGGTACTGTTAGTATATTAATACACTATTAGTATATTATTATTGTTGGTATATTATTTTGTTTATTGTTGTGTGGTTTATGGTACTGTTAGTATATTATTATTATTATTATTATTATTATTGTTGGTATATTATTATTGTTCGTATATTATTTTGTGGCTTAGCGGTTCGGGTGCTGGCTTGGGATCCTAGGATCCTGGGTTCGAATCCCAGTCGATCGCTCAATTAACACCAGGGGGGTTGACTCAGCCTGTCATCCTTCCGAGGTCGGCAAATTGAGTACAAGTCCACTGGTAATTCCCTGTGTGTCGCAAGAGGCGACTAACAGGGTTGGCGGCAGGAAGAGCATCCGGCCATAAAACATTGTTTCAAAAAGGGGACCACGGTGCCTGAGGCTAACACCCGCTCTAGCAGGGAAAATGGCCTTAAAATGCCTGTTGTTGTGGGAGGGAGAGGGTTTGGGGGGGGGGCATGGGAAGGAGGGGAGGGGTGGGAGAGGTATAAAACACATGGACACAGCAAGGACTTCCAGGAAACAAGTCGGTATTTCAAAAAAGTGGATCTAGATTCTCGGGTGAATTAACAGGGGTAGAAAGGATCAAGGTTTTGGATGGGGGAAGACAAGAGATGGTGGTGAACAGCTGTTTTAAAGACCTGGAGGGAGGAGTGGGATTGAAGAGAGTGAGGGAGTTTGTTCTAGAGGCGGGAGAAAAGAGGAATGAAGGAGTGAAGGTGAGCAGAAAGTCTTGATTTTGGCAGTTTAACCATAAGAGGGTTGCAGGCAGATCTTGTGCCACCTGTAGGAATATTTGGGGGACAGAGCACAGAGAGAGCTGGGGGGGCAAGGCTGGAGAGTAGTCGGTAGAAGACAGAAAGACCACCAACCTGCCTGCGGTGAGCGAGTGAAAGGCCCTCGGAGTTAGCTTCATCGCAGGAGATTCCAATGATTCTGAAAGCTTTGGTTTCAACAGCGTGAGGCCGAGCTAGGTGTGAGGCAGGAGCACCTGCCCAGAGGGGGGAACAGTATTCCATTGAGCTGCGGATGAAAGCCTTGTATGTGGTGGGGAGCTCAGGTGTGCCAAGGAAGGACTTCGCACGACGGAGGATGCCCAGTCGGCGACTGGCTTTGCAGGCCAGCTTGGAAATGTGGTTTTCCCAAGAAAGATCATGGCAGATAGTGAGACCCAAAAGCTTGATTGTTGATGAACACTTTGGTAATACACGTTGATGATGAGTGCACGGCCTGCTAAGTGACTTGCTGTGGATTTTCGTGCAGGAATTCTCCGCTCACCTGGATTCCATGGTGCCGTGTTTGTTCAACATGCATTTACGCTTGTACAAGTGAGTGAACCGATTGAGCTTTTTATTCGCTTAAAAGTAAAATCATGCAAGGATTCCTGCAGGAACTTGGACTGCATGTAAAACTGTCTGAATCAGGGGCGAAAGTGTTCTCTATTTTTCCTATGAAAAGGTGTAACTGCCGGAATTTAGGAACCATTGATGCTCCCGAGTTGATTTCCATCATAAATCGATGGCCAGTTAGCAATACCGTGATAAATAGATCCCGTTTTAACCATGGAATGCACTTTACTTGTTCGACATTCCCTGCACCTCACTGCACTCCCAGCAAGCTGCCCCCCAATCCGGGGGCAGTGTGTACGCTCGGTGAGGAAAGCGACAAGATGAGAGACGCTGTGTTCAAATCCCTACGGCCTCTTCTGTCATTGCTGATAACCCAGCGGTCCTTCTGCTCTATTGTGCTTGGGACAGCCGGTGAGATGTCGACTGCAGAGTAAACCTGGACCCTCACTCCATTCCTTACTGAGGGGGGTGGCCAGTGCAATGCATTTTTCATGTTTTTAGGTGTCCCTCAAGAGCTGCGCCTCGCACACTGCCTGTTGGTGACGGACATCATGAAGGCACTGATATCGTGTCCAGGAGAGCAGACATCCTGGCTGGACGGAGAAAGGTGAGAGCTGCATCGTGCAAAAAACATTGAAGTGCTGTGGGATGTGGGGATGTGGGGATGATGATGCATGCTCCCTTACAAGGAACTTAAATGTAAGAGGAGGCCATTAAGGCTCATGAAGCCTGTGCAATGATTGCCAGCCTATGGTTGTTTGTTCGTGCTCTATTCTTTTTAAATGCCGAGTGTTAAGCAAGGAAGCAGCACGTACCGTTTTAAATGTCTTTCGTATTGACTCAGTCGGGGTTTGAACCGTTGACCTCCCAGACTCGGAGTGGATGCTCCAACCATTTAGAGATGTGAGGGGGGGGGGGGGGGGGGGGATGGTGTTGGGGTGCCGTGCAAAGAAGAAACGTGGCGATCTCTTTCCCCCTCCCAGAATTCCCATCCTCCATTGCCTTCTGTCATCAGTAGCTGGTATTTGGCCAGAACTGGCTCTGCCCATCAGGCGTCCGGTGTCCGACAACTCGCTTCCTCTCCCGGTGTATGACCTTCTGCTGGTTACAGCTTCAGCATTTATCAGTACTCTCATGGACGGTTATCTCCCTGCCCTGGTGAGCAGCTACCACGGCTCTCCTCACTTTCAACCATTTCGCTTAACCTCCATTTTTATTTTTTCCATATTCTCTCCAACCTCCTCATTTGTGAACCCCAGATAAACCTCCTCGCCTTTTCCTTTACTCCCTCCATTGAAACCTCACTAGGAACAAACCCTTATATTCTCCGTTTTCTCTCGAGATGTGAACTCCTCTCTACTGGCCGTCGATCTCTGGTGCTACGTGGCGCGGTGAGCTATTTGTGAGCAGTTAAACATGATGCCTCACTTTGTACCATTTGTTCTATAGGTTTACTGGTTGCCTTCAGGCCTGTGCCATGGCTTGCCTAGCAACCATAGTTTACCTTCTGTGTGTGTTTCAGACTCGGTCCAGTGGAGCTCTGTGCACATTATGTATCTCTGCTGCTCCCATTGGTAAACCTCACCTTCCACATCCCTTTTGTAAATCCACACCTTCCTACCCTAACTTCCTCTCTTTCTCTGCAGATCAGTGAGATTTCGATGCAAGAGCCCAAACATGCTCTCCTATCCATTCTGTTGCAAAGGCTCTTCAGCTTCCTCCCTGCTGAACACCAGGTCTTGCTCATGGTCTCTCTTATGATGTTTGAAATCTTAATCGTGTTGCTCACACCTCTCACTCTGCAACCTTTTCCCCTTCCACCACTGCACTGAAGGTAAAGCTTATTGCTGAGCTTCCCCCAAGCCCAGGTAGTCTGCCTCCCTGCTCTGTGGTCTTAGCGGCACCAGGTCCCAAACAAGCCTGCGTCCAGGCCATTTGCCGTTTCTTTGACACTGCTCTGCCCGCTTGCCGATGGAAGGAAGGCATCGGACATGACACGGTGAGGAATGCATTGAGCATCGCAACAGATGTTTGTTTCCCCTTTTCTTTCTTTCCGTTTCCATAAAATCCATGAAACAGCACCCGCTAGTTTTTGTTTATTTCCCCTTTGGTGTAAATGTTGGGGTTGAAAGGTTGTTCTGGATTACCAGGTAGATTACCAGGTAGCTACGACATATGTCATTCGTGAACAGTCCTCCTGGATTTACAGCCTCTCTGTTCATATCCTACGTACTCGTCCTTTTAGTGAACCCTGTTAAGCTCTGCTGTGGAACAGATGGTGGAAGAGCCAAAACTCAAACTGCCTTAAAGGGTAACGCCTTATAGTTAGCCAGTTAAGAGGAAGCATCGTTCATTTTTTCAGGAAAGCACCAAATTTGGCACAGATGTAGTATGGACCTATACAATTGTTTTCCTGAGGGGCGCCCAAAAATTCAGAACCCCTGGTGGCCGCCATATTGAATTTCAACGTGACCGCCCTCTGTGACCTATTTCCCTCAATAACTTCTATACTATGAGCGATAACACCACAGTTCCAGTGTCTTACCCCATGTTTTCATGGTCTCTGAATCCAATGGGATCAATTGCATAAAGATTGGCATCCATCATCTTTAATTTCAAGATGGCCGCCATGGTGTTTCCATTTTCCTTGAATCTCTCATAGTATTTTCGGTAAAATTTCAATTCCAAGTGATACAGATTGTTTTATTGGTCTCTGATAACAATGGAATGGTATTAATTAATCAAAGTTACATGGGGTAAGACACTGGAACTCCCCTCAGGAAAACAATTGTATAGGTCCATACTACATCTAGCACCAAATGTAATGTTTCGATACTATAGTATGGCATGTAAGACGTGTCTGCCACAGCGTTTGATTGCCATTATTTAATTAGTTTATCTAATCACAATCTAATCAATAATAATAATACTTTATCTGTGTAATAGTGTGTACCCTGGATAAGAATAGGTACGCCGTATCCCTGCGTGTCGTAAGAGGCGACTAAGAGGGTTGGCGTCAGGAAGGGCATCCGGCCATAAAAATATTGTCTCAAAAAGAGAACCATGACAATTACAACTACATGTGGGCAGGGTACAGCCCGAAGTGGAGATCGGTTTCTGAGGTTTGGGACATGGAATGTAGGGACAATGACAGGGAGATCAGGAGAAGTGGTGGAAGTATTGGTCAGAAGAAGAGTGGACATATGTTGTGTGCAAGAGACGAGATGGAAGGGAAGTGGTGTGAGAATGGTGAAGGGTAGGCAGGGACAGAAATACATGTTGTGTGGCAAGGGTGCCTGGAGGGCGTGAATGGTGTTGGTGTCCTGTTTTCTGAGGAGTTTGTAGATAGTGTGGTGAGTGTGACTAGAGTGAGTGATAGGTTGATGATGGTGAAAATGATGATTGGAAAGCTCTTGGTGAACGTCATCTCGGGATATGCTCCGCAGGTTGGTCGAAGCGATGAAGAGGATAAGTTCTGGTGTGCGATAGAGAAGCTGATGGAAAACGTGAAAGATGAGGAAGTTGTTGTGGTAGGAGGAGACCTAAATGGACATGTGGGAAGGAGTATGGATGGTTTTGACGGAGTTCATGGGAGTTACGGATATGGTGTGAGAAATGGAGAAGGTGAAAGGATTTTGAAGTTTGCTGATGGAGCTGATTTGTTGATTTGTAATACTCAGTTCCAGAAAGAGGATAATAAGCTTGTTACATACACGTCAGGTGGGTCGACGACAACCGTTGACTACCTGGTGGTGCGTAGGCGAGATAGGCGGCACCTCCGGGACACAAAGGTGATCCCGGGGGAGGAGGCTGTTTCACAGCACCACTTGGTTGTCTGCGACGTAAGGGTGAAAAGTGCAAGGAGAGCTCGGCGGGTGAAGTACCAACCGAGAATGAAGGTGTGGAGGTTGAAAGAGGTGACAGTAAGGGAGCATTAAAAGAGAGGCTGAGTAGGGTCGAGGTTGATGTGGTTGAGCTTGAAAGTGGTTGGATGTCAATGAAAGCTAGTCTGTTGGGAGCCGTTGGTGAGGTATGTGGATGGACAAAAGGACCACTGAGGCACTCGGAAACATGGTGGTGGGATGATGAAGTTGGAAAGAGGATTGACGAGAAGAGGAAGAAGTTCAAGGAGTGGCAGAAGGCGAACGGTATGAGAGCAGAAACAGCAGAGCATGAAAGTTATAAGGCAGCCAGGAAGGCTGCAAAGAAAGAGGTAGCAAAGGCGCAGGAGGCATGTAGGAAAATGTTCGGAGAACGCTTGGATTCGGAAGAGGGTCAGAAAGCAGTATTCAGGAATGCAAAGCAGATAGCGAAAGAGAGGTGTGATGTGATGGGGGTGAGTTGCTTGAAGGATGAAGTGGGACAAATCGTTGTTGACCCAGATGGAATTAAAGGAAGATGGAAAAGATATATGGAAAAGATATATGGAAATGCTGTTGAATACAGAGAATGAATGGGGTGGCAACATAGAGAGTAACCCAGTTTTAGGACCGGCAGAGAAGATAACTGAGAAGGAAGTTGAGGAAGCGATAAAAGCAATACAACATGCATTTTAAGGCCATGTTCCCTGCTAGAGCGGGGGTTAGCCTTGCGGTCCCCATGACAATCTTCTCCATGTTGCCCTATTTTCTGCATCTCTCCTTGTTAACCCCCTTGCCCGCATTTCTTCTTCCACCATCTTTAGCCAAGTCTTTCTCGGTCTTCCCCGTCCTCTACTTACTTCTACATTAACTTCCATCACTCTTCTCAACCAGTCACTTTCATCCTTCCTCAATACAATGTATGTAATAAAAAATAAAAGCAATGAAGCAATGAAGATAAAAGCAATGAAGGGTAGAAAAGCGGGAGGGCCGACGGGAGTTGTGGGAGATATGTTGAAGGCAGCAGGAAGTTGGGGTGTGAAGAGAATGACAGAGATCTGTAATCTGGTGGTGAAAGAAGGCCGCATTCCAGTGGATTTGGAACTGAGTACCCTCGTCCCTCTATACAAGGGGAAAGGTGACCCTCTGGAGTGTGGCTCGTACTGAGCGATAAAGTTATTGGAGCATGGAATGAAGGTATTGGAAAGGGTGTTGGAGAGGAGGATAAGGAAGAAAGTGAAGATCGACGAAATGCAGTTTGGATTCATGCCAGGAAGAGGAACGACAGACGCGCTTGTCATTGTGAGGCAGTTGCAGGAGAAGTACATGGAGAAGAGGAAGAAGTTGTTTCTTGGGTTTGTTGATCTGGAGAAAGCATTCGATCGGGTTCCACGCAAAGTATTGACATGGGCATTGAGGAAGTTAGGAGTGGAGGAATGGTTGATCAGAGTAGTGATGGCAATGTACAAAAGAGCGCGCACAGCTGTAAGGACAAAGGACGGGAACAGTGGTCAGTTTGAGGTGAAGGTGGGAGTGCATCAGGGGTCGGTACTAAGTCCACTACTATTTGTAGCTGTGATGGAGGTGCTGGCTCAGAACGTAAAGGAGGGTTTACCGTGGGAGTTGTTGTATGCAGATGATCTGGTGTTGATTGCGGAAAGTATGGATGGACTGAAGGAAAAGATGAACACGTGGAAGGAATGTATGGAGACAAAAGGTCTGAAGGTGAATATCGGAAAGACGAAGGTGATGGCAAGTGGTAAAGCATGTGGTGAGGTGGAAAGAACTGGGAAGTGGCCCTGTGCTGTGTGTAGGAAGGGTGTCGGAGTGAACTCCATTCAGTGTACAATGTGCGCTGAATGGGTTCATCAAAAATGTAGTGGTCTGAGAGGGTCATTAACCAGTGTGGCAGCTACATTCAAATGTAAGGTGTGCACAGAGGGAGCTGCAGATGGAGGAAATGTTGAGTTAGATCTTGGAGACGGCGTGAAGCTGGAGGTGTGAAAACATTTTGCTACCTCGGAGACATGCTGAATGGAGAAGGTGGATCAGACTCGGCAACGGTTGCTCGAGTGAGATGTGCATGGAAGAAGTTTCGGGAATTGAGTGGCGTGCTGATGATTCGGGGAGTGTCGTTGAAGCTGAAGGGAAAGGTGTATGCTGCATGTGTGAGAGGTGTTATGATTTATGGGAGCGAGACATGGGTAATGAACGTAGAGCAGCAACGAAGGTTGGAAAGGGTGGAAATGCGAATGGTTCGACGGATGTGCGGAGTATCGTTGAGAGAGAGGAAGACAAATGATGAATTGCGAAAGATGATGGGAATAGAGCCTGTGATTGATGCTGTGAAGAGGAACAGGTTGAGATGGTTTGGTCATGTGTTGAGGAAGGATGAAAGTGACTGGTTGAGAAGAGTGATGGAAATGAATGTAGAAGGAAGTAGAAGACGGGGAAGACCGAGAAAGACTTGGCTAAAGATGGTGGAAGAAGAAATGCGGGCAAGGGGGTTAACAAGGAGAGATGCAGAAAATAGGGCAAAATGGAGAAGATTGTCATGGGGACCGCAAGGCTAACCCCCGCTCTAGCAGGGAAAATGGCCTTTAAAATGCATGTTGTTGTTGTTGTTGTGTAATACATGTCCATTATGTCACTTTTATTTTATGTATGAATTATATATATTTTTTCAAGTCCTATTTCTTTCTTTCAGATTGAGAAAATGTCCAAGAATTTCACCGTGGTTCAACCTCGCCCTAGTGGGAGCCATGATGATCCACCAGACATCCCATCAACTGACTGGAGTCTATGTGTCCTTTGTCAAGAGACGTCATCAGAATCGCTTCAACAGCCAAAGAGGGGCACACGCTTGGATGCTGATGTGAGCTACAAGTTGTTGGATGGTCAGCTGAAGTTAGCACAGGAAAAGGGCTACGATTCATTCAAGATCGACCTCGATCGCATTGATGACAGCAATGGCATTGAAATGACATTGATATCGAACACTGCATCATGGCATAAGTCCTGCAGAAGTAAACTTTCTGTCTCCAAAATTGATAGGTATGCCTCTGCCAAGAAGCGGACATTAGATGGATCAGAAGCACAGCAGGGAGGTAGTCCAGTGAAAACACGTCGTCTCATCAATCTGTCGCACATTAGTGAGCAATCAGAACCAACTTGTTTCTTTTGTGATGGACTGGGTGGAGATGCTGGACTCTATAGGACTTCTACATTTGGTTTAGACGAAAATGTCCGACGCTATGCTGTAATGCTGAAAGACACTCACTTGCTAAGAAAACTTGCTGGAGGAGATATGGTGGCTATTGAGGCTAGGTATCATAAGCGGTGTCTAAGTGCACTTTACAACCGTGCCTCTAAAGTGTTCATAGGTCATCAATCTAACAAAGCAGACAGGGAAGAGGATCAAAGGTGTCGTAGCATTGCCTTTGCTGAATTATTGTCTTACATTGAAGAGGCACGGAAGTGTGAGCAGGGTCTTGCCACTGTCTTTAGGTTAGCAGATTTAGTGAACATCTACAAAGACCGACTGATAGACCTTGGTGTTGGAGAGGATGTGAATGTGAATTCCACACGTTTGAAAGACAGCTTACTGACATACTGTCCATCCCTGTCAGCCAGTAAAAAGGGTAATGATGTGATGCTAGCTTTTGACACTGATGTTGGGGATGCTCTGAAGAGAGCTTGCGAAAGCGACTTCGATGCTGCAGCTATTAACTTGGCCAGGGCAGCACAGATAGTGAGAAGACAGATCTTTCAAGGGAATTATTGTTTTGATGGGACTTTCGCAGATGCCAGCATTCCAAGTTCTCTCTTAGCTCTGGTGACCATGATTTTAGAAGGTCCTAGCATTGTGCATCAGACAGGGAAAGAGGAGTCAGTTGCAAAAGCAGGTAGGACTATTGCACAGTTGCTTACATTTAATAGTGTGAAATCAGCAGCAAAGGAAAGGGAAACCATTCGCCACAACAGAGACCGAGAAAATCCGGTACCAATCTACATAGCATTAAAAGTACATTCTGAAACGCGCAGTCGGCAGCTCATAGATCACTTCTATAGTCTAGGACTGTGTGTGTCGTACGACCGCATCCTGGGATTGTCAGCGAGTGCTGCAAATGCTGCTATCCAACAGTTTGAAGCCGATGGTGTTGTTTGTCCTCCCAAGCTACGCTCTGGCGTTTTCACGACAGCACAAGCAGATAATATCGACCACAATCCCAGCTCGGTGACTGCAAAGGATTCCTTCCATGGAACTGCGATATCGCTCTGCCAGCACCCAACAGAGGATGATCCTGGAGAAGACCGTGGAAGATTGATAATATCGAAAGAGGGACCCAAACAAATTCAACCACTCCCTGCAACCTACACAAGTGTGTTGCCTGCTGATGGCTTTCCAAAACACCTCTTCGCGCCGAAACTGCAAGGGCCTGTAAAGGCAATGTCTGATGCATGGGTGCAAGACAGAAAGTTGGAGACAAACTGGTTGGAGGAACTGAAAAGATGGTATGATTCAGGGAAATCAGATCGTGATGAGTTCATATCTTGGGCTGCATAACATGCTGGCCACCTACATCAGATGGTGAAGCCGAAGGCGACCACAGCCTTGATGCCAATGTTTAGAGAAAAATCAACATCTGTTGCCATGATCACCCACGTCATAAAAGTTGTAAAGGCTGCCACACAACTCCTGAATCCAGAGCAAGTACCAGTCATCACGATGGATCAACCCCTCTATGCACTTGGCAAGCGGATACAGTGGAGTCATCCTGAAATTTAGGGTTAAGACAAATTTGTTATGATGTTGGGGCCCCTGCACACGGAGATGGCTGCCCTCAAGACAATTGGTGATTTCATGGACGGCAGTGGATGGACGAATGCCATAACCAAGGCTAACATCGCTACAGCGGGTACAGCTGATTCTCTAATCCATGCATCCAACTTGTGCAAAGCCAGGCACGCACACCAAGTCACAGCAGCCGCACTACACATTTTGCAGAAGAAAGCATATGGAACGTATGGAGGTCACAGATCAACCAAGAAGCTTTGAAGACTGGTGCTCAGGACATAGAGATAGCCATCCACAGTTTTTGTACTGGTCTACTGTCTTAGACTTCCAGCTGTCCATCTTCCAGTTTGTCAGATCCATTCGTTGCTCAAACTTCAAGCTCTATGTGGAGTCCACAGCACAACTAGTATCCTGGTTTTTTTTCAATGGATCACACTAACTATGCCAGATGGTTGCCTGTTCATGTGCGAGATATGGTGGTGCTCCGAGAAACTAGTCCACATGTCTACCAGAACTTCTGCCAGGGCTCATTCACTGCCAACAAGACTGGACGGAAATTCTCATCAATAGGCCTCGATCAGGCTCACGAACAATTGAATGTACTCGTGAAAGGAGATGGTGGAGCGGTCGGCCTGACTGAAAACCCTGCTGCACTGAGGAGGTGGATGACAGCGGGCCCTGAGGTAGCTCGAATGATCGAAGAGTTTGAAGAGTTGTACTTGAAGCCGAAGGAGCAAAGGGACCTACACCATGAACAAACTGGTAGTATACAACAAGCATTTGCCAAAGATGTGCGCTCCCTTGTTTCAACCATTGAGGAGATGGGCAACCTGTTCGAAGATGACAGTAATGATCTTCTATCGCTTGAATCGAAGGAAATAATGCCATCCAGCGTTAGAGAGACTGTCATGCACGTTAAAAAGATTGGTAAAACACAGTACCAAACATTCATAGAAGAGCGTCTGGAGAAGCAGGAGAAAGCTATATATGATGTAATCTCTCGGAATAAGCTTCCACTTTTCAATAGTCCAAAGCAAGTTGGTAAATTAAAGGTGAAGGGAATGATAGCAGAACTCAAGAATGACTGCCATCTGTTTTCACGATTGTACATTGCGAGTCAGCGGCGAGAAGGAGACTTGGACAACTTCTTCTGCCATGAGAACCAGGCGTTTCCTCCAGCGATCACCAACAATGGCAAAATGTGGCAGGGCGCTAAATCGGACCTCTTACAATCGTTGGAGAAAGTTTCCCCTGCTGTCCATGTGGGTCCACAGGTGGAGGCAAAGGTCTTTGATGGGGTAGCAGTTGTCCACCTTCTGCCAGGGGACTCAGCAAAAAACTTCTATGAATATGGCCAGAACATTTTCATCCCATACTTTGAAGGTCAACTGCGAGACACTAGCCATGTAGACATTGTATGGGACACCTATCATCCAGACAGCCTAAAATCTGCCACACGTCAAGAGAGGGGGTCCGGATCGCGCCATCGCATTCTACCTGCAATGAAGATACCAGGGAACTGGAAAAGTTTCTTGCGGAATGATGAAAACAAGGAGGAGTTGTTCAGATTCTTATCGCATATGGTGATGGATGGTTTGAAAGGAAAGGAGATCTATGCAACTATTGGTGACAGCGTGCTAACATCACAACCAGATGCTGACATCAAGAACCTGAGCCCATGCACACAAGAAGAAGCGGATACAAGAGTCCTTTTACATGTCCTGGATGCCGTGAAAAAGGGGAGAAAACGGGTATTGATTCGAACTGTAGATTCTGATATTGTGGTCTTGGCAATAGCACACTACTTTACCTACCAGTCACACGGTGTGGAGGAACTCTGGATTGCCATTGGCACTGGTAAAAGCTACCGCTACCTTGCCATCCATAAAATTGCCACCGGCCTTGGCCGCAGGAAGTCCGAGTCTTTGCCATTATTTGATGCCTTCACTGGCTGCGACAGTGTCATTTTTTGCCCAAATTGGGAAAAAGACAGCCTGGAAGGCTTGGGAGGCATACCCCAGCATCACGCAGACCTTTCATGCTCTCTCTTATAGGCCATCTGTGGACGTTATTACTATGGAACTACAGAGCATAGAAAGATATGTTGCCATCCTCTATGACCGGACTACCGAGATAAAGACAGTGAATGAGATGCGCCGACACTTGTTCACGAAGAAGGCAAGAACAATTGATCACATTCCCCCAACAGCAGACGCCTTCGAACAACACCTAAAACGTGCATGTTTTCAGGCTGGACACGTATGGAGTCAGGCACTTGTGCCCTACCCAGAACTTCCATCACCAGCTGATTGGGGCTGGATGAAAACAGGGACTTCTTGGACACCAATTTGGACCACAATACCACTGATACAGGAGGCATGTTCAGAGCTTACAAGCTGTCATTGTAAGTCGGCCTGTAAAGGCAACTGTAAATGCTCCAGGGCAAATCTGCCCTGCACATCACTGTGTGACTGCGATGGACAGTGCTTGTAGTACTACGCGTCTGTGCGAGAGCCTCCACCTTTCAAATGCCCACAATATTTTAAGTTAAAACTGCAACTGTGTGTAACTTTGATTAATTAATACCATTCCATTGTTATCAGAGACCAATAAAACAATGTGTATCACTTGGAATTGAAATTTTACCTAAAATACTATGAGAGATTCAAGGAAAATGGAAACACCATGGTGGCCATCTTGAAATTAAAGATGATGGATGCCAATCTTTATGCAATTGATCCCATTGGATTCAGAGACCATGAAAACATGAGGTAAGACACTGGAACTGTGGTGTTATCGCTCATAGTATAGAAGTTATTGAGGGAAATAGGTCACAGAGGGCGGTCATGTTGAAATTCAATATGGCGGCCACCAGGGGTTCTGAATTTTTGGGCGCCCCTCAGGAAAACAATTGTATAGGTCCATACTACATCTGTGCGAAATTTGGTGCTTTCCTGAAAAAATGAACGATACGCCCTATTTTTCGGTCTTAACTGCCTAAGTATTAGTAGATCTTTGTATCGGTCATCCACTGTAGCAACCAAACTACCTACATGTCTTAGATCCTCCTTGGCCCTCGGAACATGAGTGGGGGCGGGCAATGACGGCATTCCTCCTCTTTAATAAAATATATGTGGAGATGGATCTGCAATGTGTGTCCTACAAATTTGTACCAAAGGCCTTCAGGGATGAGGAGCAGACAAAGCGACAGTTGCAGTCACACCTGATTTCTGGAGGGAATGCTCACACCTTCCTTGACCGACAGTCCAGCAACAGGCCAAATCACTGTACAGCAAGAGCAGTGAGAGAACCAGCAGGTTATGGTGTCGTCATCGCTGCCCTCACCGAGACGAGATTAATGGGGGAAGGCAAGCTCGAAGAAGTAGGAGCACGATACGATACACCTACTTTTAGAGTGGACTACCTTCTTCTGAATGCCGGGAGATAGGCGTTGGCTTCACAATCAGGAAAAATATTGCTTGTGATCTGGCCTTCCGGTTAGAGGATCATTCCAACTGTTGGTCGAACCGATATCTGTCACTTCCACCTCATTGCAGCTAATTTTTCCGAACCGGATTCGTCATATTGTTCTGTGATATCTTCTTCTGTCTTCTTCTTCTGTGATATCATCCTAAAACTTGGTGGCACCTCATTAAGTCTGTCTCTGGAGAATGCTCCTCTTCCATCCCTTCCCTCACTTCAAATGATACCACAGCAGACTCCTCTCATGAGAAGGCAAAATGCCTCAATTCTGTGTTTGCTTCCAAGTCTTGTCCCCAACCCCTCACATTTTGTACCCACCCTACCCAGTAGCACCCAACTCCTACTGGACTCTTTTTAACCTGAGAAGGTGGAGAATCTCTGGGAACCCTCACCTTTGATTCTGTAACTGGACCTTCTGGATTCTGTAACTTGTAACTGGATTCTGTAACTGTAACTGCATCAGCTCACGTGTCCTAAAAACCCTTTTCTCTTGCTCTTGCACTTCCTCTCTCTTTCCTTTTCACCCTGTCATTTGCGCGAGGTCATCTTCCACACCTGCTTGGAAATCCGCCAACATCCCAGCATTACATAAACAACAGCCCTGAGTGGGATGATGGTCATCTCTTGAGGTTGTAGTTCAGCCCTCTGCTGATTTGGTGGAATCCCCCCTCCACCCCCCTCAGGAGCCCTCTGATCCGAAATAATAACACTAATATCAAGCAATCCCATGGACCATCGAGTAGAAGAGCTGTATCGGGTTTCAGAGTAATCAGTTGGTTGAAAGCTTTGTATGTGGTTTAATTAGCTCAGAAGTGCCCAGGAAGGACTTCGCACGACGGAGGATGCCCAGTCGGTGACTGGCTTTGGAGGCCAGCTTGGAAATGTGGTTTTCCCAGGAAAGATCATGGCAGATATTGAGACCCAAAAGCTTGAGTGACAGAACTTCTTTGAGAGGATTGTTCAGAAAGTAGATGGGAGGGTTGTCCAGACGGTCTTTTCGGAGAGACAAAGTGAGAGTGTGAGATTTGTCAGGATTGAAAGACATGTTCCACTTGTTTGACCAGTTTGTGATATTGTCCAGGTCTGCAGAGAGTGAAGAGGCTGCAGACTGCCGATCTGAGGGTTGGGATATGGAGCGGCATAGAGTGGAGTCATCAGCAAAGAGATAGAGGATTTTCCAGAGAGTGGGAGAGATCATTGATGAAGACCAGAAAAATCACAGGGCCCAGAACACTGCCTTGGGGAACTCCAGCCAGAACAGGAAGGGGGGGTGAGAGAAATTCATTCATGGCCACACGGTGACTACGACCAGAGAGGAAGTCTGCAAGCCATGCCTTGAGATTTCCATGGATACCATAGGAGGAGAGTTTGGTGAGCAGAGCTGGGTGCCAGACCGTATCAAAGGCACGAGATATGTCAAGGCAGACAGCTCTGATTTCCTGTTTGGCATTGAGGACCTCCATCCATTGTTGAGACAGCAGAAGCAGCATGTCCAGAGTAGAATGACCTGGTCTGAATCCAAATTGATGATCAGAGATCAAGCCATTGGAGAAGAGGAAGGATTTGATGTTAGAAGCGATGATCGATTCCATGACTTTGCTGATAATTGGGAGAAGGCTGATTGGTCTGTAGTTGCAAGGATCTGTTTTTGCACCTTTCTTGTGTAAAGCGGTGATGTTGGCTGATTTCCAAGCAGATGGCAGATGACCTTGAGCAAAAGAGAGTGTGAAGAGAACAGAGAGAGGGTGTGAAAGAGCAGCAAGGCAGGATTTTAGGATCCATGGGCTGATGCCGTCTGGTCCAGTTGCAGAATCAGAGTCAAGGTTTGACAGAAACTCCTCCACCTTGTCAGGAGAGAAGGACACAGAGTCCAGGAGCAGTTGGGTATCACTGGGTACGGTGGGTACAGAGAGAGATGGGTTTGGGACACAAGATTTTGAGGCAAACAGAGTTGAGGCATTCGGCTTTTTCATGTGCGGAGTCAGCTGTGTAGCCGTTTGAGGTAAGGGAGGGGATGGAGGGGGAACAAAGACCAGAAACAGATTTGACCAGATGCCACCAGGATTTGGAGGAAAGAGACAGTTTTGAGAAGGGAGAGATAGTGCTTCCTGACTCTCCTCAGGGTAGACACATACTTGTTGCGAGCTTGGTGGAAGGAACTGAGATTGCCTTCAGTTGGATTTGCCTTCCAAGAGGCAAAGGCAAGTTGTTTCAGGGTAACTGCCTCACCACAGGATTCAGTGTACCATGGACAGGAGGAAGGGTAAGACAACTGAAGACGAGATGCGATAAATCTGTGCATGAGAGAGAGCAGTGTACTTTGGAAGAATTCCCAGGAAGAATTGATGTCAGAGGCGGTAGAGATGGGAGACCAGTCCAGATGATTGAGGGCTGCTTGAAGACCATGCTCGTTGGCCTGAGTGAAATGCCAGACTCGTCGGCGCTGAGGAGGCTCTCTGAGAATGGCCAGAGAGATGTCCACTTTAACAAGCACATGATCAGAAGAACCGATTGGAGCAGAAGAAGAGCAGCACACATTTGCAGGGAAGTTTGTCATAACCAAGTCTAGAAGAGAAGATACTCCGTTGACTGAGATCTGGGTCGGGAAATTGACAGATTGTGTCAGTCCCAATGAGTCGCAGAAGTCCTTTGCTGAGGTGCCATGGCTGGTGAGAGAGGAACCCACACCCAGCCAGCTGGCATGATGACAGTTGAAGTCGCCACAGTTGAAGTTGGGATGAGTTGATAGAAGTTGGTCCATGTTGTCAGACAGCGAAATGTAAATGGAGTCATCACTGTTTGGAGGACGGTACAGAACACATATGAACAAAAGGTGGGAGCGGAGAGGAAGCTGTAGCCAGAGGTACTCCTGGGGGTGGGGTGGAGAGAGGGCAGTGCAAGGAGAGTGAGGAAGAAAGTTTTTGATAAAGATAGCAACCCCACCACCAGGACGAGGCTCAGGTCTATCGTACCGGAGGAGGGAGTAACCAGGAAGAGATATTAAGGAATCAGATATCTTGAAGGAGGAAAGTTTCTGTTAAGCAGATTGAGTCTGGTTTGTCAGAAGAAACCTGTATGGAGAGATCAATCAGGTTTACCGTCAAGGAGGAGGGAGGGGGAGCATCGGGTACAGGACCCGAGAGGGGGAGGTTGGGAGAGCTGTTGGGAGTGTGTCAGAGATTGCAGAAGGGAAGGATACAACAACAACAACAACAACAACATGCATTTTAAGGCCATTTTCTCTGCCAGAGCGGGGGTTAGCTTTGCGGTCCCCATGACAATCTTCTCCATTTTGTCCTATTTTCTGCATCTGTCCTTGTTAACCCCCTTGCCCGCATTTCTTCTTCCACCATCTTTAGCCAAGTCTTTCTCGGTCTTCCCCGTCCTCTACTTCCTTCTACATACATTTCCATCACTCTTCTCAACCAGTCACTTTCATCCTTCCTCAACACATGACCAAACCATCTCAACCTGTTCTTCTTCACAGCATCAATCACAGGCTCTATTCCCATCATCTTTCGCAATTCATCATTTGTCTTCCTCTCTCTCAACGATACTCCGCACATCCACCGAACCATTCGCATTTCCACCTTTTCCAGCCTTCGTTGCTGCTCTACATTCACGACCCATGTCTCGCTCCCATAAATCATAACATTTCTCACACATGCAGCATACACCTTTCCCTTCAGCTTCAACGACACTTACCTCCTCATCAGCACGCCACTCAGTTCCCGAAACTTCTTCCATGCACATCTCACTCTTGCAACCGTTGCCGAGTCTGATCCACCTTCTCCATTCAGCATGTCTCCGAGGTAGCAAAATGTTTTCACACCTTCCAGCTTCACGCCGTCTCCAAGATCCAACTCAACATTTCCTCCATCTGCAGCTCCCTCTGTGCACACCTTACATTTGAATGTAGCTGCCACACTGGCTAATGACCCTCTCAGACCACTACATTTTTGATGGACCCACTCAGCGCACATTGTACCTTGAATGGAGTTCACTCCGACACCCTTCCTGCACACAGCACACTTCCCAGTTCTTTCCACCTCACCACATGCTTTACCACTTGCCATCACCTTCGTCTTTCCTATTCTTCACCTTCAGACCTTTTGTCTCCATATATTCCTTCCACTTGTTCATCTTTTCCTTCAGTCCATCCATACTTTCCGCAATCAACACCAGATCATCTGCATACAACAACTCCCACGGTAAACCCTCCTTTACGTTCTGAGCCAGCACCTCCATCACAGCTACAAATAGTAGTGGACTTAGTACCGACCCCTGATGCACTCCCACCTTCACCTCAAACTCACCACTGTTCCCGTCCTTTGTGCTTACAGTTGTGCGCGCTCTTTTGTACATTGCCATCACGACTCTGATCAACCATTCCTCCACTTCTAACTTCCTCAATGCCTATGTCAATACTTCGTGTGGAACCCTATCGAATGCTTTCTCCAGATCAACAAACCCAAGAAACAACTTCTTCCTCTTCTCCATGTACTTCTCCTGCAACTGCCTCACAATAAACAGCGCGTCTGTCGTTCCTCTTCCTGGCATAAATCCAAACTGCATTTCGTCGATCTTCACCTTCTTCCTTATCCTCCTCTCCAACACCCTTTCCAATACCTTCATTCCATGCTCCAATAACTTTATCGCTCGGTACGAGCCACACTCCAGAGGGTCACCTTTCCCCTTGTATAGAGGGACGAGGGTACTCAGTTCCCAATCCACTGGAATGCGGCCTTCTTTCACCACCAGATTACAGATCTCTGTCATTCTCTTCACACCCCAACTTCCTGCTGCCTTCAACATATCTCCCACAACTCTCGTCGGCCCTCCCGCTTTTCTACTCTTCATTGCTTTTATCGCTTCCTCAACTTCCTTCTCAGTTATCTTCTCTGCCGGTCCTAAAACTGGGAAGGGAAGGATGAAGAGGACAAAAGGTTTAATGGTGATAGGTTGAGGCACAGTGAGGGGTTGTTTGAGGGGGTGGGGGGGGGGAGGCAAAGTAGAAGGTTGGAGGAGGTGGAAGTTTGAGATAGAGGGGAGATGAAGTAGGGAGGAGGCAGCTTTGAGGAGGAGGGGGAGGGGGGAGAATTGGAAAAAGATGGTAGGGTAGGGTGGGGGGGGGGGGGAGATTTGAAGGGGAGGGGTTGGGGGGGGGGAGATTTGAAGGGGAGGGGCTGGGGGGGGAGATTTGAAGGGGAGGGGCAAGGGGGAGATTTGGAGGGGAGAGGGGGGTTTAGGAGGGGAGGGACGAGGGGGTAAAATTGAAAGGGAGGGGTGAGGGGGGAGTTTTGGAGGGGAGGGGTGAGGGGGAAGATTTGAAGGGGAGGAGCAAGGGGGGGGACAATTGAGGGGTGAGGAGGAGTTTAGGAGGGGAGGTGTGAGGGGGGAGTTTAGGAGGGGAGGTGTGAGGGGTGAGTTTAGGAGGGGAGGTGTGAGGGGTGAGTTTAGGAGGGGAGGCATGAGGGGGAGTTTATAAAGTGGATGATTAATGAAAAACGAACATTTATTACAAACTGGGTTTATTGTGATTTTCACATTTTTGTGATTTATAGCTGTTTTATAGTGATTTGTAAGTAATTTTTATAGTGACAGTAATTTAAGATTTATTTTTTATCGTAATTTTAGTCGAATTTTTTATTTTTTTTATTTTAGTAGTAATTAGTAATTTTATAGTAATTTTAGATTAATTTTTATAGTGACGATTTCTGAAATGTGATTTATGAAATTGAAATGTGCCATTTTTATGAAATGTGACAATTTATGAAATTACAGTGATTTATGAAAAATATTTTTAGTTGTAATTAGTAATTTTTATCGTAATTTTAGATTTATTTTGATAGTGACAAATATTGTGATTTATAGCTGAGTCGGGATTCAAACTCAGGCTGGACAGCTGAGAGACAAGTGTGCGTACTTCTAGGTTTCCCTGCCAACCTTCAACTTGCAGAGGATAGGCTTCAATGGAGATACGCTGGGGCTGGTGTACAACTCTAAAGAGCAGCGGCTGTGTCAGGCTCATGACATCAAATTCGCTGGAAAAATATAATTATTTCTCGAGGAGCTCCCCAAAATGCCATCCATTACTTAATTGACACTCATTTGTAATTGTATTGACACTCCGTCACTGATTGCTTTGATAGCAGCACACAGAATCTGCAACGAAAAATTGCGCCGTTTTGTTAGATCGGCATCGGGAATTATTGGAGTGGACCTGCCTTCGGTAGATAGTCTGTATGAAAACCGGTGGGTTGAAAGAGCCAAGGCAATTATTCACGATGCGTTCCATCCCACACATAATTTTTTTCATCTACCGCTATCGAGGAAAATATACCGAGCTGCAAGGATGCAGTGGAAGCGTTCAAAAAATTCCACTGCTGTTCGTTTTATTAATTCATTATATACTACATATTGTGATGTATTCTTAACAAGCACATGCCATGGCAAATTATATTGTATTTTATCAACTATATTCGAATCTGCCATGTCTTACATTGGACTATTCAGCCACGAGAGGCACCTGAGACACCATGGCACCTGAGATGTACTCAAAACTGAAATATCAAAGGAGAATGTGTAAAATGGATCCATGTTTTGTGTTGAGTACCATAAAACACCGTGTTACCTCATCTCATCCAATCATCGGTACCACTAGCTTGGTGTTGACATTGGACTTACAAGGACACGCTGATAGGCCATAACAACGGCATCAATTTGGACATGCAAGACCATAGTGCAAGATCAATTCATGTTGAGCCGATATTTTCAATTTAAAAAAAATCTGCTCGTCTTGTTTCCGCTCGGAATGTAAACGCATCCCTATCCCTCCCAAACCCCCATTCCCTCTCCCAAATATAGCAAGCTATTGCGATGCAATTCCTGGAGCGACTTTGCATGGCATCTGCTCTGGAAACGTCACAGCTCTCTCAGCTCACTGAAGTTCTCCACACAATCATTGACCAGGTATTTGTTTACCCTTTTAGGCTGTCTTGTGCTTTTACCATGAAGTTAGCCATCAGTATATGAGGATAAACCTTGGTCTTTAAGGCAGCTATGACTTACATTGCAAAACTACCAACTTTACCTGTAGTAGGGTCATACATTGACTTCCCGTGACCACTCACAGCCATCTTGGATTAGGCCCACTGGCAGAGTTTGCCCACATTTTCTGGAGGGGCGTGGGGGCTTACTTTTTTCTTCGTACTCCAAAGAATCAACATCCACCATCAAAACTTTCCTATGCTCTGAGTGGTCACGGGAAGTCAATATATGACCCAACTACTGTGAGGATAAATTGATACAGAAATATAGCTCGTTATAAGTGCTCCCCCAAACCGAAAAAAGTTGATTATAAACCCCAATCCCACCCCGACAATCCCCTAAAAGCTTCCAGCTGAGGTGCCAGAAGAAGTTGCTTGTGCTCTGTTGTCTCTCTCAACTCATCTGGTCCATTGTTTGTCCAGCTCCTGCCTTTCAAAGGTACGTCCTGTCACGACCATAAAGACTGCTCGCACGGTTCTCATGTCGCTCATTTCCTTCTTTGTTTATTAATGTATTTCTCTGGATTTTGTTTGTACTGTTGGACATGAGGAAATGTTGCCAGGTTTGCACTTCCACCTCCTTACTACGGCCGCTTTGCTCTGTCCCTGAACCTTCCCATACTGTTGGGTTCTCACCATTTGGGGTTCGTAAACTCTCGGATGATAGGATAAGCTAAGCCAGCTTCCAAACTTTCCTTGCGCATGCATTGCTGGCTCTCTTTCCTGATTGCCATTTACAAACTTTTATTTGTGTGGTTCACGTTTGGTTTACTGAGTCGATGCTATTGGAGGAACGAGAACACAGAACGGACCAGGAAGTGAATATGAATGAATGAATGGAAGTAACAGAACATAAAGGACTGTAGACTAGATATCTGCGATCACAAAGCGATCACCAAGGGTAAGCCTCCCCTGGCCTCCCATGCAAGATCGAGGTTCGTGAAAGAGCTAACATTAATCACGAGGTAGACAAGATGGGGAGAGAGGGGGAAGGACACAAACACAACATTTGAGAGCAGGGACATCGAGAGAAATGTGGGAGGGAGAGGGCTTGGGGGGAGGTGGGAGAGGTATAAAACGTATGGACACTGCAAGGACTTCCAGGAAAGAAGTTGGAATTTCAAAAAAGTGTATCTGGGGTGAATTAGCGGGGGTAGAAAAGATCAAGGTTTTGGATGGGGGAAGATAAGAGATGGTAGTGAACAGCTGTTTTAAAGACCTGGAGGGAAGAGTGGGATTGAAGAGAGTGGGGGAGTTTGTTCCAGAGGTGGGAGAAAAGGGGAATGAAAGAGTGAAAGAGTGAAGGTGAGCAGAGAGCCTAGATTTTGGCAGTTTAACCATACGAGGGTTGCTGGCAGATCTTGTGCGACCTGTAGGAATATTTGGGGGACAGAGCACAGAGAGAGCTGGGGGAGCAAGGCCGGAGAGGAGTCGGTAGAAGACAGAAAGACCACCAACCTGCCTGCAGTGAGTGAGTGAAAGTAGGGTTAGGGTAGGGTCCTGCACCCACTCCCATTCACACCTGAAAGTAGGGTTAGGGTAGTGAAAGTAGGGTTCTGCAATGTACCCTTGGCCCATGATCCAATGATGGCATTTTTTTTTGGACCACCATATGACCGTTGACCCTCAACATTTAGGGAGAATGTAAATTAAGAAAATGTGTCCTCATCTACAGTCTATCCATAAAACTCAACATCTTGAAAATAGGAGGGAAATTATTCAAGTTTTGATCAAAAATGCGTTTTTTGTTAATTAGGTCACAATCCTCAAAAAGTAGGTCAAGGATACCAAACAAATATCAGGTGCACAACTTCAGTGCAGGTTCACTATTATGATACAAGAACATCTCGGAAGGCCAAGAGGTCTTTGAGATTCCACAATGTCAAAATTGAGCGGACCAAAAAACGTTTTTTTTTTTTTTTTTTTCAGACCACCATTTGACTTTCACCTTTAACCTGGAGGGGCAGGTAAATAAAGCGTAAATGCGCCTTGCCCAAGAACACGGTCAAAAAATTATGTCAACCCCCGCATACGTTTTATTCCCATGCAAAATTCCATTCCAAAAGTCCCAGTCAGCTCCGAGATACAGCTCAGACCTTGGAACAAAATAAGGAAAAACAAACATAAACGGTGGTTTAGTTCTCTTAGGGATGCAAGTCGCCGAGCACTCATTGCGTATTTTATTCCCAAGCGGGGAAATAAATCAATTTTGTTTTGATGGTAAAGATTACATTTTTATTTTTCCTGGTAAAAAGTTTTGGGAAGGTGGTTGTGCTACTGGAACATGAATGTCAATTCTTCAACTTTCATTCAAATTTTTCATTGCAAGTTAGTTTTTCTGTTTTCGTTGCTTATTTACCAATTTTGAGGTATGAAAAGCGAGATGTTTGTTAGTGATTGAAAATTGCGCTTGTGAAGGTAAAAGCCAGATCTAATCAGATTACACACTGGAGAGAGTGACAGTATGACCAGGCCACAGCACCAAACCATCAAAATGAGGAGATACACCTCGAGTCGTATAATGGAATGACAACCCGTGTCTGGGAGCCCCAGCCAGACCATCCATGGTGTGAATGGGAGTGGGTCCAGGTAACAGAGGTCTAGATGTGAAACCTCAAGTGCAGGAAGTCAAAGTTGGCTGAGAGTGACAACAACAACAACAACATGCATTTTAAAGGCCATTTTCCCTGCTAGAGTGGGGGTTAGCCTTGCGGTCCCCATGACAATCTTCTCCATTTTGCCCTATTTTCTGCATCTCTCCTTGTTAACCCCCTTGCCCGCATTTCTTCTTCCACCATCTTTAGCCAAGTCTTTCTCGGTCTTCCCCGTCTTCTACTTCCTTCTACATTCATTTCCATCACTCTTCTCAACCAGTCACTTTCATCCTTCCTCAACACATGACCAAACCATCTCAACCTGTTCCTCTTCACAGCATCAATCACAGGCTCTATTCCCATCATCTTTCGCAATTCATCATTTGTCTTCCTCTCTCTCAACGATACTCCGCACATCTGTCGAACCATTCGCATTTCCACCCTTTCCAACCTTCGTTGCTGCTCTACGTTCATTACCCATGTCTCGCTCCCATAAATCATAACACTTCTCACACATGCAGCATACACCTTTCCCTTCAGCTTCAACGACACTCCCCTCATCATCAGCACGCCACTCAATTCCCGAAACTTCTTCCATGCACATCTCACTCGAGCAACCGTTGCCGAGTCTGATCCACCTTCTCCATTCAGCATGTCTCCGAGGTAGCAAAATGTTTTCACACCTTCCAGCTTCACGCCGTCTCCAAGATCCAACTCAACATTTCCTCCATCTGCAGCTCCCTCTGTGCACACCTTACATTTGAATGTAGCTGCCACACTGGTTAATGACCCTCTCAGACCACTACATTTTTGATGAACCCACTCAGCGCACATTGCACACTGAATGGAGTTCACTCTGACACCCTTCCTACACACAGCACAGGGCCACTTCCCAGTTCTTTCCACCTCACCACATGCTTTGCCACTTGCCATCACCTTCGTCTTTCCGATATTCACCTTCAGACCTTTTGTCTCCATACATTCCTTCCACGTGTTCATCTTTTCCTTCAGTCCATCCATACTTTCCGCAATCAACACCAGATCATCTGCATACAACAACTCCCACGGTAAACCCTCCTTTACGTTCTGAGCCAGCACCTCCATCACAGCTACAAATAGTAGTGGGCTTAGTACCGACCCCTGATGCACTCCCACCTTCACCTCAAACAAACCACTGTTCCCGTCCTTCGTCCTTACAGCTGTGCGCGCTCTTTTGTACATTGCCATCACTACTCTGATCAACCATTCCTCCACTCCTAACTTCCTCAATGCCCATGTCAATACTTTGCGTGGAACCCGATCGAATGCTTTCTCCAGATCAACAAACCCAAGAAACAACTTCTTCCTCTTCTCCATGTACTTCTCCTGCAACTGCCTCACAATGAAAAGCACATCTGTCGTTCCTCTTCCTGGCATAAATCCAAACTGCATTTCGTCGATCTTCACTTTCTTCCTTATCCTCCTCTCCAACACCCTTTCCAATACCTTCATTCCATGCTCCAATAACTTTATCGCTCGGTACGAGCCACACTCTAGAGGGTCACCTTTCCCCTTGTATAGAGGGACGAGGGTACTCAGTTCCCAATCCACTGGAATGCGGCCTTCTTTCACCACCAGATTACAGATCTCTCTCATTCTCTTCACACCCCAACTTCCTGCTGCCTTCAACATGTCTCCCACAACTCCCGTCGGCCCTCCCGCTTTTCTACCCTTCATTGCTTTTATCGCTTCCTCAACTTCCTTCTCAGTTATCTTCTCTGCCGGTCCTAAAACTGGGTTACTCTCTATGTTGCCATCCCATTCATTGTCTGTATTCAACAGCATTTCCATATATCTTTTCCATCTTCCTTTAATTCCATCTGGGTCGACAACGATTTGTCCCACTTCATCCTTCAAGCAACTCACCCCCATCACATCACACCTCTCTTTCGCTATCTGCTTTGCAATCCTGAATACTGCTTTCTGACCCTCTTCCGAATCCAAGCGTTCTCCGAACATTTTCCTACATGCCTCTCCTGCGCCTTTGCTACCTCTTTCTTTGCAGCCTTCCTGGCTGCCTTATAACTTTCATGCTCTGCTGTTTCTGCTCCCGTACCCTTCACCTTCTGCCACTCCTTGAACTTCTTCCTCTTCTCGTCAATCCTCTTTCCAACTTCATCATCCCACCACCATGTTTCCGAGGTCCTTTTGTCCATCCACATACCTCACCAACGGCTCCCAACAGACTAGCTTTCATTGACATCCAACCACTTTCAAGCTCAACCACATCATCCTCGACCCTACTCAGCCTCTCTTTTAATGCCTCCCTTACTGTCACCTCTTTCAACCTCCACACCTTCATTCTCGGTTGGTACTTCATCCACCGAGCTCTCCTTGCACCTTTCACCCTTACGTCGCAGACAACCAAGTGGTGCTGTGAAACAGCCTCCTCCCCCGGGATCACCTTTGTGTCTTGGAGGTGCCCCCTATCTCGCCTATGCACCATCAGGTAGTCAACGGTTGTCGTCGACCCACCTGACGTGTATGTAACAAGCTTATTATCCTCTTTCTGGAACTGAGTATTACAAATCAACAAATCAGCTCCATCGGCAAACTCCAAAATCCTTTCACCTTCTCCATTTCTCACACCATATCCGTAACCCCCATGAACTCCGTCAAAACCATCCATACTCCTTCCCACATGTCCATTTAGGTCTCCTCCTACCACAACAACTTCCTCATCTTTCACGTTTTCCATCAGCTTCTCTATCGCACACCAGAACTTGTCCTTCTCTTCATCGCTTCGACCAACCTGCGGAGCATATCCCGAGATGACGTTCACCAAGAGCTTTCCAATCATCATTTTCACCATCATCAACCTATCACTCACTCTAGTCACACTCACCACACTGTCTACAAACTCCTCAGAAAACAGGACACCAACACCATTCACGCCCTCAGGGCACCCTTGCCACACAAACTTGTATTTCTGTCCCTGCCTACCCTTCACCATTCTCACACCATTTCCCTTCCACCTCGTCTCTTGCACACAACATATGTCCACTCTTCTTCTGACCAATACTTCCACCACTTCTCCTGATCTCCCTGTCATTGTCCCTACATTCCATGTCCCAAACCTCAGAAACCGATCTCCACTTCGGGCTGTACCCTGCCCACATGTAGTTGTAATTGTCATGGTTCTCTTTTTGAGGCTGTTTTTTTAATTTATTTATTTTTAAATTTAATGGCCGGATGCCCTTCCTGACGCCAACCCTCTTAGTCGCCTCTTACGACACGCAGGGATACGGCGTACCTATTCTTATCCAGGGTACACACTGGGATAAGAAAGTGAGAGAGGCTGAGAGTGAGTGATAGAAAAGTGATAGTGATATCTATCTGAGAGTGATAAGATATGAGTGAGAGTGATAGTGAGAGTGAGAGTGATAAAAGCTGAGAGTGATAAGAAAGCTGAGAGTGAGAGAGGGCATAATAAATAGTCACCATTATTTAGATGGCCGATGGACTATCCATACAAACAATACGTGGCAGATGTATTCCCAAGAGATGGGCAGTAAGGGGAGGGTGAAAAGGCAGGACAAGGGCAATGGAGGAAAGGGAGTTTGATGTAGATCTCTACCAGCGTGTTGAAGAGGTACAAAGAATAACCGCACAGGAGACAAGTCAATCAGGGATATCTAGAGAAAAAAAAAAAGTTTCCATGAAGATCGACAAAATCTCAGGATCAGGTTAACAAGCTTTAATGAACGATCTTCTGAACCTCCCTCCCCCAAGTTTAAATTTCCCTTCCACTAATTTATTTATTTCTTACCCACACCTCAGCTCCTAAAACTTGTACCAAAAGCCTCAAACCATCCCCTGATGCCTCGTCTTGGTGCCCTCTTATTTCTGTGTGTAATGGGAAAGGAACACAACGATTCACAAAGAAAGGTAACGCCCTTTACTCCTTCCCAATCCACGTGGCGTGCTTTGAGCACTTTCCGTTCCTGATTACTATTGTTTTTTTTATTGCAGCTTCCCAAAGAATTTCCTGCCATTTTCCACTCTCTACTGTCCGACGACTCCTGGATTCTGCACCTGCTTGCTCTCCAGGCCTTTGCCCACTTTGCTGAGGTAAGAAACCCACCCCATGAATCACAAACAATAATAGCAGAGACCAGTGGAACATCCTCGCAATGTAAAATGTGACGTCAGGTCCTCAACTCTCCCACCTCCCTTCCCAAATTCCATGTCCTCAACCTTCGCCTCCCAACCCCAAGGCATCAAACCCCTCACCACTCCAAGCCTTCAAAACCCCCTCCACACTTCCCTGCAGCACAAAAACTCAACAAAAAGTCCTCACCCCTTCGCAGTCTCAACCTCCCCCTCCCAACTCTGCCCCACCTTTTCTCTCCCACTTCCTTCACAACCCCAACTTTGTCCCACCTTTTCTCTCCCACTCCCTTCACAACCTCAACTTTTGTCCCACCTTTTCTCTCCCACTCCCTTCACAACCCCAACTTTTGTCCCACCTTTTCTCTCCCACTCCCTTCACAACCCCAACTTTTGTCCCACCTTTTCTCTCCCACTCCCTTCACAACCCCAACTTTTGTCCCACCTTTTCTCTCCCACTCTCTTCACAACCCCAACTTTTGTCCCACCTTTTCTCTTCCACTCCCTTCACAACCCTAACTTTGTCTCCCCTCCTCCCGTTTATGAAAGCAAACACGCATCTCACAACAAAATAGTGGACCATTGAACACTTTCCCTCCCCTCGTCACTGAAACCCATAGCGATCGCCTGTCCAACTTGCAATCCCATGAGATATGCGGAAACTCTGTGGATTTGAAACTCTCAAGTGAACATGAGGCTAATTGTGCCAATAAATGATGCAAAACCAATTATCTTCTTCCTGATGAATATATACATCAAGTTTCAACTACGTAATGATGGATGTTTTCTTTCATAATGTCATGAGCTTCTCGGGAGTCCTCAACAAAGACCTTTATATCGACGTAAAACATGTTATTACATCTGTCAAAGCGGCGAAGTCCATCTCAACTACGACTGTCGGCCACGATTTCGTAATAGTTGAACAGAGCGGCGCGAATGGAAGAACATCACGGCAGGTGAAGGAACTAACTTTACGACAGTCGTAAATCGTATCAATCACGATGTTCAGTTGTGATTGCACAAAGTTTAAACATAGCAGCACGTATTAAATAAACGGGGGAAGTCGGATAGCAATCGAACGAAGAAACCCGTAGCCTATTGTCGGACGACAATCACGTGGTACTCAGGTTGCTGATAATTGGCGATATTTTATTATAAAACCCAAGTGTTCTTTAACAGCTTCATTCAGTTGTTCATAAGATTTACCAGCGACTTCTATTTCCACTAGTTTTCTTACCGTAGTTAACCATGAGTTCTCGACGACGATCATACTCCGCGGCTCAAAAACTAAACGTTGTTCGATACGCTGAAGATCACGGAAACAGAGGTGCTGGGCGGGAATTCGACGGAATATCTGAGGTGACCATCAGACCATGGAGACGACAGAAGGAGCGTCTGCAGCCGCTCCCACGAAGCAAAATGGCCGAACGGGGTGACGCGGCCGCCCATCCCGAGCTCGAGGCCAAACTGCTCGACTGGGTCACAGATCGTCGGCAACTAGGTGGTGACGTCAGCATTTCGGAGGTGTGTGTGAAAGCCGTCATGCTTGCGAAGACGCTGACAAACATGGTCACCTTCAAGTTGTCACGTGGATGAGGAGATCGTTTTATGAAGTGGCACAGTCTCTACCTGGACAATGACATAGAAGGTGCAAATCTGGAGGACCTTCTTCATCTGTTCAATGAGACGGATGAGTCAGATACTGAATACTTTACTTCGTGATTGAACTTAGATTATATATTCTATATTAAACATTTAGCTATTCTTTCTTCTTATTCTTCTTTGAGTGTTGCCACTTCCGTTTTTGAAGATGTCCTCGACGATCGTTTCAATCTGAAAAAAAACGTAGAAAAAAATTAGACCTATGTATAATACGCACCTCTAACTTTCAAAAGATTTGTGGGTAAAAAAAAATGAGCGTTATAGTCGAAGTTTTACGGTAGTTATTTGGGTGGTGTATAGACAGCAGACTACTTAGACAGCCATGATCGTTCAGGCCTGTCTTCACAAGGCCAGTGACGTCTATCGGCTCAAAATCCTTTTAACTGTCACTTTGGTTGTTTTACACTGAAGGGAAAACTTGTAGAGAGGGCATGGCGATTGTGAATATGACAACTGAAGATGTCTTTGGTTTCGCGTAGCAGGTAATCTGCAACATGGCGGCTGTATGATTTTTCAGGTTGAAATTGTGGGTGGAGTCAGGCAAACTGTCCAACCAATGGTTGATGGATGGATGGATACATGCACGAACGTCACCTTTTATGATATAGATGTACAGTATTTAAAATCTCAAGGACATTGACCATATTGTCTGGCTAATTAATTCATTCGGGAAGACTGCTTTGTCCACGACTGGTGAGAATATTAACGTGTGAAAATACACCTGACCATTGGCCACGACATCTTCTGGCTGGTGGTCTGAAGATCAATCCTAAATATTCCAGCCCATAAAATCCTCACACTTCTCATTCCCGATCCCTAATGCCCTCTCTCCCCTCTTCCTTTCTCTCTCCCCTCTTCCTTTCTCTCTCCATACCGCCGTAGGTCTCATTCGAAGCAGAAATTGTGCCCCAATGCCTTCGATCAGAGGAAGTCAGGGTAGAGGTAGTAGCATACATTACTAAGGTATGGATCTGGTTTTTCGGTGGAACTAATCAAAATGACCATATTGTCTGGTCATTAGTATGAGGACGAGTTCATTAGGTGAGGACGAGTTCATTAGTATGTGACCTTTTGTAATTGAGGAACCCTGTCCCCACATTTCCTTCACCACTTTCCCTCCATTCCCTGCAGCGCTGGCCCAGCCTGCACGGCCAAACCTCCGAGAGTGATAACGATTTGGAGGGAAACCAATCAGAGTCTGAAACATTGTGGAGGTTGAAGAAGGAACAGGAGATGCTCCAAGATCTGAGGATTGAGGTTTGCAGAGGACTTCACAGCTTATCCTGTTTGAGCACGTAGTTAAAACTACCTTTACATTTCCTT
Organism: Myxine glutinosa; assembly: GCF_964187855.1. Taxonomy (NCBI): domain Eukaryota; kingdom Metazoa; phylum Chordata; class Myxini; order Myxiniformes; family Myxinidae; genus Myxine; species Myxine glutinosa. Next base: position 117,133,201 of record NC_136262.1, read on the forward strand.
TGCAGTAAAACAAATAAATTCCACCACTTACACCTCCTCCCCCCTCCACCCCACCTCACCTACCCTAACCCCTTTCCAGCATGCACACCCCAGGCTCAACTCCTCCCTGGAAAAGTTTGAACACGGATTGGAGGAGTTGGGTCGGATGACGCAACATCATGCCCCTGCCTGGTTCATTGACAGACTCAAGGCTGTTGCCAAGACGATTGAAAATATGTTGTCTCCGAGTTCGTAGCTTTCCGCACATACAGTTTGTACATATGTATGTCCAATGGCTAACCATTCCACCATCTTTTAGTTTGTTTCTGTGCAAAATGTACTTCCATCCAAGTTTAGTACAATGGACCAGTTTGTGGCGGGGAGGGGAAAGGTGAGGTGAGGTGATTGGGAGATTCCAGGGCTCAGGTCAGCTCGGTCAGTGAGAAGATATTTATTAGTAACAAAGGTCAGGCCCATTTAGCATCATGCCTGAACCCAGGGTGTGGGAGCATGTGATTGATCATGGGTTAAAATCCCACATCGCGTGTTCATCTATCCACACTCATCCTTGTAATTCCTGTTAAAATAGTTTTAGTTGAGTGTAAAAATGTAACAACTTGTATTTTGAATGCAATCTTAATCCAGAATGTCTATAAATCTAAATGTTCCTGTAAAGTTTTTCTTGTACAGTGAAGTTCTCAGACATGTGAATGAAATAAACGTTGGTTTTTAGATTTACAAAGAAAGTGTTTCATTTATTTATGAACTACATGGATCTAACTGCTTGGGGGTTTTACACAAAGTCTAGGTCATGGAGCAGCGAAACGTCAAAAGGCAGCAGATCCACAAACTCCTGATGGATAGGGTGGAATGGACACTGTAATGAAATGATGAAATGATGTAATGTCTCGCTCGGTGTGGAGAGCCGAGCAAACATGAAGAGATGATATAAAAGATGGCGCCGCTTCGGGGGATGGAGTTCAATAAATTGTTGTAGAATCAAACTCAAACCTCTTCCAGAATATAAGGCTTTATTGAACTAGATCTGGTAGTAATCCGACAATGTAAAGAAAGAACATCATTAGCTCAAGTGAAGATAACGACCAATACATGTCTCAACTTAAACTTGCACAAGCAGCCAAACACATACCTGATACAGCGCAGCAACAGCGCCATATGCAGATTCGCCACGGACCCACGATCGATGTTTCGACACGTGAACGTACCCGTTTGTTTGCGAACGGGTACGTTTTTCATGGAAGACCTTCACGAACTTGCTGTCCATATCTGACGTGCGAGTGAGGGTGCTACAGGAATGTGGAATTTATTGGTTTCATGCTTTAGCATTCGCCGTATCTGCATTGCCTGTTTGCTTCTGGCCTCCCACCCGTGCGTAGCACGGGTATCTCACTCGTAGTTATAATGGCGTTTCCATGGGAGCAATGGCTAATACAGGAAGTAAAAATGTTATAAACCACAAACACATATGCTTAGCTTTTTAAACAGTTGCTAATGCTCTTTATAACACGAAATGAAGAAATTTGGAAGAATCCCGACATCCGTGAAGTAAGGTTTACTTACAGAACTGAGTGAAGATCTACTGTCCTCTATATAACCCATAAATGTTGGGTTAATAACATGGCCCTTTCTGCCGCTACCGTGACGTTTTTCGTAGCGAACTTTTGAAACTCGCTCCTTCTGTTTAACACGAAACTGAAAGGGAAGACCGGGATGTGCTCATTTACCAAGCAGCTAGCTAGCGCTTGCCAAGCCAGCTGTTCCTTAACGGTTTTGAATGGAGTGCTTGCTCGAATGCGTAAACCACTTGGCGATCTCTCCACAAGAAACTTGGTAAATGAACACACACCCAATGTTCTTGAGACCCGACCATACATCGAATGTAATCTATATACCCCAAAGAGGAATGACCCTTCTTGCCGCTCCCGTGGTGAGCGGGTGTACTAGTACATAAAATTTCCTAATTCTCATGTGACTGAATTATTAAAATTAGTTCAGATTTCGAGTATGTATGTATTTATCATGAAGTAACCAACATGTGTACAGATATCATATTTAAAAATACATTTTGTAAAATTATCTTTACCTCATCAGAAAAAAAAATCTTTAAACCGGAGCAATGCGACTGTCGCCAATATGCCTCCGCATAGTCCCACAAAGGGTAGATGTTCACTGTCCTAAAAATAAACAAGTTTGATTTAAATCCTTTCAGCTGTTTTAAAGTATCACATTTCACCAGCCATGACAGGTTTCACATCGATCGGTGAAGCGGTTTCAGAGAAGGGATTTTTAAAAATATCAGCTTTCAAGCTAATATGGCTGCCACACCACATGACATATAACCTTAAAGTAGAGTAAAAAATATACACTCTGTATATGTATGGGTAGGGGATCACGTTTGTGAAGTTTCGTGTTGATCGCATAAGGTTCGTTTTTCTATCCAAGATGGCTGCCAAACCACATAACCGACGACATCATCATTTTCAAACTATATGCACCAATGGTGTTAGGTGATATTTGTAAAATCGATAGGATAAGTGGTTTCAGAGATATAATTATTTCATATTTTCCTTTTATCCAATATGGCTGCCACACCATGTGACCAATGATGTTTTTGTGATTATCTTTTAATCACCATGCCTAGTCGATGACACATGTAAAGTTTCGAGTCAATCGATTTGGTGGTTTGGGAGATGTTTTTTTAAGGTTTTCGGTTAAATCCAATATGGCTGCCAAACCATGTGACCGATGATGTCATAAATTTAATATTTCAACACAAATGGGTCATAGATCATGTGCATGCAATTTCAGATTTTTAGGATAAGGAATTCGATTAAAAGATTTTTTTTTTTTTGTACAAGATCAAGCCTCGTGTAAGAGCTAACATTAATGACAAAAAAACAAACGGACCCATAAGACGAAATAAAGGGAGCGGGAGACAAGATGGGGAGAGAGGGGGGAAGCACACAAGTACAACATTTGAGAGCAGGGACATTGGGAGATCTGTGGGAGGGAGAGGGCTTGGGGGGATGAGGCATGGGAAGGGGAGGGGAGGGGGGAGGTGGGAGAGGTAAAAAACACATGGACACAGCTAGGACTTCCAGGAAAGAAGTCGGGGATTGAAAGGTGGATCTGGGGTGAATTAACGGGGGTAGAAAAGATCAAGGTTTTGGATGGGGGAAGATAAGAGATGGTGGTGAACAGCTGTTTTAAAGACCTGGAGGGAGGAGTGGCATTGAAGAGAGTGAGGGAGTTTGTTCCAGAAGTGGGAGAAAAGAGGAATGAAGGTGAGCAGAAAGTCTTGATTTTGGCAGTTTAACCATAAGAGGGTTGCTGGCAGATCTTGTGCGACCTGTAGGAATATTTGGGGGACAGAGCACAGAGAGAGCTGGGGGAGCAAGGCCGGAGAGGAGTCGGTAGAAGACAGAAAGACCACCAACCTCCCTGCGGTGAGTGAGTGAAAGGCCCTCAGAATCAGCTTCATCGCGGGAGATTCCAATGATTCTGAAAGCTTTGGTTTCAACAGCGTAAAGCCGAGCTAGGTGTGAGGCAGGAGCACCGGCCCAGAAGGGAAAGCATTATTCCATTGAGCTGCGGATGAAAGCTTTATGTGGTGAGGAGCTCCATCCATTGTTGAGACAGCAGAAGCAGCATGTCCAGAGTAGAGTGACCTGGTCTGAATCCAAATTGATGATCAGAGATATTTCAGAGATTTTTGGCTGGTATACCACTTCACCTATGACATCATCACTATCATGCTTTTGTTCACTATTGAAAGTACTAGAGTAACTAGACAATGTGCCAAGTTTCAAATTTTTCCATTCAGTGGTTTGAGAAATAATTTTATTATTTGCGTTTAATCCAAGATGGCTGCCATATCACGTGAACGATGACGTCACAATTCCCAAAAAAACATTCTGCGTGGGTGTCACTCCTACCCTGAAAGTTTTGTTTCAATTGGACATGTGGTTGCTGAGAAAAACTAGGTGTAGCCCGTACGGACAGACAGACAACCCGAAAACATAATGCCTCCGGCAACCTTCGGGGGCGGAGGCATAAAAAGTTAGAGACTGGATCTCATTAATAGTTCAGGACATTTTGGAAGTTCACTTCTGTTCTGTTTCAAAATTTATCATGAAAAATTCACAAAATATCGATTCTGAGATAAACTCGTTTATGAGTGTGGAATCGTATGCACTTCCAAAAGAAACATATTAATCATCATTTTTGTTTGTTTTAACATATTGTTGTTTTTTTTTGTGCGGCATTGTGACTGCTCTGATAATATAATTTAGTACTAAATTTAAAAATCAGATTTTTTAAAATTTAGAACGAGCATTACTAGTCAGTATCATTTAAAACTTACCCTGTACATTCACAATCCTCAGATACGTCCTTCCCATTGGTGTTCAGAAGAACCTAATCCAGATACACAGTTCATTAACTGACAACGATCCGTCGGGGGTTTGTGTAGTGCACGTCCATTCATTCGGGCCTTGCAACGGCCCACATGCTTGTTGGGTGCCTGTTCGGCAAGCTGAGAAAGTTCTCCAAGTCTTTAGTTGTGCAGAGGTACAGCCCTTTCTCTCAGGTACTTTCCAAATATTTTCAACTTGTTCGAGACTTGGTGAGCCATATTAGGAAACAATCCTAATCTCATTTCAAAAGTGCTGTATTGCGAACGGTAACGACTGCCGTATTTCCAGACCGTGCCGTGCACCTCACTTGCTCGCTCAGCCGTTAGTTAGAGACAAGGCGTGCGGCACCAATTAACATAATGCATTGGCCAACTCCACCGTCACATCAGTACAGTATCGTGAGAGTGGGCACGTGATCCGGCTTGGGGTCTTCGACTCGGCCTACTAGGATTCATACCACGCAACTGAGACGACCCAACAGCTACAACCATATATATATATATATATATATATATATATATATATATATATTAATATTAAACGAATTAAATTCCTGCATGGGGCTAGTGTGAAAAATTCTGACAACCAGTGACTCGAACCAGGGACCTCCATCACTTTCGCGGTGACAGCCCACTGCACCAGTCAACGGAATCTCCTCAGAAATTTTCCACGCTTAACACTGCGAGCTTTATAATGGCCGATGTCTTACGTTCCTGCTGGGCAGACCCCGGATGTGAGCGTAAGTATATGTACGTGTATGCAAGTATATGTAGAAATGCATTCGAGACTCGAGAAATGCATTGTATGTTTCTTTTAAGACAAGTATATGTAGAAACACATCAGTAGAGTATCGTGAGAGTGGGCACGTGATCCGGCTTGGTGTCTTTGACTTGGCCTACCAGGATTCACGCTACGCAACTGAGACGACTCAACAGCTACAACAATATATATATATACAGACTTGGCATTTAATATGGAATATTTTTTTTTTCTTGACTTGGGTTTACTTTCTGACCTCAGTATATCAATCTGGTGAGTTTCTTTTACCCTTCGGTGGTCTTTGTTGAAAGAACCATGTCACCGATTGTCTTTCGCAGCAAGAAGTCAATAACAGGATTATATAACAGGTGGCGTGACAAAATGTAAGGACAGGTACATTTGACGATTGGCTTCACAATTGGGTATATAAGGGTTGTTGCGTTCTGTATTAGTGGAAAACAACTGCTGCACTTCTACAAAAGTCATTGCCGCTTCCTCTGGAGATGGTCCGTCAACTTGACAATGCTGTTTGTCATGGAGTGGTGGCTTTAAGAAATTCTGGCATGAAACAGCGTGCTATTGCTCGGCAGTATGGCATCACTCAAGGTCAGGTGTCAAAGATCCTGAAACGAAATGCTCAGAGGGGTGTCCCTACTCCAATACCGGGGCCAGGACATCCCCGTAGAACCACAAGGAGAGATGATCGCCAGCTGCACCGGTTAGTCTGCAATGGCCGTACCAAGTCAGCTAATCGGCTTCGGGCTGAGTGGCAGCAACTGACAAATGTGCCTGTATCCAGAAGGCTAGTCAACCAACGACTGGTTCAAGCAGGCTATCGTGCCAGGCGTCCCCTGAGAAAGCCACGCCTGACCAGACAACACAGCCAGCGCCGATTGCAGTGGGCCAGAGAGCACCGTCAATGGCAGCCAGGACACTGGAATCACGTGATCTTCAGCGACGAGTCTTGATTTCTGGTCTATCGTCAAGATGGCCGCGTCCGAGTGCACAGACAAGTGCATGAAGCCCACAACGAAGATTGTATAGTGCCAAGAGTCCAAGCTGGAGGTGGTGGGGTGACCGTTTGGGCTGCTTTTCATGCAGGGGGCAAAACTGACCTGGTTGTTCTGAATGGAAACCTGAACCAGTTCAAGTACAGGGTCATTCTGGAAGAAACATTGCTTCCATTTGCTCGTGCAGCCTTTCGAGGAAACTTTGTCTTCCAAGATGACAATGCACAGCCTCATCGTGCTCGCATGATCCAACACTTTCTTGCTGACCGTGGTGTAGAGCATATGGAGTGGCCTGCCATGTCCCCAGATATGAATCCGATAGAGAACTTGTGGGCAGAATTAATGCGCCAAATCGACAACTTGGACCAGCAGCCGACCTCTGTGCGTGAATTGCAGCAGGCTATTGTCACTGCATGGCAAGCGATTCCTGTCCAAACCTTGGCAAATCTCGTGAACAGCATGCCTCAACGTGTACGTGCTCTCCTGAATGCTCGTGGGGGTTACACGAAGTACTGAACTGTAATTTTACTGTCCGTAATCTCAGTCATAATTTAGCATTTGTTTTTGTTGAAAAAAAAATTGGCTAATCTGCAAAGTAAAGAGATACTTCTGGAAAATGTACAGAAGTTTAACAGTACTGTCCATGAATTGAGTTCGATATCAGTTTACATCACTTTCAAGGATCAATTTATTTGTTTCGAAATGTCAAATGTGGTTTTTGTTTCTTTTAAAGGTCACATTAACAAAATCTCGAATAATTTCAACATAATTCCAATGAACTTTTGGTTCTAAGTCATCTTGAAAAGTAAGTTCACCCCCACAAAAAAATATTCCATATTAAATGCCAAGTCTGTATATATATTTTTAAGAAGCAGGAATTAAATTCCTGCATGGGGCTAGTGTGAAAAATTCTGACAACCGGGGACCTCCATCACTTTCCCGGTGACAGCCCGCTGCGCCATTGAGTCAACGGAATCTCCTCAGAAATTTCCACATTTAACACTGCGAGCTTTATAATGGCCGATATCTTACGTTCCTGCTAGGCAGACCCCGGATGTGAGCGTAAGTGTATGTACGACTGTACATGTATGCAAGTATATGTAGAAATGCATTGGAGACTCGACCGTCACATCAATACAGTATCGTGAGAGTGGGCACGTGATCCCGCTTGGGGTCTTCGACTCGGCCTACCAGGATTCACACCACGCAACTGAGACGACCCAACAGCTACAACAATATATATATATATATATATATATATATATATATTAGAAAAGCCAAAAAAGAAACATAACTAAACTAATAAATCAATTTGCAACGAAGAAAGAGCAGATTTTGCCTCAGGCCTGCAACAAAAACAACCATTTGCTCTTAAAAGGCCATCACTAGTTTTTCGTAAGGTGTGCCCATCAGGAATGAAAGAAGTTGACTCTGGGAATGATGCATTGTTTTCATCTGCCGGTTGATAAAAATCTGGAATTTAATCACCTTCACTTGATTCCTGCTTCTAATGGAATACAGGTGGGTGTCCTTCGTGTTTTTGAGAAAAAATAGAAAAGGAGGGAAATAAGAGGGAGACAAGGGAAAGGAAGGAGAGAGAATGGAAGGCAAGGGAGACAAGGGAAGTGACGAGAGAGGGAAGTTCAAACAGTTTCAGCAGGAATGGGAGTAAAGGAGGGAAATAATTTAGGAAAAGGAGAGATAAGGATGAGGAGGATGAAGAGGAGAGGGGTGGGTGTTCAAAAACTGCAGACAAGGCTGCTCATCACAGTCTGGAATATACAAAGTAAATGGAACTTGAAATGTGCGTAATAACATAATTCTAAGTTTTATTCAAAAAAATTTCCAAAACAACTCCGATTGCATCTCGACACCGTGCAGGAGGCATTGTGGGTGAAAACCAGAGCGAGTGCTTCAAAAGCCATGGCTCAATCCCACACGAATCCCCCGTCCTGAACGATTCGTCACGAGACCAAATGTCCTCCATGCAAAAGCTTTCCAACATTTCTATCAAAACTTCATCTCGATGCAAAAATAAACAAATGAAATTAAAAAGTATACAACTTACAAGCGCCATACACTATATTACAATGGTTAGCGACGAGCGGTCGGAAGGCGTCGTTCATCGACCTAATTCAGAGTCTTACGGCATCGGACCGCACCGCAGTTGCACGGCAGTTTGCGAGAAGCCGCTTCCTCGATGGGGAAGCGGTAATCGTAGGTGAGCTCGTCGCCGCGGTCCAGGCGCCGCCGAGACAGGATCACGATGTGCTTGCGACCGTCCAGTGTTATTACCCGAGACGTGCAGTTTGGCTCGCACGAGTGGTTGATGAAGCGCGCAGCGTTTCCGTGCGTCGTCGCGTCCACCACCTCCACGTCGTCCATTTTGAACATGTAGCAGCCGATTCCCTGGAGGAGGAAAGCGAGGAAGACGGTTTAGGGATCCACGAGCACGCTTGGTCGACACGAACCGTAGCGACGACCAGACAAACCCTACCTTGCTCTCGTACAGTTTTTCCCGTTTATCCGTTAGAGCGGAGCGAATAACCAAGCCAGAGTATTCTATCACCATCTCCCCGGCCTCGATCGGCCTTTTACAGAAGAGGCCGCGCCCGTGGATCGGAGACCTGAGGGGTGAAGAGAGATGGAGGTCAAAACAAACCAGAAAGCCATATTATAAGCCTTGAGGACAAAACAAAGGGAAATTACGACGAGCATTCAACGGTGTCGAAGGACGAAGCATAGGCAGACCTGTAGACACCAACAGAGTGCCGGGCGGTGGACCTGACGTGGCGAAAGCGCATCGCCATAGGGAGGTCAGCGGTGGATCGTCTGGGGGGAGACATGGGGAAGGAGGAAGTGCACCATGAATCCTCCCTCAAAAAATAAATCCTTCAAATCTCTGTGCACTCCACGATGAACCCCGTTGGTGTGCATCTCTCAAACACGACAAACCACATACGTTTCTCACCTCGTCACACACTTTACCCTCTCACGTACTCACCGGGCTGCTTTTTCCCACTCCCTCTCCCTCTCCGCATCGCTCAGTCTCTCGGGCACTTTGCGGTGTTTGGAAGCAAGGAAGTTGAAGATGTCGAATGGAGATCGCCTGAGCAGCACAAGCATCAAACAGACGATAATACACGACACTAAGCACATGCTTCACATAACACCAACACATCATCAATTCCAAATTATCACAACTAGTAACGGTACTCGCTCTACGGGCGGGGCTTCAATTGGGAAGCCCAAATGAAAAGGCAAAATATCAGAAATTGAAGGCTTTTTTATTTTAAACGATTTATATAAACATCCGTTGACTCATATCAAACGCAAATCATCAAAATCTAAACAGTACATGGCGCCCATTTTGAAAAAATATTGAATTCTGCAAAACGGAAGCGGCCGCTACACGTCTTTCTCAGTCGCACGTTTATGTGTGAAGAGTGCGCGCCGAATCTGTGACACGGAAGCGGCCGCTACACCTGTTTGTCAGTCGCTTTGCACACACTGCAGTGTTACTTCGGAGCCACACGTTTATATAGGAAGAGTTCGTCAGGAGTCGATCTACTCTCTCTTGGTACGTAGAATTTCAACAAAAGCCACATCACTGTTCATATCGGTAAATATTATTCCATTGTTTGGAAAAACTGGAAAATTAGAAATTGGAAAAAAATTGGAAAAACAATTTAGCCTACTTTAGTCCAGGGGGTCCCAGGATTACCCACCCAAAATATTGTTGCGATCGGTTCAGCTGTTTTTGCGGTACCTGGGAACGGACGGACAGACGGACATTTGGTGAATTATAGTAAGATTGTTCCTCATCAACACGTCCATGAGGATACAGAGTTTACTCTGACAACCCGACATCTCCATATATACACAAAGAATTAAGTTAAGCACCCCCCCCCGTTTTTTTACAACCTCGCACATTACAAGTTTGTTGTCGTCAAAACAGTGTAATATACCCATGATATTGCTATATTTTCTGGAGAAGTGATATTATGGTCACATAAAAACATAACAATCATGCCGTTTTCAATATTTTATTCTGAATAATTTAAGGTGAAATTTTTTGGGAATTTTAGGCATATTTTCACCTCAATTTAAGTATGGAGCTATAGGTCCATCACGGACAGTGTGGATGACGTTTATGTTTTCTAACGTACAGTCATTGTTCTGAGAAGACCTCTAGCGATCTTTGCGTCAATAACGTGTGTAGGACCCACGTGATCGGATCACTGACTCAACCAATCACTTTTTTTCACTTTGATCACTCAATTTCATCAATGGATAATTGCTAATGTCATACCAATCATTATTTGATCTCACATACCTTAGAATATATGCCAATGTATACATATACACAAAGAATATATATTAGGGGGTGCTTACCTTAATTCGTTGTGTAGGGGTGCTTAACTTAATTCTTTGTGTATAATTTGATCAGTTCACCTCAGACAGGAGCCTCTACCCTACGATGATGAGGTCAAATAGCCTGAAACGCGTGTCCGTGGATCTTCCCTCTCCGGGATAGTCTGGTCTATAAAATTGAGAATGAAATTATCTTCCCGGAATTGGCTGCAGTAAAATCCTATGGAGAACTTAGGGCTGTAGCTTTGCAAAGCTCATGCATGATAGGCAGAGCCCATGTGACTGCTTACCCAGAGGAGCCTTGAAAAAAAGAGGGGGTTTAGAAGAGGGTGGATAGAAGGAGAACGCTGCGTGTGTATTTACATTACAATCTGGGGTTAAAAGTGATGATAAAAACACAATGGTTTAAAAATTAATGTCACCTTTGACCACTTGGTTCGTCTTCAGAGGTAAAACTTCTGGTGGGACTCGGGGGCTATTTATACAAGTAAAAATTTGAGAATTTGTGCTTATATAAAATGTTGGAAGCATTTCGTGTTAAAAGTGATTAAACAAGTTTTTTAGGATAATTCGAGGGTGCTGAATTCAAAAATGCTGTTTAACCGGTTCAATTTTGGAGTCTTAACCTTCAAATTGTAAAAAACAAAATGCCCGCCATTTTCAGCATATTTTTTGCCATAACTTGAATTTTAAGCAACATAGAAGGCTCAAAATAGTGGCAATACCCATGTTTGTGATACTGAGGATTCCAAATTTACTGTTACCTAAGTTGTAACTAGTTTGGTTTCGCCGCCATGTTGAATTCCAAGCATTGGAATTGTGGGCATCACAAGAAGTATCTCTGCATTAGGCAGATGGGCACTATCATATAACTTGAGAACTTGCATATCGAGTAAAACTAGACAAATGCTGATGATCGAAGGGGAGGAAAGTGAGTATGTGTACAACGAGCTTACACCTTCCAGGAAAGGGCGTGACAACCTTGATGAGGAGAAAGTCGTCTCAGCTTTCCGATGATTCGATGTATTCAGCGAGGGAATGTCATCTTCTGTACTGCAGAATATTGCTACCAAGGATTTGGCATTGGAGAGCATTCAACATTCTTTGCTTAATGCAGAAAAACTTGGACAGGTGCAGCTGGATGAGTTTGTTGATCAGCGCCTTCTTCAGCCTCCTGATGGCACATGTCATATCAATTTCAATGCCGCTTTACATAGGAACAAAGCACAGACTTTCTCGTCTCTGTATGCTGTAGACTGCAAAGAAAGCAAAGGCAAAGAAACGACCATCAAGGCAGATAGAAACATTCTACAGCGACTTGTGACAGCTTCCAAAGCAGGGCGTGTGATAAACCTGGACCTGATTCTGCAGCATGAGCTTATGCCTGTGCCAATTTCACTTGCTGCCATGAATGGGAGTCTACATACAGGCAGTAGCGGTAAATCTCGACTGGCAAATGAGTTGATTCAAGATGTCTCAACCCCAGAACAAGTGACATTAACTGGAAGTACTTGCTTAGTAATTGATGGTCAAGCACTGGTGATGGCTCTTGGAAAGCCCAGCGGAATAACCACATTTGGTGAATATGCAGATGCGTTTGTGAATTCAGTGTTTGCCATGAGGAAAAAATTTGAGAGAGTTGACGTAACGTTCGACCGATACCAGCAGGATTCCATCAAGACTGGAACCAGAATGAAACGTACCCGGGCCTCTCGACCAATACGTCGAGTAATAGAAAACCAAAACGTTCCTCTACCAGACAAATGGACCAACTTTCTCTCACTTGGAGAGAATAAGGCAAATCTAGCAGAGTTTCTTTCTCAGCAGCTCATGACAAATGCGGTGTCTATTGCACCCACAACACTTGTAGTGGCTGGAGGATTTGCACAGATCACAGACGTGAAATCTTCAGATCCAGAGATGGACACATCATCCCTACAGGCCAACCATGAGGAGGCGGACACACGACTTGTTCTTCATTGCGTCGACACAAATGCTGAAACAGTGGTGGTTTTAGTGCGTGACACTGACGTGCTGGTCTTGTTAGCTGCTCATTTTGATAAGATGCCATGCACTCAGCTGTGGATGAAGGCAGGAACTCTTAAGAAGCCAAAATACATTCCCATCCACAAACTCCACCAGAAACTGCCACCTTGCCAAGTGGAAGCGTTGCTGCCATTCCATGCAATTACTGGTTGTGACAGTGTGTCACAGCTTGCTGGCCATGGCAAAAAGACAGCCTGGAAGGTGTTTCAAACACACAGCCAATTGTTGACAGATCTAGGCACAGAAGATATCACTGAAGAAGTAATCAACGATGCAGAAAAGTTCATATGCCGTCTTTACAAGGTACCCGATGATGTGGACAGATGCGACAAGGCACGTGTAATACTCTTCTCTAAGGGTTGTCCACAGGAGACTCTGCCACCAACATCAGATGCAGTGAGACTACACATAAGGCGCGCACATTACCAGGCTTTTATTTGGAAGCGCGCAACCATCGCTACTCCAGTACTCCCCCAAGTAACAGACATGGGATGGACATACATCGATGGGAACTTGGTGCCGAAGTTGATGACGCTATCTCCAATTCCTAAGGCGTGTCGCGAGATAGTAACATGCGGATGTACCAAAGGATGTATAAATGGCCGTTGCAGCTGCAGAAAAGCTGGGCTAACATGCACAGGAGGATGTGCATGTGCATACAACAGACAACTAGAATGCAGAAACAGAACAGACTAAGATAGACAGGTAAACATTTGAGAATGCCAATATTGAGCTATACGGTATTTATAAAGTATAATTACTAAAAGGCAGCCATTTTGGAACTTTACCCCTTTTTTAAATGCACTTTAGAAATGATTTAATATCATTTTTTCTGTTCTAATGAAATTACAAGTGCATTTGACCAGTGAAAGTGATGTACATAAAAAAATACACCCCAGAAATTACCAAAAATATGGCGGCCATCTTGGAATTCAACATGGCGGCGAAACCAAACTGGTTACAACTTAGGTAACAGTAAATTTGGAATCCTCAGCATCACAAACATGGGTATTGCCACTATTTTCAGCCTTCTATGTTGCTTAAAATTCAAGTTATGGCAAAAAATATGCTGAAAATGGCAGGCATTTTGTTTTTTACAATTTGAAGGTTAAGACTCCAAAATTGAACCGGTTAAACAGCATTTTTGAATTCAGCACCCTCGAATTATCCTAAAAAACTTGTTTAATCACTTTTAACACAAAATGCCTACACTATTCGAAAATTCTCAAATTTTTACTTGTCTAATTAGATGCCTGACCACATGAATATATATATTGTAGACACCAAGATACTTTCTCAGGAAAATATATATATGCCAAGTCTGTGTGTGTGTGTATATATATATATATATATATATATATATATATATATATATATATATATATATACACATACATACACACACACACACACACACACACACACACACACACACACACACACACACACACACACACACACACACACACACACACACACACACACACACACAGAGACTTGGCATTTAATATGGAATTTTTTTTTGGGGGTGAACTTACTTTTCAAGATGTCAGAACCACAAGTTCATTGGAATTATGTTGAAATTATTCTAGATTTTGTTAATGTGACCTTGAAAAGAAACAAAAACCACATTTGACATTTCGAAGCAAATAAATTAATCCTTGAAAGTGATATAAACTGATATCGAACTCAATTCACGGACAGTACTGTGTTAAACTTCTGTGCGTTTTCCAGAAGTATCTCTTTATTTTGCACATTAGCCAAATTTTTTGCTTTTTGTTTAAATTTGCTTAACAAAAACAAAAGTTAAATTACGACTGGGATTACGGACAGTAAAATTACAGTTCAGTACTTCGTGTAACCCCCACGAGCATTCAGGAGAGCAAGTACATGTCGAGGCATGCTGTTCACGAGATTTGCCAAGATTTGCACAGGAATCGCTTGCCATGCAGTGACACCCTGCTGCAATTCACGCACAGAGGCAGGCTGCTGGTCCAAGTGGTCGATTTGACGCGTTAATTCTGCCCACAAGTTCTCTATCGGATTCATATCCGGGGACATGGCAGGCCACTCCATATGCTCTACACCACGGTCAGCAAGAAAGTGTTGGATCATGCGAGCAGGATGAGGCCGTGCATTGTCATCTTGGAACACAAAGTTTCCTCGAAAGGCTGCACGAGCAAATGGAAGCAATGTTTCTTCCAGAATAGCCCTGTACTTGAACTGGTTCAGGTTTCCATTCAGAACAACCAGGTCAGTTTTGCCCCCTGCATGAAAAGCAGCCCAAACGGTCACCCCACCACCTCCAGCTTGGACTCTTGGCACTATACAATCTTTGTTGTAGGCTTCATGCACTTGCCTGCGCACTCGGACGCGGCCATCTTGACGATAGACCAGAAATCTAGACTCGTCACTGAAGATCACGTGATTCCAGTGTCCTGGCTGCCATTGACGGTGCTCTCTGGCCCACTGCAATCGGCGCTGGCGGTGTTGTCTGGTCAGGCGTGGCTTTCTCAGGGGACGCCTGGCACGATAGCCTGCTCGAACCAGGCGTTGGTCGACTAGCCTTCTGGATACAGGCACATTTGTCAGTTGCTGCCACTCAGCCCTAAGCCGATTAGCTGACTTGGTACGGCCATTGCGGACTAACCGGTGCAGCTGGCGATCATCCCTCCTTGTGGTTCTACGGGGACGTCCTGGCCTCGGTATTGGAGTAGGGACACCCCTCTGAGCATTTCGTTTCAGGATCTTTGACACCTGACCTTGAGTGATGCCATACTGCCGAGCAATAGCACGCTGTTTCATGCCGGAATTTCGTAAAGCCACCACTCCATGACAAACAGCATTGTCGAGTTGACGGACCATCTCCAGAGGAAGCGGCAATAACTTTTGGAGACGTGCAGCAGTTGTTTTCTACTAATACAGAACGCAACAACCCTTATATACCCGACTGTGAAGCCAATCATCAAATGTACCTGTCCGTACATTTTGTCACGCCACCTGTGATATAATCCTGTTGTTGACTTCTTGCTGTGACAGACAATCAGTGACATGGTTCTTTTAACAAATAAATCACCAAAGTGTAAAAGAAACTCACCAGATTGATATACTGAGTTAAGAAAGTAAACCCAAGTCAAGAAAAAAAAACTATTCCATATTAAATGCCAAGTCTGTATATATTCCATGTATTATTATTGTTGTCATTTAAAGGAAATAGATATTTCTATTTTCAAAAGTTAAAAGTTAATGTTTTAAATAAAACCGGATCAGGACGACGAAGAGGAAGAGGAGAAAAAGAGGGCGCAGCGAGTGAGTCGGACAAGAAAGCCGAGCCGCTCCGAGTTCTGAAGCGAACATTGGCGAGCAAGAGTCACGAGTGAACTTTCGGGCTCCCGGGAAAGGGATCCCTGCGACAGAGTTGTCATCTCTGTGACCGATCAACCTGTGTGTCAGGTTTTTGGTGGTAGATTCCAAGGAGAATTATCGCCGGGCCGTTACGTCTCAAGCACGGGTCGTCGGCCATTTTGACTCGTGCGCTTCGCTTCGCGCGTCGAGCAAGGTTTCTTTGCTTCGTCAGCTGTTTTCACAGCTTTCAGACGTATCTGGTGTGTGTGTGTGTGTGTGCACCGTGGCTTTTGAAGATTAATTTGCGGTTTGCCGACTGTGAGCCGTGAAAGTCCATACCCGAGGGTGTGATTTCCCAGTCGCCTTGAGGGCGCCTTTGTGCAACTTTGGGCTGTGTGACTGTACTTGCCATCCGCACGGGATTCTGGCCTCGATTGGACATCCTTCTGGCGATCGCTGGAGCGAATGGACTTCGGCTTGAAACCGGAATCAACTTGGGTTTGAGGCCGGGAAAGAGACATTGGGAATGTTCTGGTTTCACTCACTTGGAGCACAGTGAGTTATATGTTCCAAAACGGATGGTACCATCATAGGGCATATTGATTGTACTTTTGAATACTATTATTGTTGTACTGTTATTCTTGTGTGAAGCGAACGTTGCCTGGTGTTGGCTTCGCGGTTAGGGTGCCGGCTTGGGATCCTAGGATCCTGGGTTTGAATCCCGGTCGATTGCTAAATTAACACCAGGGGGGTTGACTCATCCTGTCATCCTTCCGAGGTCGGCAAATTGAGTACCAGCATGCTGGGATGAATGATCACGGTGTGTACCCCGGCTTAGAATAGGTACACCGTATCCCTGCGCATCGTAAGAGGCGACCAAGGGTTGGCGTCAGGAAGGGCATCCGGCCATAAAAACATTGCCTCAAACAGGGAACCATGATTGTCATGGGGCCCGCAAGGCTAACCCCCACCCTGGCGGGGAAAATGGCCTTTAAAACGATCATTCATTCATGTTATTCTTGTGTGATCTTAATACAATATTTGTTGGTGAGGAACAATTGGGGTGGCTTCTCCATTGATCTTTGACACACAGAATAACACATTTTTCTGCCGTGACTCCTCTCGGGGCTCGGAGGTACACCGTGACCAGGGGGTCGGGGAGGAGCACGTAACAATATATAAATACTGAACAACAAAAGAAATGCAAATCCTGAGGACGGGTCGAATATAGTTTATTTTTTGGGTATATTACAATACAACACCAACAGGTAATGTATCTGGTAGTTTTTGGATGAGGTTTTGTTGCAAGCTCCTTAATGGCACCGTCGATGTGTGTGGTGGCCGTGTATCACGTGATATTTAGCGTTGCCCGTGTTCAAAGTTAAGGTTATGATGGGATGGATGCACACATACTGCCCCCGTGTGCCACAAGGATCACAAATTGTCTGTGGAGGTGTGGAGCTTAAAGGCCTACATTGTGCTGTTCTTGCATCAGTCAACTAAGGTCAGCAACAGCAATGCCACAAATGCGACAGTTTGACAAGGAGAGCGCCATTGGACAACTGCAAGCTGGTGAGATTGCACAGCGGGTTGCCAACATTTTCATCGTCCACGTGTCCACCATTTATCATCTCCAGGATAAATTCAACAGCAAAAATGACCGAGGATGACAACAGCACGGCAGGATCGACACATTCATCGCAATCACCTGCAGCAACGTCTCCAGTCAGTCAGTGAACTGGTCCGTAACACTGGTTCGGGATGTCACTGTAAATCCAACACTGGGTGATGAGCTGTGCTTGGTTTCTGCCAGACGTAGTGCTTTCCATTCAGGCCAAAAAGTTCAATTTTCGTCCCATCAGACCACAGAATCCTTTGCCTCATCCTCTCAGAGTCTATCACGTGCCTTTTTGAAAGCTCCAGGTGTGCTGTCATGTGCCTTTTTCTCAGGAGTGGCTTCTGTCTGGCCACTCTCCCATATGTGAAATGCTGCAGAGACTGTTGTCCTTCCGGCAGGTTCTCCCATTTCAGCCAAGGAACTCTGTAGTTCTGTCAGAGTGATCATTGGGTTCTTGGTCACCTCCCTCACCAAGGTCCTTCTTGCACGGTTGCTCAGTTTGGTCGGACGGCCAACTCTAGAAAGAGTCTGAGTAGTTCCATATTATTTCCATTCCCTAATGATGGAGCTCACTGTGCTCTTGGAAACTTTCAACACCAGAAATCAAGGAAGGCACAAAGCGGCCCTCCCTTTATATAAGGAATCGTTTCTCTGTATGCAGCTTTAACATACAACAACAACAACATGCATTTTAAAGCCATTTTCCCTGCTAGAGCGGGGGTTAACCTTGCGGTCCCCATCACAATCTTCTCCATTTTGACCTATTTTCTGCATCTCTCCTTGTTAACCCCCTTGCCCGCATTTCTTCTTCCACCACCTTCAGCCAAGTCTTTCTCGGTCTTCCCCGTCCTCCACTTCCTTCTACATTCATTTCCTTCACTCTTCTCAACCAGTCACTTTCATCCTTCCTCAACACATGACCAAACCATCTCAACCTGTTCATCTTCACAGCATCAATCACAGGCTCTATTCCCATCATCTTTCACAATTCATCAATTGTCTTCCTCTCTCTCAACGATACTCCACACATCCACCGAACCATTCGCATTTCCACCCTTTCCAGCCTTCGTTGCTGCTCTACGTTCATTACCCATGTCTCGCTCCCATAAATCATAACAATTCTCACACATGCAGCATACACCTTTCCCTTCAGCTTCAACGACACTCCCCTCCTCATCAGCACGCCACTCAGTTCCCGAAACTTCTTCCATGCACATCTCACTCTAGCAACCGTTGCCGAGTCTGATCCACCTTCTCCATTCAGCATGTCTCCGAGGTAACAAAATGTTTTCACACCTTCCAGCTTCACGCCGTCTCCAAGATCCAACTCAACATTTCCTCCATCTGCAGCTCCCTCTGTGCACACCTTACATTTGAATGTAGCTGCCACACTGGTTAATGACCCTCTCAGACCACTACATTTTTGATGAACCCACTCAGCACACATTGTACATTGAATGGAGTTCACTCCGACACCCTTCCTGCACAAAGCACATGGCCACTTCCCAGTTCTTTCCACCTCACCACATGCTTTACCACTTGCCATCACCTTCGTCTTTCCGATATTCACCTTCAGACCTTTTGTCTCCACACATTCCTTCCACTTGTTCATCTTTTCCTTCAGTCCATCCATACTTTCCGCAATCAACACCAGATCATCTGCATACAACAAATCCCACGGTAAACCCTCCTTTACGTTCTGAGCCAGCACCTCCGTCACAGCTACAAATAGTAGTGGACTTAGTACCGACCCCTGATGCACTCCCACCTTCACCTCAAACTCACCACTGATCCCGGCCTTCGTCCTTACAGCTGTGCACGCTCTTTTGTACATTGCCATCACTACTCTGATCAACCATTCCTCCACTCCTAGCTTCCTCAATGCCCATGTCACTACTTCGCGTGGAACCCTATCGAATGCTTCCTCCAGATCAACAAACCCAAGAAACAACTTCTTCCTCTTCTCCATGTACTTCTCCTGCAACTGCCTCACAATAAAGAGCGCGTCTGTCGTTCCTCTTCCTGGCATAAATCCAAACTGCATTTCGTCGATCTTCACCTTCTTCCTTATCCTCCTCTCCAACACCTTCATTCCATGCTCCAATAACTTTATCGCTCGGTACGAGCCACACTCCCGAGGGTCACCTTTCCCCTTGTATAGAGGGATGAGGGTACTCAGTTCCCAATCCACTGGAATGCGGCCTTCTTTCACCACCAGATTACAGATCTCTGTCATTCTCTTCACACCCCAACTTTGACATTTAACTTCAACATTTTAACATTTAGTTGCTGCACATTCAGTTTTACAAAATGGTTACTGGCAATTTAGCTTTAACATGGGGACTGAAAAGTCGTTTCTCGGCTTCTGGATGAAATTGGCTGCAAATTTCAGAAGTAAATGCTTTGTACGTTGAGGTAATACGTTCCAAATTTCAGCAACATCCATTTCCGCATTCTTGAGTTTTATTTAGAAAACCCTCAAAGTCACGTCGGTGTCCGTCTGTCCGCCCAAAATGTGTTGGTGCTCATATCTCGACGGCTATACATTGAAACTAGCTAAAAACATGAAACATACATCGGCCAAGTGCCATCATTTTTGCTTAAAAATTATATATATATATATATATATATATATATATATATATGTGGGGCTTGAGACCCCCCCCCCCCCCCCCCTTTGTGTTCTATTGACTGTTTGACCAATTACCAAGTATAATCAATTATGTGCTTTGTTTTGAGTGATTGCTGTATCCTTTTTTAATACTTTTATTCCTTTCATGTCCTTTGGAAACTTGTTATTAGTGGGGCTGCTTAACTGATGAATTGTGCCTTTTCCCTTAAAAGCATGAAACTTGGCACATGGCTCGAATACCCCAAAATAAAGATTTTTAGTCCAGGGGGCATCTCCAATTTCACCCCATATGGCGGCCATCTTGAAATTCAGGATGGCCGTCATACAAGACCTGTTTTGATGAATATCTCCATAATTAGAACAGATATCAAAATGGTTGAAGTGCCTATACCTACATTTTTAGGGTCTAGGAATCCAATGGCAACATAAAATATTCAATAGTATATGGCAGCCATCTTGAAATCCAAGATGGCCGCCATAACAGACCTCTTTTGATGAATATCTCCATAATTAGAACAGCTGTGGGTCTGCTGGACAATGCCCATGCTCTGCAAAGATGGATGGTTGCAGGTCCAGAGGTCTCAAGGGTGATTGATGAGTTTGAGACTGCACAGGAGCAACATGAAAGCAAAGCGCCATCACTGCATCATGATCAGAATAAAAGCACCCAGATGACCTTTGACAAACATGTGTTACGGGGTCAACCTCGAGGGGAGCCCCGGCAGAAAGATGTATGGTCCTTGGGTGAAAATAAGTCAATCAATAACGAGTCCACAACAAGGGTTACGAACAAACCCCAATATATTCCCAAATCCCGCACAGGAATCACAATGCGTTTACAGCACTTCCATACAATCCTTATCCATAGTATAGGTGGCGCCACCTTAACCCACAACAGTGTTGGCAACACTCACGGCCCTTGCCCCCAATGTCTCTGCACGCCTCCCAGGTGACGTCGAGTCGATCCAGCGATCGGGGAAGCAATGTCCGATTCCTGCACACCTCCCAGGTGACGTCGAGTCGATCCAGCGATCGGGGAATCTAGGTCCGATTCCAATCCGGGGCTGGGAGTGAGGATACTCGACAACCTCAGCGAGGATACCCGACTTCGCAGGTTCCGCAGTAATCCGGCGCTCTCCTGACGCGCGGACTTCGGTTCACAGAGGCACGGTTCCCTTGTCCTTCACGTTCGGCGGCTCGGTCTCGAGCTGCAGTCTCAACTCTCAACCGTCTCCTTCCAATCTCTTTCGCGCGCCAGGCCCAAGGTGCGACCCGTACACGCCCTCGTAGGCGTCGAGGCGAACAGCGCCGGGCGCTTGGTTCCTTCCAGGACCACACGGCACCTTGACACGTAACCGGCAATCAATCACCCCGCGCAGGTAACTCCTCTCGCCAGACGGGCTTTTCCAACTCTGTTCCAAAGTAGATAACGATCGCCTCCGCTCGCGTCGGAGCTCTCGAAGCTTAAGATGGCCGCCCTTTTTTTCCTCCTCCTCTTCTTCACGATCCCGTTTCCGGTCTTGTTTTTCCCAGAAGGGCTCCTGACCCTTTAATCACAACAACCTTTAATAGAATATACATTAATAAGAAATGACCTGAATTGTAACCCCCATAAACCCGGAATTCGTAACACATGTCAGATCACTTGTATCAGTTATCGAGGAGCTAGGTAATCCATTTCTTGAAGAAACCGCTGACCTTTTGGTCCTTGACACAAAGGATATAGCAAGTGCATCAGTCGTACAAAGTGTGAAAGACGTGCAGAAAGTGGGAAAGGAGGCTCTGGAGTCATTTGTGCAAGAGAGGCTGATTGAACGCTCAAAGCCTTTGAATGATGTCGTCCCACGCAAAAAGTTACCTCTGTTTGGCAGCTCATCAGTAACAGACCAGCTGACAGATAAACACAAGGTAGCCTCATTGAAGAGTGATGTTCAACTGTTTTCTCGCCTCTATATTGCCTGTCAAACCCGCGAGGGAAACCTGGATGAATTTTTCCATCATGAAAATCAATCTTTCCCTCCATCTCTGTCCAAGGATGGGAAGCTTCGACCTGGTACAAAGAGCGACCTTTTGGACTGCTTAGAGGAACTTTCACCATCAAGCACACAGATGCCAGAGGTGACGTGTCATACTTGACGGGGCAGTAATTGTTCAAAAGCTAAAGCCCGATGTTGGCACAGTCAAAACATTTGGCGAATATGCCGAAAAGGTCTTCATCCCATTTGTTTTCTCACAGTACAAATCTGCAACCCGACTTGATCTGGTGTGGGACCGTTACCTACCCGACAGCCTTAAGAGCATGACCCGTGAAAAGCGTGGCAAGGGGGTTCGCCGACGAGTAGATACCTCAGTGGCAATTCCTGGACAGTGGCAGAACTTTCTTCGAGTTGATGAAAACAAGCGTGAACTCTTCAGCTTCCTTTCCAATGAAACAATTAAATCATTTGAAGACCAGCGCAAGGAGCTAGTTGTCACACTTGATACAGAGGTTCTTACTGCTCCACCACGCATTGATCTAGAATCACTCTCCCCGTGCACTCAGGAAGAGGCAGATGGTCGGATGTTCCTACATGCTGCTGATGCAACACAGAGAGGGCATAGTAAGGTCCTCATACAAACTGTGGACACATGTTGTCGTGCTTGCAGTTACAGCATCCCAGAAGCTTTCAGTGATGATATGGTTACAATTTGGGACAGGCAAGAACATGCGATTTATCTCTGCACATGATATAGCCACAGCTCTTGGCCCTGAGAAATCTAAAGCCCTCCCCATGTTTCATGCACTAACAGGGTGTGACACTTCTTCAGCGTTTAATGGGCGTGGAAAGGTAACTGCATGGAATGTGTGGGAATCATTCCCTGAGCTCACAGAGGTACTAGCAGAAATTTGCCACCAGAGCACAGAGATAACTGAAACCTGCATGAACGTCATTGAGAGATTTGTTATTCTGTTGTATGATCGCACAAGTACTGCTACTGACATTAACATTGTACGAAAGAAACTGTTTGCAAAGAAGGGCAGACCTGTGGAATCAATTCCACCAACACATGATGCCCTTGTGCAGCACGTAAAGCGGGCAGTATACCAAGGCGCACTATGCTGGGGACAAGCATTGCATGCTAAGCCTGATCTACCAAGCCCCACTGAATGGGGTTGGCAAAAAACGTCTGCTGGCCAGTTCAAACCAATATGGACAACACTTCCAGAGGCTGCAAAGATCTGCAATGAACTTGTTAAGTGTGGGTGCAAAAAAGGATGTACTGGTCGTTGCCGGTGTAAGAAAGCTGCACTTCCCTGTACTTCTCTCTGCGCATGTGATGGAGAATGCAGCAAAGACTAGAAAACCACAAGATGGCACAGTTACAGTCTGCGATGTCATAGACACTTTTAATCACTGAAGAATGCCAACCTGTTAAGAGTATTTATATGCATTCCCAGTATACATGATACTATGCAAAATTAATATTTTCATATGACTGCTTAATATTTTATGTTACCATTGGATTCCTAGACCCTAAAAATGTGGGTGTAGGCACTGCAACCATTTAGATAGCTGTTCTAATTATGGAGATATTCATCAAAACAGGTCTGTTATGGCGGCCATCTTGGATTTCAAGATGGCTGCCATATACTATTGAATATTTTATGTTGCCATTGGATTCCTAGACCCTAAAAATGTAGGTATAGGCACTTCAACCATTTTGATATCTGTTCTAATTATGGAGATATTCATCAAAACAGGTCTTGTATGACGGCCATCCTGAATTTCAAGATGGCTGCCATATGGGGTGAAATTGGGGATGCCCCCTGGACTAAAAATCTTTCTTTTCGGATATTCTAGCCATGTGCCAAGTTTCATGCTTTTAAGGGAAAAGGCACAATCGATCCGAATTTTTTAGCTAAGCCGCCCAGCTATATATCCTTATAAGGAGTTATATGCTTTGTAAAAGCCCAGGCCCAGTGATGGCATTATCTTTTACTCTGAGAAAGACCAACCGTATCTTTCCAGCCTCCCACAAGACTGTGTCAAATCACTTTCATGTTGGCATATTTACGACTATCCACCTTCTTTGTACTTTCCAAAAAAAAGGGTTCTAGAAAGCCGTCAACATGTTGACTGACCCATGAGTGACCTTGGAGGAACAGATGAGCCCACTCTATCGTTCTCTTTGTCTTGAGAGCTAAAACCACACCCCAATATATCCCTTTATAAAGTGAAGCCTGATCGAATTATTTCAGAGCATTCTGTTGAGAAGTTAATCATTTGTGAGCTTCTGTTCGACGTGTTTTGCTCTCCACAAGCTTGTGTATAACGAATCCAATAAATATATCAGTTGTTCCTTCTCAGTCTTGAGTCCTAAGTCAACGGATCCCGTCAATTGGCGAGCCAGGCAGGAGTCAGCTCGGGCAGACTCGGGACGCGGATCCAGGCGCGAGTGAGTGGGGAAAAAAAACAAAAAAAAAACAGCTGGTTTTAATCCGTTCGGGTGAGGTGAGTTTTGGGTTTATTTTGTTATAGACTGGGATTTTAGGCTAAATTGGAACCCACTCTGTCGCAGAGGTGCCGTTTGCCCCGTCCCCTGCTCGAGCCTGATCCTCGAACAAAATTGAAGAACGAGCCGTTTTGAGCTCCGGAGCAACTGACTGTTTATGGATCCGTCGGGTAACGTTACGGGACGGGGGAGTAAGGTGCCCCAAGAGGGTAGGAAATAGATTGGTTTCGTAAGTAAGGTTAGAAGCGTCATAAGGGCGTAGGACGCCGGGAAAGTAAGGTACGGTTAGGTTAGCACACGGAGGGAAGAGTGAGACTAGGCGGCCGTAACCCGTGTATGCGGGAGAGACCTCTCGGGAATAAGGAGTAAGGTTACCTGGCCAGGTAAGATACGGTTACAACACGGAGAGCTGTGTAGGCGGTCGAGCCTCTCCGGAGTTAGGCTAGAAAGCTGTGAAGGCGGTCGAGCCTCTCAGGAGTTAGGCTAGAAAGCTGTGAAGGCGGTCGGGCCTCTCAGGAGTTAGGCTAGAAAGCTGTGAAGGCGGTCGAGCCTCTCAGGAGTTAGGCTAGAAAGTAGTGAAGGCGGGCAAGCCTCTCAGAAAGAGAAGGCGGGCGAGCCTCTCAGAAAGAGAAGGCGGGCGAGCCTCTCAGAGGCCTGAGGAAGCAGGCAAACTAATAATTGCAAATGCAGGTGCAGGATAAATGTGTAGGATAAGGCGACTAAGGAAATAAGATAAAAGCGAGCCAACGAGCGACTAATGCCGCTCGTTGAAAATCAAAACCTGTGGAAGGGTTAGGTAGATACCAAACCCCTACCCTCCAAGCCCTAAGCTCTGTCCCGGGGCTTCAGAACCCCCCCCACCCCCCCTGCACACGCCCCACCCCTGCCTCACCCCGTCCCAAAATCCCCTTTTCCTTGAATGGAGTGAGACGTAATATGAATGAATGGGGATTGTTGCACAAGATTGTTGAACAAGATTGTACAAGGGGACGCGTGTGCATGAATCTACGCTGTACTGTACGTGGTTAATGACAAATTGGAAGGATAGGCGTTGTACACGACCCAGGTCGTTGTGCTGTGAATTTTGGATCATCACACTGCTGGGAGTGCGCAGTGGTTTGAAATGCGAGCCGGTTTGTCAGTCACGTGTTATGGAGGAATGTATAAGGATTTTTGAATTTTGAATTTAAATCGGATTTTTGTCGTGTGTATTGTGTGTATTCGCCATTGACGTGTGTATTTGGCCGATTTATCTGTCTGCATGAAATATGCAAAGTAGATGGGTTTCGGTGTGAAGTTTTGCAAATCGGTTGCTTGCGGTGCGGGAATCCATGCCGGGAATGTCGATTTTAGCGTCTATCCGAGGATCCTGGTGATGTTCGTTTATAATTGAGTCTGGATTTTCATTTGTTTGGGACGAGAGGTGAATGAATGGTTTGGCAGTTCTATTGCCGGTGTGGTACGAGCCTGTGGTTCCTGCCGTGCGGCTCCGTGGAAGTTTGGGTATAGAGTTATTGTGCATTCGGGCTGGAGCCGAGCGAGCTGCGAGTCACATGTGCGCTGTATGGGGGGCCCTCGGTTTGAGGCGGTTGTTGTAGTTGTTGTGGATGGATTGGTGTTTCCGCCTGGTTAAATGGAGTCCATTGTTCAATTTGAAATTCTTTATAAGACTCTTGTTGGTCACATGACCATGCGGGAAGCGACCTGCAGGTTTGTTGTTGGGATGTTGGTCACACCGATGTAACGGACAAGACACCACATTTAACGTCCATCCGAAGGATGTAGCACACATTGTGAAGCAGCACATTGCTCGACAAGACATGGGAGTCAATGAGTCGTGTAATGAGGGATTAAAGTTCTGCTGGTGTGAAATTATGTCATGGTGTGGAATGCTGTCAGAGGTGCGAAATACACACCTTTGATCTGGAGGGGAGGTATTTTGGTAACTTACTTCCGTGATTTATGTTTCATTGGATGGGAAATAGGAAAATATGGGATCGCGGAATGCGTTGAATAAAGAGATATGATATGATTTGATATAAAATGACATTTGTGAGATATGACGTTGAAAGCACGGGGCCTGGCATTGTGACGACCGCGTGGGACCGTGCGCGATCAGAGGATCGCCGGGCGTGGTGGCGTGCGCCTGTAATCCGGCTACTTGGAGGCTTAGGTTGAGGTATCGCTTGAGGAAGGGAGCTCTGCACCGTGTGTTGTTGTGCGGATGCGAGCCCTGTCGGGAGAGCACTCGGATGAACGTTGATATGAAGCGGTTTCTTGGGAATAGGTTACACTCAATGGACTGCCTTTGCTCTTGCAGTGGCAGTTGGGCAGGAATTTGGAATTTGTTGAATTAAATTCAGGACATGGAATTTGCTCAGAGTGCCGGCGATAACCTGCCTACTCTCAAGAGGAGTGTTGGTGAGCAAGGGTGGTGGTGGTGATTGCGTGTACAGAAGAGTGCACACCTGTGGTGAGTGGTACGGAGTATGTACCGGGAGAGAGGGTGCAAGAAAGATGCGTGAGTATGGGGGAGAACCCTGCTATGAGGTTGCTCGGAGGATGTGTGCCCAAATGCATTGTGGGCCATTGCGACTTTGTTGGATGTCGGACGTTCGTGTCAGACGTTCGTGTGTTTCATGCGGTGTGCTGTGCGCCATGTCAGAATAGTGGGGGCCCTGTGACTCCTGCGTCACAGGAGGAATACGTTGTATACGTCAATGTCCTGAGGAATACGTTGTTTAAGATGGATTTATAAGGGGAATGCTGAATAAACGTTGATGTAACGTGACGTATATAAAATGAGGCGATTGGCGTGGTCGAACGGAGGATTTCAGGACAGTAATGAATTTCCGGTGCCAACCGGAAACCCTATCTACAGTGAATGAGGTACAGTGTGGATGAGGTCTCTCTGAATGAGGTAAATGAGGTTGTCTAGAGCGGATGAAATAGGGAATGGCAGTTGCAAGATCACGGTACGATGATGCGGAATGGCAGCTAGAAGATGCATCGATGCATTTGTGTTGATCGATGCGCCGGATAAAGACCTTTGGTTTGTAGGCGGGCGAAGGTGGTATGGTTTAGTTATTAAGATGCATGTGGTTCTGAGGGCAGATTATGCGGGACAAGCTGCTCCACAGGCGGATGGGGGAAAATATTGGAGAGAGACGTGGCAGTTTGGAAAAGATAATGTGGTAGAACGCTCATCCGAGGAAGGAGAACGGTCGGGGTTTCAAGAAAGGCTGTGGGATTTTGGCGTGAGTTCCTGGGCGGATTGTTTGCGGTTATTTGATTCATGGGGTGTTAGCATTTTGCAATGTGGAGCCTAAATGATGGTCGTTTATCTGTCCGGATGTGGAGTTCTTGCAGAACCTGTCACCCCAATTTGACGTTTGTTACCATACCTTTCTTCGTTTGAAGTTTGACCTTTGAAGTTTGTTTGACCTTTGCTTGAGATACGCATGGGAATGATTAGGGATGGGAATGAGGTCAGAGTTAATTCGCTAACCTTGGAAGGACGACAGACTGAGTCAATCTACTGGGTGTTAATTTAACGACATGACAGGAACTCAAATCGGGAAAAAAGGAAATATATCGTTGGATAAAACTGAAATTGTGTACGTAATTAGTGAACAGAAAAATATTGTTGGTACCCTCTTGAAGAGGGTGTGTGCCCAGGTGTATTGTGGGTTATCATAACTTGCCGATAATTGGGGTGTGCACCAGGAAGAGGAGGTGCTGCATGGTAGAGCACACCTCCCAAGAATACAAGAAACCTTCCAAAAAAAGTTGAGAGACTCAATAGTATAAGGGGCGACCGGGAAGCGTGAGTTTCAGAAGGGAGTAGTCAGCTTAGATGATGCAGTGTGTGTGGGCACGATGGCGTGAAGCTTTCATGTGTGTGAAGAGTATGTCTGGAGAGGTCAGTCAGGTAGGATGGGGCCAGGTTATGGAGGGCTTAGTAGGTCAAGAGGAGGATTTTGTACTGGATTCTCTGGGAGATGGGGAGCCAGTGAAGCTTATAAAGGACGGGGGTGATGTGGTCACGGGTCCAGGAATGGGTGAGTAGACGGGCAGCGGAGTTTTGGACGTATTGGAGTTTATTGGTGATTATTGCGGGTGAACCATAGAGGAGGCTGTTGCAGTAGTTCAGACGGGAGGTGATGAAGGCATGGATGAGGGTTTCTGCAGCCGTGGAGGAGAGGGATGGACGGAGACGGGCGATGTTTTCAGGACGGAGACGGGCGATGTTTTTCAGGTGAAAGAAGGCTGTCTTTGTGATCTGTTTAGTGTATTTGTCGAAGGAGAGGGTTTGGTCAAAGATGATGCCAAGATTCCGGATGTGAGTGGAGGTGGATACTGGGAAACCGTCGATGTTGAGGGCAAAGTCGTGGGTGGATTTGGTGAGTATTTTTGGGCCAATGATGATTATTTCAGATTTATCATAGTTAAGTTTGAGGAAGTTGATTTGAGGCCAGGAATTTATTTCAGTGATGCAGTTTGTCAGGATAGAGCGGGTTGTGGTGATTGAGCTGTTGTAGATGTTGTCAATTTTGCTTTGGAAGAATGAAAGGAAGGAGATGCAGTTGTCTAGTGTGAATGACTGGGTGGTTGTATTCAGTGGGCTGAGGAGTTTGTTTATTGTAGAGAAGAGTGCTTTCGGGTTTCCGGAGCCAGAGTGGATAATTTGAGAGTAGTAGGCGGAGCGGAAGAGGGCATCTTTGTAGTGCTGTAGGTGGTCCTTGTAGGCTTGGGAGTGAATTGTGAGACCTGTTTTATTGCGGAGTCTTTCTAGTTGGCGAGCATGAGTTTTCATCAGGTGGAGTTCAGGGGTAAACCAGGGAGCAGAATGGGTGAAAGAAACTGATTTGGTTTTTTATAGGCGCAAGCTGGTCAAGGCAGGGTGAGGAGGATGGTGTGATTGATGGTGTCAAAGGCGCGCTGAGGTCGAGGAGGATGAGAATGTTGAGGTTGCCGGCGTCAGAGGAGAGGCGAAGGTCATTGGTGATTTTGAGGAGAGCAGTTTCAGCACTGTGGTTGAGGCGGAATCCAGATTGGAATGTTTCATACAGGTTATTGGCAGAGAGGTGATGTTTGAGTTGAGTGGCTACAGCGCGTTCCAAAACTTTGACAGAAAGGGTAGGTTGGAGATGGGTCTGAAATTATTTAGGGTGTCAGGGTTGAGTCTAGGTTTTTCCAGAATGGGGGTGAAGTTTCACGAGTTTTTTGGGAAATCGGTATGGGTAGCTGGATTACATTATTTTGAGTAAGTTATTAGTGATATGAGCAAGTATTAGCATGAGTAATTACGTAAGTAATTATGAGTTATTATGAGTAATTATGTGAGTATGAGTAATTAGTATTAGTATTAGTAAGTATGAGTATGAGTAAGTGATTATTACCTTCGCAAAAGCGGAAGGTTATGTTTTGATCGCTGTGTATTTATTTGTATGTCTGTGTGTGTGTATGTTAATCGCATAACTCAAAAAGTATTCAACCGAATTGCATGAAATTTGGTGGGATGATTGGTTATTATACGGGACACATTTGATTAGATTTTGGGAAACAGATTTGCTCAAATTCTGACTATTTTTAACTCGATCGTATTTCACTCAAAGTTATGAGCGACTGAAGAAGAAGATGTCCATCCAGGACGTCATCACTATAACGCGATCTCCCGCGATCATTTCAACCTCAAAAAAAATTATAATTGCAGATTTGACAATAGATGAGGCATATTAACAAACGAATGAAACAGATTTGCTCAAATTCTGACTATTTTTAACTCGATCGTATTTCACTCAAAGTTATGCGCGACTGAAGAAGAAGATGTCCATCCAGGACGTCATCACTATAACGCAATCTCCCGCGATCATTTCAACCTCAAAAAAAATTATAATTGCAGATTTGTCAAGAGATGAGGCATATTAACAAACGAATGAAACAGATTTGCTCAAATTCTGACTATTTTTAACTCGATCGTATTTCACTCAAAGTTATGAGCGACTGAAGAAGAGGATGTCCATCCAAGACGTCATCACTATAACGCGATCTCCCGCAATCATTTCAACCTCAAATGAAATTCAAATTGCAGATTTGTCAATCGGGGAGGCATATTAACAGACGAATGAAACAGATTTGCTCAAATTCTGATTTTTAAAAATCGATCGCATTTCACATAAAGTTTCACATCGCATACACTCCCATGCCAAGTACAGAACAGTAGCTGCGGCGAAGGTATGCGCTCTACCGAGTGCCCGGATTCTAGTTTGAGTAAGTTACATGTTTCGTTTTGTGGATCTGGGGACAAGCTAGTTTGATGGGACCCTGGGGTCTTCTGTGTGTCTATGTGTTTGTCTGGCTGTTACACTGGACTCTTGGATGGGTTTTCATGAGACGAATTTCAGACAAACCCCTCTTTGTTATTTCAGAATTGATCTGCACCCCACCTCACTGTGAAACGTTGGACAGGTTGTGTGTGTCTTAGAGGTTTATGGACAAATGTGGAGTGAGTATGGTGGACAACGTGAAGTGGCTGGTGCGAAGGAAGTGGTTGGGAAAGTTGGACCCCCTTCACGAATACCCGGTAGGGTAGCTTAAAAGTAGGTAGAGGGAATAGGTAAATTGTGGTGGATATTGGCATCTGTGGTGCGTGTGGTAGAATGGTGTTTGGATGGGTGCATTAGTGGCGCGTGTGCACACCAACAGGGGAAAGAGTAAAACAGGACACCTGCACTCAAACAGTGAGAATCTATTTTGAGTGAGTCACAGTGGGTGAGAAAAATTGACCAGACGGTAAGACATATGAGAACTATTGTATTATTTTTATTTTTCTATTTTTCTTATTCTATTTTTGTTTTCAATATTTATTTTCACTATTTTTATTTTCAATAAATAGACCAGGTTATTTTTATTATTTGTTTATTTGCGAAAATAAATAACAGGGGGAGGTTAATGGTGGTTTGTTGGCGGTAAAAATTGGTTGAAAGTCGAGTTGAAACAATTTATATTGGGATATTGGGATTTATATTGGGATATTGGGATTTATATTGGGATATTGAGATTTATATTGGGATATTGGGATTTATATTGGGATATTGGGATCCATTGTAGATATTGGACAGCCATTGGGCCAGGGGCTGAAATAACCTTGTAGGGAATTCTTGTAGGGAATTTGGAAAATGCGAGGTTTCCTCACATCCGCAGGTTCGGTGATAAAAAATGGCGCATTGGTGGAAGGACTACCCCAAAGCATTTTGCTTCCCCGCACTATTGCGGTGATTAAATGTCGCGGCCACCAAAGGGCGGACACTGACGTTGCTCGGGGCAACGCAAGGGCGGACGAGGGTCGCTTTGGGGATATGTTGCCGGCAGAACGAGGGGGTGTATGTGGGATAATTGAGGGTAAGTGTTGTATGTACATAGCTGACCCATCAGAGGGGGTCAGAGCTGCTATCGTAAGGTTAAGGGAAAGTGGACACAGATTGACAGAAGATCGAAGGGACCGAGAAGCCTCGTACCAGTGGCTCACTGACTGGTTTAAGGGATGGACTGGTACAATAGTACAGTGGATATTGACCATCTTAGTAATAATCCTCGGACTTGTGGTTTGTGGTGTACTAATCAAGGCTTTAGTCCTTGCGTGTGTGTGAGAAAATGTTTCACAGGATGGACAATGCAGAAGGCACCAGGAAAAGCCATGGTGGTGACCGTCAAGCTGACCATGGATCCAAATGAACCTCCGGCTGTCTGCGTGACTGCGGATCCTGGAACGACGACCCGAACGAGCCACTGGGCAGGGATGATGAGATCTCCGCGTCCGAAGATTGTTCTTCCGTGGTTGATTTGCCCGATAAAGATTTTACTGCCAACATTGATTTTACCAATAATGATTTTGATTACACTGCAAAATTGGATTTGGATTCGGATGTGAACTTGATTTGGTCTTCACGGACCCCGCCTAGTGATTCTTATGTTATTTATGTCTCATGAGCTCACAGCAGTTCAACCATTGCTGACCCAGCTCTGGATTTTGACTCAACTTTACGTGATAAACTTTTACGTGATAAACAAAGAGCGCGGTTTGTAGATCGGAAATCCATTAGTGCCGTGGGCATCCGGTCACTGGGTGCGGCGTAAAAGGGATAACAAAGTCGAGTCCTTACGCTATTATTATATAGACTAGCTGAAACCCGTGGAACATCCACGGAAGGGAGGATGTGGTGTATGGATAGAGTGTACCATTATGGATGGCATAGGGGATTTGCTTGTCCGAGTAAGAGTTAGGAAGAAAGATGAGAATGAAGAGTGCGTATATGAACACGATCGCCGACACCGGCACAAATGCATGCTCTGGATTGTCCACTCAGTGGACGGCTTGCTTTCGCCTTCGCCTGTCCAATCAGCGGACGGCTTGCTTCGCCTTCGCCCAGCAGACGCCAATAAGATGGCGTCGTAAGATGGCGTCGTATCGGCAGTTAATCGTATGCTTTTTGGCCCCAACGTCGGCTAATTCAGATTTTTCGAGTATGGCTGTACGTGATAAACAAAGAGCGCGGTTCGTAGATCGTAAGTCCATTAGTGCCGTGGGCATCGGGTCACTGGGTGCGCCGTAAAAGGGATAACAAAGTCGAGTCCTTATGCTATTATTATATAGACTAGCCGAAACCCGTGGAACATCCACGGAATGGAGGATGTGGTGTATGGATAGAGTGTACCATTATGGATGGCATAGGGGATTTGCTTGTCCGAGTAAGAGTTAGGAAGAAAGATGAGAATGAAGAGTGCATATATGAACAACGATCACCGACACCGGCACAAATGCATGCTCTGGATTGTCCACTCAGTGGACGGCTTGCTGTCGCCTTCGACTGTCCAATCAGATGAGACAGCTGGCTTAACGTCCTCTGATGCGACGTCACACCTGCGAGGTATCAGGAGGCGGGAACCGAATCCAAAACAGAACCTAAAGTTGCAGGAGATCTCCTGCGGCAGCGTTTCTAACCGATGTGGTAAAGTACAGTACGTACAGTAAAGGACATTCTCATTGATCCGTTGATTAACTATAACTGACCTGCGCCGCCCTGCTGTAGCTTGACATGTTAGCAGGTACTCTGACCTTTTTCACAACTTCAAATGGCGTTTCATAAAATCCTGCTGTGACTCGACATGCGCCGCACCATAATCATTGGCTCATAAAACCCGACACTGCTACAGAGGATTATACTACCACCGGAAGCCGGCACTTGGTTGTCCACAGAGGGAGGGAAGAAACACACCATGTGGAATGAAAAACAAAATGCTTTAAAATATTCAAGAAAGAAACATTTTTTTTCATTTAATATTCCGTAAGTATTTATTGTCCGACTAACGATTGTCAAAATAAGAACCTGCTTTGGGCAATCGCACACTATACCGTCGAGGCCGCTTTTACAGAATAAGAAGGAAATAATTAAATTAATGCTTTCCTATTTACATCGTTGAGTCAATACGTCAAAAAATCATTTTTTAAACCTGTAATCACTGGTTGTAGGGAATGCAGATTTGACGATCAGCTGATTTATGTGTGTGTGTGGGTGTGTATTTTAGACTTGGACAATATAAGAAGGAAAATTGCTTTGCAATACATGCCCATTTGCAAGTTTCAGATCAATATCAGTAAGCAGTAAGCACGGCCCATTATTTAATGACACCACTCGACTCTCCAATCAGCGGACGGCTCGCATCGCCTTCGCCCAGCAGACGCCAATACGATGGCGTCGAATCGGCCGTTAATCGGATGCTTTTGGGCCCCAAAGTCGACTAATTCAGATTTTTTGTGTCTGGCTGTACGTGATAAACAAAGAGCGCGGTTCGTAGATCGTAAATCCATTAGTGCCGCGGGCATCGGGTCACTGGGTGCGGCGTAAAAGGGATAACAAAGTCGAGTCCTTACGGTATTATTATATAGTTATTAATAAAGGCCTCAAGACCTATTCAACTTGAATTAAAAAACGCGACATTTCGGCTATTCAAGAACACATTTGTAACCTGTCAATCAAAAAGGAAAATGTTTTGTTGATCGTCTTCTCAACTAAACGTGTCGACAAAACCAAAGGAATATTCAGGATTTTCACAAAATCACG
Organism: Myxine glutinosa; assembly: GCF_964187855.1. NCBI lineage: Eukaryota > Metazoa > Chordata > Myxini > Myxiniformes > Myxinidae > Myxine > Myxine glutinosa. The sequence goes on from NC_136262.1 coordinate 117,168,018, forward strand.
ACAACTTGAAAGATACGCCAAAAACCTGAGGTGAATTCCGGTGATGCAGTCAGCTTCTTCATCTGCGCCTCATTTTCTTCATGTGAAAATGAATCGATTTAAAATTCCATAGAACTGTGTCGTTTATGTATATTTTTATTTTATTACATTCACGTAGTTTCACATTCTTGACTTCGTGGAGCTTCAATCTTTTGTGGTTCAAAAAAATAAAACAAAGATGGATTCTTCTTCATCGCATCGCATCGCATTCTCTTCCTGTGAAACTGTTTCTCCATTTTACGTTTCCAAAATCAAAACTTCAAAAACTTCTTCACTTCGATTCGAAAAAACTTCAAACTTCAAAAAACGTTTCCAAAACGTCACTCCATTTAACTTTATTAAAATGACGATAAAGACATTTCCTTATATATCCTAATTTAAATTGTTCAAGGGAATAAAAAGACCATTTGGTTCACACCACCCATGTTCACACCACCCATGTTCACACCACTTGACTGTCCAATCAGCGGACGGCTCGCATCGCCTTCGCCCAGCAGACGCCAATACGATGGCGTCGTAAGATGGCGTCGTATCGGCCGTTAATCGGATGCTTTTGGGACCCAAAGTCGACTAATTCAGATTTTTCGAGTGTGGCTGTACGTGATAAACAAAGAGCGCGGTTCGTAGATGGTAAATCCATTAGTGCCGTGGGCATCCGGTCACTGGGTGCGGCATAAAAGGGATAACAAAGTCGAGTCCTTACGCCATTATTATATAGATGTTCAAAATAAAGACCAATTACTGCACTTCAGTTTCAAGAAGGAAGCCAGACAATAACAACACACACACACACACACACACACACACACACACACACACACACACACACACGCACACACACACACGTGCTGTCTTTCCCTCGTGGTCCCCCTGTCCTGTCTTTCCCTCGCGGTCCCCCTGTACTGTCTTTCCCTCGCGGTCCCCCTGTACTGTCTTTCCCTCGTGGTCCCCCTGTACTGTCTTTCCCTCGCGGTCCCCCTGTACTGTCTTTCCCTCGTGGTCCCCCTGTGCTGTCTTTCCCTCGCGGTCCCCCTGTGCTGTCTTTCCCTCGCGGTCCCCCTGTACTGTCTTTCCCTCACGGTCCCCCTGTACTGTCTTTCCCTCGCGGTCCCCCTGTACTGTCTTTCCCTCGCAGTCCCCCTGTGCTGTCTTTCCCTCGCGGTCCCCTCGTGGTTGTCAGCTCTTTCACGAGCCTCGATTCAGTATACAAAAACAAACAAACTCCGGACCCAAGTGCATCGCTGGGCCCGCCTGTCAGGAAGCCGATTACCCTGGATCCCTGCATGACACATGCAGCCGTAAACGACTACTTAAAGGAAGTTTCTCTCTTTTTCATGGAATGTAAGGCTCTGACTGCTGGCCGTCCAGGCCGCAGGTCTAAGCCACGTGATACTGATGTTGTTATGTATTCCCCAGAACATCAGCACCTACAAGGTCTTATGGACATGAACATCGATTAAGCGCCGAAGATCTGCAAGGATAGCACCTAGAATTGCTTGGGCGAGCTCCTGCTAGGGGGGGAGTCCTGGCTGCACCTTCGTTGTCCAAGGGTGAGCCGGGAGATCCTCTCGGGTGTGGACCCCGGCCGAACCAGACGTCTTCGTTGTGGATCCGACGCGCCATTGGATGTTCATGCCTCTATGGCCAGCACACATTACATACTCACATACATACGCGAATCGTCCATCTGAGAGCGATGCGGGGTGCTCTGGGCATGTGGAATGGTCACTTGGGCAGCATTCGCGTGGTATCTTTTAGTGAACCTTTTACATTTCTTGTCTTCCTGCCTTGATTGAATAAAGGCCTTTGATTGGCTTGTAGATAAAGTTGTACCTTAGATCCAAAAGGGCGGTATGTGGGGCTTGAGACCCCCCCCCCCCCCCCCTTTGTGTTCTACTGACTGTTTGACCAATTACCAAGTATAATCAATTATGTGCTTTGTTTTGAGTTGTTAGGGTTTCACATTGCTGTATCCTTTTTTAATACTTTTATTCCTTTCATGTCCTTTGGAAACTTGTTATATCCTTATAAGGAGTTATATGCTTTGTAAAATCCCAGGCCCCGTGATGGCATTATCTTTTACTCTGAGAAAGACCAACCATATCTTTCCAGCCTCCCACAAGACTGTGTCAAATCACTTTCATGTTGGCATATTTACGACTATCCACCCTCTTTGTACTTTCCAAAAAAACAGGGTTCCAGAAAGCCGTCAACATGTTGACTGACCCATGAGTGACCTTGGAGGAACCGATGAGCCCACTCTATCTTTCTCTTTGGCTTGAGAGCTAAAACCACACCCCAATATATCCCTTTATAAAGTGAAGCTTGATCGAATTATTTCAGAGCATTCTGTTGAGAAGTTGATCATTTGTGAGCTTCTGTTCGACGTGTGTTGCTCTCCACAAGCTTGTGTATAACGAATCCAATAAATATATCAGTTGTTCCTTCTCAGTCTTGAGTCCTAAGTCAACGGATCCCGTCATATATGTGTGTGTGTGTGTGTGTGTGTGTGTGTGTACGTACGTACGTACGTACTGTCTTTCCCTCACGGGGGGGAAGTATAGATACATACATACATACATACATTACATACATACATACATACATATACATACATACATACATACATACATACATACATACATACATACATACATACATACATACATACATACATACATACATATATATATATATATATATATATATATATATATATATATATATATATATATATATATATATATATATATATATATATAGCGGATATATATATACAGTGAAACCTTGACTTATGAGTTTAATTCGTTCTGTGACCGAGCTCGTAACTCAATTTGCTCGTTTCTCAAATTAAATTTCCCCATTAAAATGAATTGAAATGCTATTAATCCATTCCAGCCCCCCAAAAACCACACTAATTTTTTTGGAAATATATATATATAAATATCTCGCGCTTTATATTTCACCTGTATGCAGCATACAAGTTGGCAGGATGGCCTGGACTGGAGGTACGCACACTTGACTCTAAACTGTCCAGCCTGGGTTTGAATCCCGACCCAGCTATAACCTGTCATGTCGGTGTTTCACAGGCAGGGTGATTCATCAATGTGTGTACCGCTAAACTGGGCGACCCGTTTGCGTCCCATTAGTTGTTGGATATTAAGGATCTCACCGTGTCTTCCACAAAGAGAAGGCGAGCTATCGCCGGCACTCTGAACAAGTTGTGGCCTGGCATGCTCTTCTCCTCTGCCGTTATATACGTCCTCCTCGGCATCTTTTTCCAGAAGAGCCCCGTCTCGTCACAGTTGAAGATTAGCTGGGGGATGTATCCTTCGGCTTCTATCAGTTCGGCAAAAGTTATAATAAAATCTTCAGCTGCCTTCACATCCGAGCTTGCTGCCTCACCATGCCCGACGACGGAGTGAATGCCGGTCCTCTTCTTAAAATTATCAAACCATCCCCGACTGGCTTTGAATGACTCTTCCGATGCCTCGCCCGTTGATGTTCCTGCCGTCTGCTGCACCAAATCCCCGTAAATGTCTCGTGCCTTCTCACAGATGATGCTCTCGGTCACGGTATCTCCTGCGAGCTGCTTCTCCGTCAACCACACAAACAACAACTTCTCCATCTCTTCATGGACAGAGGTCCGGAGCTTTGAAATAATCTTAACGCCCTTGGCTGGCGTTATAGCCTTTATCGACTCCTTCTGCTTCAAAATCGTACATATCGTAGAAGTACTACGATCGTACTGCCTCGCCAAGTCGACAACACGCACACCTCGCTCATGTTTTTCGACGATTGCGTGTTTTATATCCAAGCACATCATCCTTTTCTTCTTCTCAGCACTGCCCTTGTAGTCAGGCAGATAGGTGTAACAATTGTGGGTTTATACATACAAGCATGAAATTTGGCACAGTCATAGATAATAGTCTAATGAATAATTCCAGATATGGACCCACCGCGAAAACGTCCTATGGTAGCCGTGGCGGCCATTTTACAAAATGGCCGCTTTTAGTCTAGTGGCTAGATAGGGGTCTCGTGCACCCCCCCGAAACATACTTCTCATTGGTGTCTATAGATAGGAAAAAATGTGTAGAAAATGATTTGCTATGTTAAATAGTTGAAAAAATGTCCCACGTATCATTTTTATGCAAATTAGTGCAAATTAGCAAATTAAATAAAGTGCAAATTAGCAAATTAAATAAAGTTTTTATTTATTTATTGCAACTTGTTATCGTATCTTATCTTTTTTTTCAGTTGGTGTTTCGAACAGCGAAATGTCTAAGAGTTATCAGCTAGTGGATCCACTGCAACCTGGACAATCAAAGGCGCAGGTACAGACGGATTGGAACAAGTGCGTTTTGTGCCAAAAAATCACACGAGAAAGTTTGCAATGCCCAGTAGAATCAAAACGGCACGATGTTGGAGTTGGTTATTCTACCATTGCCTTCAACATCAGACGTTTCAATGAACTTCACGAATTACCGATGCCACTAGAATTAGGACGCCTTGATGACGGGAATGGCATTGAAGCTACGTTTCTGGAGAACAATGCCAAGTGGCACAAATCTTGCCATACAAAATTCAATAATATAAAACTACAACGAGCAGAAAAAAGGAAATGCACACAGGGTTGCGACCCTGATGCTACTCCATCCAAGAAATACACTCGTCAAGTCGCTCATCATGAAGTGGCAGCATCGGATGTCTGTTTTTTATGCGAAGATGTGTCAACTTCCGAACCACTCCGTGAGGCATTAACTTTTCGTCTAGACTCACGCGTACGAAGATGTGCATTAGACCTGCAGGACGAGAGGCTACTTGCAAAATTGAGTGCTGGGGACATGGTCGCACAAGATGCAAAATATCATCCAAGGTGTCTTGTTTCACTTTACAACAAAACTAAATCATTACAAGATAAACAGAAGATGGACACAACTGATAAAGTCAACCATGGGATTGCACTAGCCGAGTTGCTGTCATTTATCGATGAAACAAGAATAGATGAAGAGCATGCCCCTGTCTTTAAACTTGCAGATCTCGTCAAACTTTATTCTAATCGTCTAGAACAACTTGGAGTGGAGCAGCATGTCAGACAACATAGCACAGAGTTAAAAAATCGTATCCTGGCCCAAATCCCAGACCTTACGGCTCATAAGGAAGGGCGTGATATACTACTTGCATTTGATAAAGATGTAGGACCTGCCCTCCGTAAAGTCTGCAAAGAAGACTACGATGACGAAGCCATATGTCTTGCAAGGGCAGCGGAGATAGTACGTAGAGAAATGTTCCAAACTGCAGCTACATTCACAGGTTCATTTGATGAGGACTGCCAAGTAAAATCAGTACCTCAGTCACTGTTGACTTTGGTGTCCATGATCCTCGACGGCCCCAACATCAAGTCTCAATCAGGTGATGGTGTAACCCAAGCAACCCTCAGCACAGCTCAGTTGTTGCAGTACAATAGCTCCATCCATCGCAGAGTGGGAAGTACTACTGTGCGTCACAACAAAGACAGAGAAACCCCATTGCCCATCTATGTGGGACTCACAGTCCATGCAAGGACTCGGAAACGTGACCTCATTGAGATGCTGTTTGATCTCGGACTGTCCATCTCCTATGACCGAGTGATGGCAATCTCCACATCCATGGGAAACAGAGTGTGTGAGCAGTATCACCGAGATGAGGTAGTGTGTCCACCCAATCTACGTGAGGGCTTATTCACAACGGCAGCGGTTGATAATATCGACCACAATCCGAGCTCCACAATGTCGACAGATTCCTTTCACGGTACTGGGATATCACTTTTTCAGCACCCCAGTCTGCAAAATAATGGGACGGACCGCAGGGAACACAGCGTCCTTGAACAGCCATCTACTACCACTACACTGTCAGAGCTCCCAGAGTCCTACACCTGTGTTCGTCCGCTGGTGTTACCTCGGAAGGATCCTCCACTCCCAAAGGCTGATGGTCCATTGAAGAGTGATGGGCAGGAGATCACCCAGGCATTGCACCAAGAGTATGGGTGAGTACTTGTAACATTCTAACATAATACCATGCCATAAGAACGTGATGCAATAACATTATTGTTATACCATGAGTAAATGTTTGCTTGTTTTCTGACAATTCTAATGTACTTTGCTTAATTTACAGATGGCTGGATACTGTGAAACAGAGGTATCAAGAAATCCCACAAAGTGACAGTAACTTATCATGGGCAACCTACCATGCCAGTAAGGAGTCAGGACAAGATAATCTGCCGGCGATCACAGCACTACTTCCCCTCTTTCCGGACGACTCCAAGTCTGTTGGTATGATACGGCACTCCATGGACGTGATTAAAAAAGCTGTGATGGAAGTCAACCAAGGACAGAAACCAGTGATCACTGTGGATCAACCACTCTACACCATCTCCAAGCAGATACAGTGGACTTGGCCATCAACGTACGGGGAAGATCATTTCGTCATCATCTTGGGAGGGCTGCATATAGAGATGGCTGGACTCGGAGACTGGCTGGAAGATGCTGGATGGGTGGAAGCCCTGGTTCAGGCCAAAGTTGCTTCTCCTGGAACTGCAGATTCATTTCTGCATGCATCTCATGTTACAAGAACCAGACATGCGCATCAAGTGACAGCAAGCAGCTTATATATCCTACTGACAAAATCTTACGCCCATTACACAGAGTCTCTGGAGTCTGAAAGCCATCCTGAATCCTTTGATGACTGGTGTGGTCAACGAATTCGAGATGTGCCACAGTTCCAATTCTGGCACATCACTCTTCAACTGGAAGTCCTCCTCTTAACGTTTGTCAAGTCACTGAGGACAGCAAACTTCCCCCTGTACATGGACAGCCTCACACAGCTTGCACCATGGTTTTTCAGCATGGACCACACCAACTATGCACGATGGGTGCCTGTCCACATTCGAGACATGATGAGTCTTAGCAAGTCACACCCAGATATTGCTACTGAATTCACCAATGGCAAATTCACAGTTCACAAGACAAAACGAGTTTTCTCATCGATGGCCATTGACCAGGCTCATGAGCAAAATAATGCTGCTGTGAAGAGTGACGGTGGTGCTGTTGGACTCACTCAAAATCCAAATGCTCTTAGAAGATGGATGGTGGCTGGGCCGGAACTGGTTAGAATGACTACCGAGTTTGAAGCATCCATGGAGGGAAGGAAAATAAGGATTAATCAAGACACACGCCACCATGAGCAAACATATAGTTCACAGGTAATCTTTACTCAACATGTCAAACGTCTGGTTGAAGTAATAGAGGAAATGGGAAACCCCTTCCTAGAAGAGAGTACAGACTTGCTGCGGCTGGACACAAGAGACATTGCTGACCCAACTGTTGTTTCTACTGTTCAACAGGCTGAGGAGATAGGTAAGCAACAGTACAAGACCTTCGTAGCAGACCGTCTACTGGAGCGAACCGTACCTCTTACTGAGCCAATAAAGAAGAATAAACTCCCATTGTTTAGTCGATCGTCTCCAAGAGAGAAATCCAAGACAAGTTTGCAAGTAACTTCGCTAAAGAGTGACTGCTCTTTATTCTCAAGACTCTACATTGCGTCTCAAACACGAGATGGTGATCTTGCAGAATTTTTCCGGCATGAAAACCAAGCATGTCCCCCGTCTTTATCTCAGCTTGGGAAGTTACGACTGGGAACCAAATCAGATCTATTGGTGTGTCTAGAGAGTTGCGCAGAGGTCAGAGGTGATGCTCCAAAACCAGATACTGACGTCACTATCCTTGACGGGGCAGTGTTGGTGAACGTTCTGAAACCAGTTGCTGCCAAAACCTTTGATGATTATGCGCTGAAAGTATTCTTGCCACACATACAAGGTCACTTGCAAAGAGCCTGTCGTGTGGATATAGTCTGGGACCAGTACTGTGACAACAGCCTGAAATCTCAAGCCAGGGACAAACGTGGGAAAGGCATTCGAAGGAGAGTTGACGGATCCACTGTTCTTCCAGGAAATTGGCAGCAGTTCCTGAGAATTGATGCAAACAAAACAGAACTGTTTGCCTTCTTGACAAAACACATCACACATCTTGTATCAGATAAGCAGATAGTCACCACGGATGGTTCAGATGTGACGTGCATTCCCGCACGCGACACCAGTCATCTTGCCCCATGTGACCATGAGGAGGCTGATACACGAATGATGATACATCTCGCGGATGCAGTCTGTGATGGATTTCAGAAAATTCTTCTGCGTACGGTGGATACAGATATAGTGGTATTGGCTGTGGCAGCAACAACCAAACTCAAAATCCAGGAGCTTTGGGTGGCCTTTGGGACAGGCCAGCACTTCAGGTATATTCCAGCACATGAAATTGCAGCATTCCTCGGACCAGATAAGTCACAGGCCCTCCCGATGTTCCATGCATACACAGGGTTTGACACAGTCTCGTCATTTAATACACGGGGCAAGAATACAGCCTGGGATACCTGGAAAGTATTTGACGAATTGACGCCAGCGTTAGTTCATCTCTCCACGGGGACAGCAGACATCTCTGATGACGTTGTGGCAGTGCTCGAGCGGTTCACCATTCTTCTCTACGATCGCACCAGCAATCTCGTCAACATAGACGAAGCTCGACAGGCACTCTTCACGAAGAAAGGACGAGCCATGCAGGCTATTCCCCCTACCAGAGGAGCCCTGGTACAACAAATCAAGAGGGCTGTGTACACGGGTGGCCACTGCTGGGGAAACATGCTCAAGGTTGTTATGGATCTCCCCTCACCTGGGGATTGGGGATGGATCGATCCCCACAACTGGAAACCCCTGTGGTCCATGCTTCCTGAAGCCAGCATTTCATCAAGGGAGCTGATTTGTTGGAAATGCAAAAAGGGTTGCAAGGGACGATGCAAGTGCAAACAAGCTAGTTTGAAATGTACCGCTTTGTGCCAGTGTGGTGGAGAAAATTGTGACGTATAAACAAGATCAAACTGGAACTATCTAGTAATATAAGTTACCGTTACAGTGCTTGGTGGGTTAATTGACATTGCTGGCAACACAAATGCAAATTGTGGTCATTTGGAGAATACAATTATGGCATATATGTGTAATGTGTATCTAGAGTCATTTCATTAGAACATAAAGAAGCATTTGTGTCGTCCGGTAAAAAATAATCGCGGTCAAAACGGCCATTTTGTAAAATGGCCGCCATGGCTACCATAGGACGTTTTCGCGGTGGGTCCATATCTGGAATTATTCATTAGATTATTATCTATGACTGTGCCAAATTTCATGCTTGTACGTCTAAACCCACAATTCTTATGATGGATACACCTATCTGCCTGACTATTGGCACTCAATTTCTTAGGACCCATGGTTAAAACTAAGAAATTTTCCAAAATAACAAAAATGCGAAAACAAAGCAGCAGCGATATACGGCAGAGATGCTTGCACGGCAAGATAACCACGTGACCTGAACGCTCGTTGGGCCACCTAGTGGCGGGTGGCGTAAGCTCGTAACTCAGATCTCGGCTCGCATCACAAAGCAAAAAACCGCCCGAGCGACGGCTCGTATCTCGGAAAACTCGTAAGTTGGTGCACTCGTAAGTCAAGGTTTCACTGCAGTGAAATATATACATATATATATATATATATATATATATATATATATATATATATATATATATATATATATACATATACATATATATATATATATATATATATTTATATATATATATATATACTGTATATATATATATATATATATATATATATATATATATATATATATATATATATATATATATATATATATATATAGAATGGGGGTTAGCCCAATCACTAACAATATATATATATATATATATATCTCCTAGATCAAATGCAGAGAGCAGAGAGCCGAGATCAAATTATATATACTAGGGCGTGCCCGTACGTGGGTGCAAAAAAACATGCGTGCAAACAACAACAACAAAAAAAAACTTTGAAACCACGTGGCAGTAACGACCACAGAACCCCCCCCTCTATTTACATGAAATGGTTTGGTCCATTCGCAAAGCCAAAGCGAACGGCTTGCGAGTACGGTAGAACCCCCCCCCCCCCCCCCTCTATTTACATGAAATGGTTTGGTCCATTCGCAAAGCCAAAGCGAACGGCTTGCGAGTACGGTAACCATACCTTGGGAACCACTTGTCCGATTAATTTCAAACCTTGAAAAGGCACATCCTCAGGTCCCCAGCAATATATCTGGCAAGTTTCAATTAGATCGGACCCGTGGTTGTCGAGAAACAGCGGTCACAGACAAACACACACACACACACACACACACACACACACACACACACACACACACACACACACACACACACACACACACACACACACACACACACAGACACACACACATACACACAGAGATTACTGGAATTATAGATAGATATACACACACACATACACATACATATATATATATTGTTGCGGATATGGGATATTGGATCCATCCATATCCACTTGTAAATATTCCCCTATTTCCTCCATACTTCCCAACTATCCCCAATCCCCCATTCCCTAGTCCCATTTTCTGTAAACAACACTCTGTAGACCCGACCTCCCCCTATTTCCCCCATTAAATGTCGCATCCAGGTCCACCGCATCTCACGTAGACAACTATAGGACATCTTGCTAGTTATTCTTAGTCTATGTCAGTTAAGGACTCGTTTCCATTAATTCTGACTCTTCGTTGCACCAGAATGTGATTGTATGGCACCGTTAGGAAGTTTAGGACCTCCCAATACCTCCCCGCAGCTCTTCCTCATGGTACAGCAACAACAACAGCAACAGCAACAACAACAACAGCGGCGGCGGCGCGGGGAGTGTGCGTCCTCACTCCGGCTTGGTTGGTGGGGGGTGTTGGGAGGGCACCATGCCTTTCCAACGAGCCGCCATCGAGCATGTGCTCGACGGGGTTACCAAGTAGGGGCTCGCTGTCAGCTCCTCGTCAAGGGCGGAGCCCGGTAACCCCCCGCACCCAATAGAAGCGGCGGACCGATCCCATCTGGGGCGGAGCCAACGAGCCGAGGGCGTGTGACTCCCCGCTGAGCATGCGCAGGAAGAGGGAGGTGACGTCAGATGCGCCCTGAGCTGGGAGAGAGAAGGACGCCACCTCCGAGCGCTGCAATACCTCCCCGCATCTCTGGACCGGACCGTGTTTGATTCTGCCCCTGAGCCAAGGTGCACCTTGTGCTATCGACTGCCTGTCCTTCCCTGCCATCAATCCCTGTGTAAGTCAGTCTTGTTCCGTTTGTCTGTGGTCTGTCTGGGTTAGATAAGATTGTGTCTAAGTGCCTATCTCTTCTGTGTCTTTACCTCATTGCCTTGTAATCTACCCCTTTTTCTCCCCCACCAATTATATCCTCCTCCGGAGGTCTTGAGAACTGTACCCCTTGTGTCGTTTCATTTATCCCAGTCGTTGTGTCCTTTCCAAACCATTGATGATTTAGCATAGCGCGACTTGGTCAACGTCGGGTGGAATCGGGTGAGTTGGGGAAGAATCGGGGGGATTGTTAGGTCGCGGCAATACCACCGCTCGGTAAATAACATCTAATCCACGATCCGTAACAACTGGTGTCAGGAGTGGGATCGGACCCGAAGCGCGCTTAACGCGCTCAAAATTACAAGTAACCGAAATTTGTTTTGTTTTAAAATAAAAACCCGAATTTTGAAAGTCGCGCTATGGCGGATCAAGACGGCTGGGTTCCGGTAGAGGAGAGTGAGGCAGGGTCGATCCAGGACCAAATTGAGGGACAAGAGGAGAGCGAAGCAGTGAGGGCGGCAGGTTCGCAAAATGGCGTCCTCGCGCACGAGGTTGCGGGCGCGCAAAATGGCGCCTCGCACATGGCTACGGCGGCCGCACCCGCTGCACAAGTGGGAGGGATGGCCCAAATGCAGACCCTCATGGAGCAATTTATGGTACAAATGCAGGCGTCCCTCAACCTGCAGAAGGACGATATGAGGGCTAATAGTGAGCAAATGAGGGCTGATAGTGAGCGATTGGGTGAGCGATTGGAGGGCCAAATGGGGGTAATGGGGAACCGGATGGATGCTCAGGGTGAGCGATTGGAGGGCCAAATGGGGGTAATGAGGGACGAAGCGAGGGGTTAGACAAGAAATTTGGGAAATTAGACAATAGATTAGGGGAAATACAGGAGGGGTTAACGGGGGTAGAAAATAGAATGGCTGCCCAGGAGAATCAGATAGAGGGAGTGAAAAATGGGTTAGAGGGGTTAGAAAACAGTATGGAAGGCAAATTGAGGGACATGAGGGACCAAGCGGAAAGGGAAGTTAAAAAAATGGGGCAGCAGATAGAGGGGGTCAGAATGGGGGTAGAAACTAAATTGGATGCTCACAGGGAGGAAATGGAGCAGATGAGGGTGGCATCTGGGCAGGAGATGCAGGTGATGGGAGAAGAGATCAGAAGAGGTGTGAGTGAGGAGGTCGGAGGAGTGCGCGAGGAGGTGAGGCACTGTAAGGAGCGCATGGAGGAGGAGGTGAGAAAGGGGACTGTAAAATTGCAAGGTGGTATAGAGGAGTTGACGCTGGAAGTGGAACAGCTGACGGAGGGACAAAAAGAACTAACGGAGCAGGTTCAAAGGAACACTGCGGTACTAGGAGGGTTAAGAGCGACACAAAACGACATAAAAAATGACTTGATAGCGACACAGAGGCAATGTCAGATGGTACGTGAGGGACTGACAACGAGGTTGGACGAGGTGACAGAGGTAATGGAGACGAAGGACCGGCAGGTGAGGACGCACATGGAAACGGTCAAGGTGGCCTTAGAGGACGAGCTTGAGGAGACGCACCGGGAAATAAAAGAGGTGAAGCAGAAATTAGAAGAAGTGGAAGAAGGGGTGAGCGAAATTAAGAAGCGACGGAGAGGGGATAAGAAAGAGATAAAGGAGGAAGTAAAAGAATTGGTCCAAAGTCTGTGTTCGGATTGTGATGATGTGCTCATTAACCGGATGAGGGATTCGCAGGTGATGGAGGAGAAGCGAAGAGAAAGAGGACCCGGTGTAAGTGGTGACCAATATGGTCGTGCGTATGATGCGCCAGGTGATTTAATGAGCTTGGGGGTCGAGATGGACCCGGGTGTTCGTGAGAGGCCGTTGGTGAAGTGTGCGACAGGTCTGGTGTGCGAAAAACGAGGTGTGTGAGAATGTCCGACCATGGGGTGTGTGAGGAAAAAGTGCACGCCGAGGAGTGAGTGTGCCGTCGAGAGTGAGTCGGTCGTAGCGCGTGTGCGAGGGAGAACATGGAAGCGCGTAGTGAGGAGTGTTACGGAGGGTGTAAAGGGAGAATGCATGCCTGTGGTGAGTGTTACAGAGGATGTAACGGGAGAGTGTGCGCGAGAAAGATGTGTGACGGACAGGTGCATGGGGAAAGAGTGCGCTGTCAAAAGTAAGGAAGAGTGTACACCTGTGGTGAGTGTTACAGAGGGTGTAACGGGAGAGTGTGCGCGAGAAAGGTGTGTAACGGACGGGTGCATGAGGAAAGAGTGCGCTGTCGAGAGTAAGGGTGAGTGCGCTGTCAAGAGTGGAGGGGAGAGTAGTGAGAGTGACATGGAGCGTGAGTTAGTTGTGACAGGTGAGCGAGGATGTACACCTGGAATGGAAGGATGCACACCTGGAATGGTAGAGCGTGTGTGGGAATGCACGCTGGAATTGGTAGTGAGGCACGTGGTTGGGTGTGCGAGTAAGGGCACACCTGTGATTGTGACAGAGGAGGTGGCCGAGGAAGGGGCGCGAAGAGGTGTGTTGGTGAGGTGTGCGAACAACGAATGTGTGCCAAAGTGTTCGGTGGTCAGGTGTGTGACCAAGTCTGGGAGCGGAATGAGTGTACCGAGGTGTGTAAGGAAAGGTACGAGGAGCATGGGAACAGCTGGAGGTATGAGCAAGAAAGGGGTAGCGTATGCGTGTAAGCATGCAGGTGAGGCATCGACGGTAACCGGGTTAGCGGTTAGAGCGACTTTTAGCCGAGTCGGGCCCTCGGTGCGCGCCGGGCAGCTTCGCGTGCCGCGAGAACCAGCGGGGATCCGAGCCACGGCGGGTTCGAAAGGACCGCCGTACACGAGCCACGCTGGGCCTCGCTTGGAACGGCCGCGTCCATGCTCAACTAGGCGGAGCGGGCAGCCCGATAGGAAGGGTCGTCATGGCGACCACTTTTTGTTGAGACGTGCCGGCAGGTCGAGATCGGGACATTGGATGGCTCCACGCCGAGGTGGTGCGTGGGATCTCGGCCCGGGTAAACCTCCTTCCCTGCACCGAATGCGGGACGTATCCAGCCGCTGGCACCAAACAACCCGCATTCATGGCTTGGCTGTACGAAGCCGAGCTTTAGAAGTGAATTGGCGCACCGAGAGGCATTAGTAAGTAGACTGTAATGACGAGGATAGTGTTTTGGCCCCGAAATTAGAAAAACAAAATTTGATGATTGGCAAAGGATTGGCAGTAATGATTGGCAGATGATGGGTAGTGATTGGCAAATTTTTGATTTGTTGAAATTTGATGTGCAAAATTGGTAGTGGGAGATGCCCGATGTGGTGGGATGGCAACTCTGTCATCCCTCACAAACGTGGGGCAAATGCGCTATAGATTATGGGGTGTATGGCAGTGAAAACTAGCCCGGGTGGGTTAGGATATTGTGTGTAGGGCCCTAGAAGATGACATTAGGTAACGTTAAGGGTTAGATAGTGACTGATACCTGTAGAGGGGACGTAGTAGCTTAGTGTTTGATAATGACGAGGGAGCGCAATAGTTTAAAGGGACGACTGGGAAGTGCAAGTTTCAGAGGGGAGTAGTTAGATGAGATGATGCTGTGTGAGAACTGGACAGGTGTGTGGAGCAGTGTATGAGTAGTGAGTGTTGTGGATCAGCGCGAATGCGCTTGGGGGAGAGAAGGGTGCAGGTGGCACCAGGTGTGAGTGCACAGGTGTGCACCAACAGGTGAATGGAATAAATGGTTGTGTGGAAGACATGGAGTGTGGAATAAGTGGAGTATTGGAATGAGAGGTGTGGAGAGAGTTGGAGTAAGTGGTACGGAGTGGTGTGCATGGTGCGAAGGTGTGGATGGGGGAAGAGTGGACCCCCATCACGAATACCCGGGGCGGGTAGTGTAAGTGTTAGGTAGAGGGTATAGGTAAATTGTGGTTGGATATTGGCATCTGTGGTGCGGGTGACAGAATGGTATTTGGATGGGTGCATTAGTGTTGTGGAAATGGCTGGGCGTGTAGCCTGTTAGTGTGTGTAGTTGGTTTGGGCACTCCACCACTGTGAGGATGTCGGCCAGGTGAGGCCGCAGGTGGGCTCTGGGAGCCGGTAGTTGTGGATGGGGCCCGAGGATCCGGAGGACGGACCCGGGTAGCCCAGTGCCAGAGGACACCGAGTGGGGTGACAGAGCCAGGAGGGGCTTTCCCCAGTTAGTTAGGTTAGGGCAAGGAGCTAGGTAAGCTCGGGTGGCAACTGCAGTGGTGGAGGTGTGCAGGTGGGTAGACCTGCTGGGAGAGCTACACGTCGCAGCCCAGAAATTGTGCGAGGGCACCGGGAGATGAATCGGGGGAGTGAGACCCCAAATTGAGAAGCACCACAGGTTGGTCAATGGGAATTGGTTTTTAGAACCCATAGTGTAAATTGGCCAATGGATTGGCAGGGAAAGACCCCGGATAATGTAAAGTTGTTAAAGTCATTTAGGAAATAGTTAGGATTGATGAACCTGTCGCACCATACGCAGCCACTTACCTGAGGTGATGATGATGACTCCACACCTGTGTTCCTTTGTTCTGTGTTGCAGGAAATGAGAATTGCTGTTGGATTTGTGAGACGCATCACGGCGTGGATGAGACATTGGGGTGATTCCATCTCTCCCTCCTTAGGAGGGACTGATGATGAATTGGTGATGGCAAATTTTGATGTTGAATTGGAGATGGCAAATTTTGATGTTGAGTTGGAAATGGCAAATTTGATTGGTTAGTAGGGAGAGAAGACGAATTTGGTTTATGGGAGGAACGGGGAAGACAGTAGGGACGTTTGTTGATGTGTAAAGTAGATGTTTATGGGTAGTGCTGTATTTTGTGGATACAGTAAGGGGTAAGGGAGGGGCAATGTAGGTTACCTGGTGGGGGGGGGGGGGGGGCGTACGGTAGGAACGTACCTGTCTCACCTGGTTCCCATGTGCCCCTAGTGTGCATTACCTTGTATTGCGTGCACTTTTGCGCCCTTACCACCTTACTCACTTGTCTTCTTTTGTCTCCCACCTCCGAGGATCTGGCTTTGGGGCGGAGAGAGAGGAGAGAGAGGTGCTGGCTCCGCAGTTGTGGGCCTGTACTTTCGCTGCTTGCTGCCTGGATCGATACACCATATGGACCGCAATTTTTGTGGCCGCCCACAATGGACCGCAGTCTTTTGCGGGCAAGCACCACCCGTTGATGGACCTTTGGGTCAACGTGGCACCTATGCCATACAGGTGAACCACTTTTAGTTGGCCCCCCTGACGGCTACAATTTAGAAATGCACGCGGTTGGCGCCTTTCTTTATTCCTAAAGAAGCCAGGAAGGCAAGACCAGCGGCAGAACATCGGCCGGCTGCGACACCACCGGTGACCATGGACACTTGATTGTGCTTTTGTTTTTATTGAACACTTTATTGGTGCACCGGATGGTGCTGACTGTGTGTAATGGGGTGGTGCTTTTGGTGCTTGGATGGGGTGCTCTGCACATTATTAAAGGCCGTAGGGCCACAGGGCACTCGTGGGTTGGTGTATCGATGCTGGCATGCGTGCTCTCTCTATGCATAACATCTGCATGTGTTCCTCAAAGAACAGGTCCTGGATCGTAGTGTAAATATCAGTCTTGTATAAATAATGCTCCCTACCGGCTGTATGTTTAGTTTGAGAATGCTTTCCGCGATTCGGTTATCCTGTGGGTGTGTTTCTGTGAGGAGAAGGGTGCAACGTCGCAGGGGGACATATTTACTCATTTGTGAACATCTGTAAAACTGTCGCACTCAGGGTTGAGTTAATAGTAGAGGGAACTACATCTGAGTGCCACACTAACGTAGGTAAAAATTTATCGGGTCGGGCCGCCCCGAGGTAGAGAAGGGTGCAATGTTGCGGATATGGGATATTGGATCCATCCATATCCGCTTGTAAATATTCCCCTATTTCCTCCATACTTCCCAACTATCCCCAATCCCCCATTCCCTAGTCCCATTTTCTGTAAACAACACTTTGTAGACCCGACCTCCCCCTATTTCCCCCATTAAATGTCGCATCCAGGTCCACCGCATCTCACGTAGACAACTATAGGACATCTGCTAGTTATTCTTAGTCTATGTCAGTTAAGGACTCGTTTCCATTAATTCTGACTTCGTTGCACCAGAATGTGATTGTATGGCACCGTTAGGAAGTTTAGGACCTCCCAATACCTCCCCGCAGCTCTTCCTCATGGTACAGCAACAACAACAGCAACAGCAACAACAACAACAGCGGCGGCGGCGCGGGGAGTGTGCGTCCTCACTCCGGCTTGGTTGGTGGGGGGTGTTGGGAGGGCACCATGCCTTTCCAACGAGCCGCCATCGAGCATGTGCTCGACGGGGTTACCAAGTAGGGGCTCGCTGTCAGCTCCTCGTCAAGGGCGGAGCCCGGTAACCCCCCGCACCCAATAGAAGCGGCGGACCGATCCCATCTGGGGCGGAGCCAACGAGCCGAGGGCGTGTGACTCCCCGCTGAGCATGCGCAGGAAGAGGGAGGTGACGTCAGATGCGCCCTGAGCTGGGAGAGAGAAGGACGCCACCTCCGAGCGCTGCAATACCTCCCCGCATCTCTGGACCGGACCGTGTTTGATTCTGCCCCTGAGCCAAGGTGCACCTTGTGCTCTCGACTGCCTGTCCTTCCCTGCCATCAATCCCTGTGTAAGTCAGTCTTGTTCCGTTTGTCTGTGGTCTGTCTGGGTTAGATAAGATTGTGTCTAAGTGCCTATCTCTTCTGTGTCTTTACCTCATTACCTTGTAATCTACCCCTTTTTCTCCCCCACCAATTATATCCTCCTCCGGAGGTCTTGAGAACTGTACCCCTTGTGTCGTTTCATTTATCCCAGTCGTTGTGTCCTTTCCAAACCATTGATTTAGCATAGCGCGACTTGGTCAACGTCGGGTGGAATCGGGTGAGTTGGGGAAGAATCGGGGGGATTGTTAGGTCGCGGCAATACCACCGCTCGGTAAATAACATCTAATCCGCGATCCGTAACAATATATTAAATATATACTAGTGGGGGCACCCGTGGGAATCCCACGGGCATGGACGTGTGCGACATTTGGACATCTTCATTTAGATGGTGCACATTCAGTTTTACAAAATGGTTACTGGCAATTTATCAGATCCACAAATAATGTAATCTACACAATTTATTTACTTCTGATAGCATGTGTGTGCACATGGGAAACATAGTTTGAAATGTGTAATGACACCGAATGTAAAATGTGACTTCAAGAGCTCAAATCCTCTCCGTCCCCGGCCCCCATCCCTCCCACATCATGCACGCTGCACCGGGGAGAGGATCACGTTCACTGGTGGTCTCGTTGTTCCCTCATTCTTCTATTCATTTTGTAAATGGCAGTTACAAATGACCCTCATGCAACTAATTGAGACAGCGCTGACTTAACGACGCAGGAATGACCACCCACATGCCCCACATTACGCAACCTTGAGCTAAAGACAGCTGGGATTCATGCGACGCATTTGGAATGGAGCATATTCTGACGTCGAGAGCAACTCGCACCAAGAAGCTGACAAAACAACGTGCGCAACACGTAACTGCACGGGATCACGACGTACAGCAGCGAACCAGATTTAATATGTTCCAACATGAACACCTCGACCTCATCTGCAGGTTTGGCACCGGCCTTTAGAGAACGAAGCTTCACCTCTCTCCCCATGTGCAGTGCACCTAACAAATTAAACTTTTCATTGTGACTACGATTGGGCTAACCCCCGTTCTAGCAGGGAAAATGGCCTTAAAATGCCTGTTGTTTGTTGTTGCATCGTGACTACGTCTAAAGAATGAAATATTACGACTGATATAAAGAATACAGCTCAAATGGAGAAGTCCCTGGGAAAAACGTTATGGGCAGTGAATAAGAACATTACATTACACCCTTCTGTCCAGCGAAAACCAAAATTACTCTTTTCGTTACAGCATACAAAATGACATTTTTGAAATTAAAGATTTAAAATAAACGTATTTAAAGTTAACGTGCACTTCAATTATTTAAGAGCAGGTTGGACAAGCATTGGTCCTTCTCTCATGTAATGTTTTTTTTTTGTTTGTTTGTTTTTTGTATACAAGATCGAGGCTCGTGAAAGAGCTAACATTAATCACACAAAAAGTCAAACCGACACAAACCAACACATAAAACACAAAACAAGGGGAGCGGTAGACAAGATGGGGAGAGAGGGCGAAGGACACAAACACAACATTTGAGAGCAGGGACATCGAGAGAACTGTGGGAGGGAGAGGGCTTGGGGGGAGGTGGGGACGGACATCGAGAGAACTGTGGGAGGGAGAGGGCTTGGGGGGAGGTGGGGACAGGGGCATCGAGAGAACTGTGTGAGGGAGAGGGCTTGGGGGAGGTGGGAAAGGTATAAAACATATGGACACTGCAAGGACTTCCAGGAAAGAAGTTGGAATTTCCAAAAAGTGTATCTGGGGTGAATTAGCGGGGGTAGAAAAGATCAAGGCTTTGGATGGGGGGAAGATAAGAGATGGTGGTGAACAGCTGTTTTAAAGACCTGGAGGGAGGAGTGGGATTGAAGGGAGTGGGGGAGTTTGTTCCAGAGGCGGGAAAAAAGGGGAATAAAAGAGTGAAGGTGAGCAGAGAGCCTAGATTTTGGCAGTTTAACCATAAGAGGGTTGCTGGCAGATCTTGTGCGACCTGAAGGAATATTGGGGGGGACAGAGCACGGAGAGAGCTGGGGAGGCAAGGCCGGCGAGGAGTCGGTAGAAGACAGAAAGACCACCAACCTGCCTGCGGTGAGTGAGTGAAAGGCCCTCGGAGTTAGCTTCGTCGCAGGAGATTCCAATGATTCTGAAAGCTTTGGTTTCAACAGCGTGAAGCCGAGCTAGGTGTGAGGCATGAGCACCGGCCCAGAGGGGGGAACAGTATTCCATTGAGCTGCGGATGAAAGCCTTGTATGTGGTGAGGAGCTCAGGTGTGCCATGGAAGGACTTCGCATGACGGAGGATGCTCTGGAGGTCAGCTTGGAAATGTGGTTTTCCCAAGAAAGATCATGGCAGACAGTGAGAGCCAAAAGCTTGAGCGACAGAACTTCTTGGAGAGGATTGTTGAGAAAGTAGATGGGAGGGTTTTCCAGTCCGTCTTTTCGGAGAGACATAGTAAAAGTGTGAGATTTGTCAGGATTGAAAGACATGTTACCCTGATTCCCCAACAAACACACACACCTCACAATAAATTATGTTAAATTTATGTCAAATAGTGGGACATATACAAACCCCATCGATGGAGTGAATGGAAGTTTAAACAGGATTACCTTTACTTCCATATAATAATGATGAATGATGATGAAAACTGATAAAATAAGAACAAAGAAATATCTCGGCAATCTGTAACGCAATTTTTAAATATCTCGGCAATTTCCAGGATGTGTGATTTAGGCGGTGTATGATATACTGTACCGCAATTTTTAAATATCTCGGCAATTTCCCCTGTGCTATTTGGGCGGTATATGATATAATGCACCGCAATTTTTAAATATCTCGGCAATTTCCCGACTGTTATTTGGGCGGTGTATGATATACTGCACCGCAATTTTTAAATATCTCTCGGCAATTTCCCGTTTTATTTGGGCGGTGTACGATATACTGTACAGCAATTTTTAAATATCTCGGCAATTTCCCGTCTGTGTTATTTGGGTGGTGTATGATATACCGTACCGCAATTTTTAAATATCTCGGCAATTTCCCGTCTGTGTTATTTGGGCGGTGTACGATTATAGAGCACCGCAATTTTTAAATATCTCGGCAATTTCCCGTCTGTGTTATTTGGGCGGTGTATGATATACTGCACCGCAATTTTTAAATATCTCTCGGCAATTTCCCCTGTGTTATTTGGGCGGTATATGATATACCGTACCGCAATTTTTCAATATCTCGGCAATTTCCCGTCTGTGTTATTTGGGCGGTGTATGATATACTGCACCGCAATTTTTAAATATCTCTCGGCAATTTCCCCTGTTTTATTTGGGCGGTATATGATATACTGCACCGCAATTTTTAAATATCTCGGCAATTTCCCATCTGTGTTATTTCGGCGGTATATGATATACCGTACTGCAATTATTAAATATCTCTCGGCAATTTCCCCTGTTTTATTTGGGCGGTATATGATATACTGTACCGCAATTTTTAAATACCTCGGCAATTTCCCGTCTGTGTTATTTAGGCGGTGTATGATATACTGTACTGCAATTTTTAAATATCTTGGCAATTTCCCCTGTGTTATTTGGGCGGTATATGATATAATGCACCGCAATTTTTAAATATCTCGGCAATTTCCCATCTGTGTTATTTGGGCGGTGTATGATATACTGTACCGCAATTTTTCAATATCTCGGCAATTTCCCGTCTGTGTTATTTGGGCGGTGTATGATATACTGTACCGCTATTTTTAAATATCTCGGCAATTTCCCGTCTGTGTTATATGGGTGGTGTATGATATACTGTACCGCAATTTTTAAATATCTCGGCAATTTCCTGACTGTGTTATTTGGGCGGTGTATGATATACTGTACCGCAATTTTTAAATATCTCGGCAATTTCCCGTTGGGTGTTATTTGGGCGGTGCATGATACACTGTACCGCAATTTTTAAATATCTCGGTAATTTCCCGTCTGTGTTATTTGGGCGGTGTATGATATACCGTACCGCAATTTTTAAACATCTCGGCAATTTCCCGTCTGTGTTATTTGGGCGGTATATGATATACTGTACTGCAATTTTTAAATATCTCGGCAATTTCCCGACTGTGTTATTTGGGCGGTGTATGATATACTGTACCGCAATTTTTGAATATCTTGGCAATTTCCCGTCTGTGTTATTTGGGCGGTGTATGATATACTGCACCACAATTTTTAAATATCTCTGCAATTTCCCGTCTGTATTATTTGGGCGGTGTATGATATACTGTACCGCAATTTTTAAATATCTCGGCAATTTCCCATCTGTGTTATTTGGGCGGTGTATGATATACTGTACGGCAATT
Source organism: Myxine glutinosa (assembly GCF_964187855.1). Classification (NCBI taxonomy): domain Eukaryota; kingdom Metazoa; phylum Chordata; class Myxini; order Myxiniformes; family Myxinidae; genus Myxine; species Myxine glutinosa. The sequence goes on from NC_136262.1 coordinate 117,190,362, forward strand.
TTTAAATATCTCGGCAATTTCCCGTCTGTGTTATTTGGGTGGTGTATGATATACCTTACCGCAATCTTTAAATATCTCGGCAATTTCCCGTCTGTGTTATTTGGGCGGTGTATGATATACTGTACCGCAATTTTTAAATATCTCTTGGCAATTTCCCGCCTGTGTTATTTGGGCGGTGTATGATATACCGTACCGCAATATTTAAATATCCCGGCGATTTCCCGTCTGTGTTATTTGGGCGGTATGTGATATAATGCACCGCAATTTTTAAATATCTCGGCAATTTCCCGTCTGTGTTATTTGGGCGGTGTATGATATACTGCACCGCAATTTTTAAATATCTCTCGGCAATTTCCCGTTTTATTTGGGCGGTATATGATATACTGTACCGCAATTTTTAAATATCTCGGCAATTCCCCGTCTGTGTTATTTGGGCGGTGTATGATATAATGTACCGCAATTTTTAAATATCTCGGTAATTTCCCGTCTGTGTTATTTGGGTGGTGTATGATATACCGTACCGCAATTTTTAAATATCTTGGCAATTTCCCGTCTGTGTTATTTGGGCGGTGTACGATATACTGCACCGCAATTTTTAAATATCTCGGCAATTTCCCGCCTGTGTTATTTGGGCGGTGTACGATATACTGCACCGCAATTTTTAAATATCTCGGCAATTTCCCGTCTGTTATTTGGGCGGTATATGATATACTGCACCGCAATTTTTAAATATCTCAGCAATTTCCCGTCTGTGTTATTTGGGCGGTGTATGATGATATACCGCACCGCAATTTTTAAATATCTCAGCAATTTCCCGTCTGTGTTATTTAGGCGGTGTATGATATACTGTACTGCAATTTTTAAATATCTCGGCAATTTCCCGCCTGTGTTATTTGGGCGGTGTATGATATACTGCACCGCAATTTTTAAATATCTTGGCAATTTCCCCTGTGTTATTTGGGCGGTATATGATATAATGCACCGCAATTTTTAAATATCTCGGCAATTTCCCGTCTGTGTTATTTGGGCGGTGTATGATATACTGCACCGCAATTTTTAAATATCTTGGCAATTTCCCCTGTGTTATTTGGGCGGTATATGATATAATGCACCGCAATTTTTAAATATCTCGGCAATTTCCCGTCTGTGTTATTTGGGCAGTGTATGATATACTGCACCACAATTTTTAAATATCTCTCGACAATTTCCCCTGTGTTATTTGGGCGGTATATGATATACCGTACCGCAATTTTTAAATATCTCGGCAATTTCTCGTCTGTGTTATTTGGGCGGTGTATGATATATTGTACCGCAATTTTTAAATATCTCGGCAATTTCCCATCTGTGTTATTTAGGCGGTGTATGATATACTGTACTGCAATTTTTAAATATCTTGGCAATTTCCCGTCTGTGTTATTTGGGCGGTGTATGATATACTGTACCGCAATTTTTAAATATCTCGGCAATTTCCCATCTGTGTTATTTGGGCGGTGTATGATATACTGTACGGCAATTTTTAAATATCTCGGCAATTTCCCGTCTGTGTTATTTGGGTGGTGTATGATATACCGTACCGCAATTTTTAAATATCTCGGCAATTTCCCGTCTGTGTTATTTGGGCGGTGTATGATATACTGTACCGCAATTTTTAAACATCTCTCGGCAATTTCCCGCCTGTGTTATTTGGGCGGTGTATGATATACCGTACCGCAATATTTAAATATCCCGGCGATTTCCCGTCTGTGTTATTTGGGCGGTATGTGATATAATGCACCGCAATTTTTAAATATCTCGGCAATTTCCCGTCTGTGTTATTTGGGCGGTGTATGATATACTGCACCGCAATTTTTAAATATCTCTCGGCAATTTCCCGTTTTATTTGGGCGGTATATGATATACTGTACCGCAATTTTTAAATATCTCGGCAATTCCCCGTCTGTGTTATTTGGGCGGTGTATGATATAATGTACCGCAATTTTTAAATATCTCGGTAATTTCCCGTCTGTGTTATTTGGGTGGTGTATGATATACCGTACCGCAATTTTTAAATATCTTGGCAATTTCCCGTCTGTGTTATTTGGGCGGTGTACGATATACTGCACCGCAATTTTTAAATATCTCGGCAATTTCCCGCCTGTGTTATTTGGGCGGTGTACGATATACTGCACCGCAATTTTTAAATATCTCGGCAATTTCCCGTCTGTTATTTGGGCGGTATATGATATACTGCACCGCAATTTTTAAATATCTCAGCAATTTCCCGTCTGTGTTATTTGGGCGGTGTATGATGATATACCGCACCGCAATTTTTAAATATCTCAGCAATTTCCCGTCTGTGTTATTTAGGCGGTGTATGATATACTGTACTGCAATTTTTAAATATCTCGGCAATTTCCCGCCTGTGTTATTTGGGCGGTGTATGATATACTGCACCGCAATTTTTAAATATCTTGGCAATTTCCCCTGTGTTATTTGGGCGGTATATGATATAATGCACCGCAATTTTTAAATATCTCGGCAATTTCCCGTCTGTGTTATTTGGGCGGTGTATGATATACTGCACCGCAATTTTTAAATATCTTGGCAATTTCCCCTGTGTTATTTGGGCGGTATATGATATAATGCACCGCAATTTTTAAATATCTCGGCAATTTCCCGTCTGTGTTATTTGGGCAGTGTATGATATACTGCACCACAATTTTTAAATATCTCTCGACAATTTCCCCTGTGTTATTTGGGCGGTATATGATATACCGTACCGCAATTTTTAAATATCTCGGCAATTTCTCGTCTGTGTTATTTGGGCGGTGTATGATATATTGTACCGCAATTTTTAAATATCTCGGCAATTTCCCATCTGTGTTATTTAGGCGGTGTATGATATACTGTACTGCAATTTTTAAATATCTTGGCAATTTCCCGTCTGTGTTATTTGGGCGGTGTATGATATACTGTACCGCAATTTTTAAATATCTCGGCAATTTCCCGTCTGTTATTTGGGCGGTATATGATATACCGCACCGCAATTTTTAAATATCTCAGCAATTTCCCGTCTGTGTTATTTAGGCGGTGTATGATATACTGGACTGCAATTTTTAAATATCTTGGCAATTTCCCCTGTGTTATTTGGGCGGTATATAATATACTGTACTGCAATTTTTAAATATCTCTCGGCAATTTCCCCTGTTATTTGGGCGGTATATAATATACTGCACCGCAATTTTTCAATATCTCGGCAATTTCCTGTCTGTGTTATTTGGGCGGTGTATGATATACTGTACCGCAATCGTTAAATATCTCGGCAATTTCCCGTCTGTGTGATTTGGGCGGTGTATGATATACTGTGCCGCAATTTAAAAATATCTCGGCAATTTCCCGCCTGTGTTATTTGGGCGGTGTATGATATACTGTACCGCAATATTTAAATATCTCGGCGATTTCCCGTCTGTGTTATTTGGGCGGTGTATGATATACTGTACCACAATTTTTAAATATCTCGGCAATTTCCCATGTGTTATTTGGGCGGTGTATGATATACTGTACCGCAATTTTAAAATATCTCGGCCATTTCCCGTCTGTGTTATTTGGGCGATGTATGATATACCGCAATTTTTTGCCGCAATTTTTGTTATATATCTCGGCAATTTCCAATTTGTGGCGATATGTAATCGAAGCTCCGCCTCTCTCCACACTGTTGACTTTTTATTGTGACTATGTCTAAATGAAACATTTCATCGTACCGACTGTCATCAAATGGAAAAGTCCTTGGGGAAAAAAGTCTTATGGGCAGTGTGTACCAAAGATCGTAGAGCGGAGCAAGATAGCCCACTTGTGCGAAACAGTGAAGTATCCAAATTCCAATGGACGCGCTCGGTGGCCATTTTAGCAGGCAGGCAGAGTGAGCTTGCGCTCGCCATCCATCATCTCGCAGTTTATCTTAAATCTTATCCAGCGCCATCTTATCATATCATATCTTATCCATCTTATCCATCATCTCGCCATCCATCGCAGTTTTATCCATCTCCCAGTGAGTTATGACCATCATCATTTTGTATAGTACAGCCCATCAATCCATAAACATGGATTTCACTCTACCAGCATCCCTTTAAGGTACATATACATATACTTGTAGCGGTTACCACTGGATGCACACAATCGCCTTGCACCGGCCAGAACACGGCCAGACGCGCCTCTCCCAGGCATGCCCGGACTCACTGTTCCCGGGCACGCCCGAACCTGCCGGGCACGCCCGGTCTCGTCTTTCCCGGGCATGCCCGCTCTCGCCTTTCCAGGGCTCGCCCAGAGCGTCCGGGCATGCCCGCTATCGCCTTTCCAGGGCTCGCCCAGAGCGTCCGGGCATGCCCGCTATCGCCTTTCCAGTGCTCGTCCAGAGCGCCCGGGCACGCCCAGCCTCGACTTGCCAGGCCGCAGCCAAACACGCCCGGGCAGGTCCAGACTCGCCTTTCCAAGGCTCGCCCTTGACACCCGGGTATGCCCGGTATAGCTTTTGCCGGGCAAACTTCCCGACATAAATGTGTATATATATTGCTGCCGGATAAATGGGCTTTTAAGTCAGAATACCTGAGCTGTTTTGTTTCAATAAAGCAACTCGGACGAATTCCGTCTTTGGTCGCGTCAATTCTTTCGACTCGCGTTGGAGCGCAGCTCCTTCATTGGTGACCTACCGACATGGACACGGCAGTGACTCTTAAACTGCCTATCTTCTGGGAGGTTCACACGGCTGTTTGGTTCGCCCAGGCGGACTCCCAGTTCGCCCTGCGAGGCATCACCGCGGACGACACCCGCTTCCACCACGTCGTGGCAGCGCTCGGTTCCGCCACCGCGGCCCGCGCCCTGAGCCTCCTCGAGCACCCGCCGGCTGCCGACAAGTATGACGCGCTGAAGACGCTCCTCCTCGACGCTTTCGCCCTCTCACCGGCGGCACGCGCACGGCACCTGCTCGACCTGCCCGAGCTCGGCGACACGCGCCCGTCCGAGCGCATGGACTATATGCTCTCGTTGCTCGGTGAGCACTCTCCGGATTTTCTGTTCCGCAAGTTGTTCCTTCGCCAGCTGCCTCACCCGGGACGCCTCGCCCTGGCTGGCACGTCGATCACCGATCCCCGCGCCCTCGCCAGGGAAGCCGATAAGATCTCCTCGGCGGGCCAACACATCGGCGCGACTACCTGGAGCCTGCCGCCGTCCGAGGCAACGCCCACGACGCCCGAGCGCCCTGCGCGGTTGGAGGCCGAACTGCCGGTGAAACTGGCGGCCGCCACGCCGCACCGACCGCTTCCGACACGACGGCCGGGGCCTCCACCTGACCAGGCGTGGTGTTATTACCACGCCAGGTTCGGACACAAGGCTCGGACGTGCCGACCCCCGTGCACTTTCGGCAAGTCGGGAAACGGCCGGGCCGGCGTTCATTCCCAGCCATGAGCGCCGGCCACTCGGGCAACTTGCTTTTTATTTGGGACAAAGCGTCCGGGCGGCGTTTCCTTTGTGACACCGGCGCCCAACTGAGCGTCATACCCGCTTCCGAGCAGGACAGGCGGGACGCCGTTTGCGGCCCCTCTTTGGTCGCTGCTAATGGCTCGGCCATACGCACTTTCGGCCCGCGCAGCGTCACCCTCTGCTTCGGCAGCCAGCGCTTTCAGTGGACCTTTGTGACCGCCTGCATCCCCATGGCTTTGCTGGGCGCCGACTTCCTCTGCGCGCACGGGCTGCTGGTCGACGTCAAACGTCGTCGCCTTGTCAACGCCGAGACCTTCAGCTCCCTGGCGTGCACGATGAGCAGCTCCGCGCCGACCGAACTGGCGTGCGCCCTCCCGACGGCGAACGAGTTCGCTCGCTTGCTCGCGGAATTCCCGGCCCTCACACGGCCGACGTTTTCGGCCGTCGCAGTGCGGCATGGGATCGAGCACCACATACCCACTACGGGCCCGCCGGTCTACGCCAGGGCCCGCCGCCTCGACCCGGCCAAGCTCGCCGTGGCAAAGGCCGAGTTCGACGCGTTGGAGCACCTCGGCATCGTGCGGCGCTCCAATAGCGCGTGGGCCTCACCACTGCACATCGTGCCAAAGCCGGGGGGCGGATGGCGCCCGTGTGGCGACTACCGCCGCCTCAACGACGCTACCACCCCCGACAGGTACCCGATCCCGCACATCCAGGACTTTTCCGCCCGTTTGGCGGGACGGGTCATATTTTCCAAAATTGACCTGATACGGGGATACCACTAGGTACCTGTCCGGGCGGCCGACGTCCTGAAGACGGCCGTCATCACGCCGTTCGGCTTGTTCAAATTTTTGAGGATGCCGTTTGGCCTCAAGAACGCGGCCCAGGCGTTCCAGCGCTTAATGGACGGCGTGCTGCGCGACCTGCCATTTCTTTTCGTCTATCTGGACGACATCCTCGTCGCCAGCACGTCCCGCGCCGAGCACCTCCTCCACCTCCGAACACTGTTCGGTCGCCTCAGCGAGCACGGCTTAATTGTCAACCCGGCCAAATGCCACTTCGGCACGACGACCGTTGACTTTTTGGGCCACCGCATCACCAAGACCGGGGCCGTGCCGCTGCCGACCAAGGTTGAGGCCATCACCACGTTCCCGCGTCCCCGTTCCATCAAGGCCCTACAAGAGTTCCTCGGCATGGTGAATTTTTATCACCGATTCGTGCCCCGCGCTGCTCAGCTCATGCGGCCCCTTTACGAGGCCCTCCGGGGCAAGCCGGCCAAGCATGACATCGTTTGGTCCGCGGCCATGGACGCGGCCTTCGCGAGCGCAAAACGGGCCCTCGCCGACGCAACGCTGCTGGCTCACCCGGTGCTCAACGCGCCCATCGCCCTCACTACGGACGCCTCCAACTACGCGGTGGGCGCCGTCCATGAACAATGGGTGGACGGGGTTTGGCAGCCACTCGCTTTTTTCAGCCGGCAGCTCCGGTCGAACGAGTTAAAATACAGCACGTTCGACCGCGAGCTGCTCGGTCTATTCCTGGCCGTTCACCATTTCCGACACCTCCTGGAGGGCCGCCCGTTCACGGCTTTCGTCGACCACAAGCCGTTGGTCTACGCAATGGCCAAAGTCACGGAGCCGTGGTCGGCCCGCCAGCAGCGCCACCTCTCCGCCGTGTCGGAATTCACCACGGACATCCGGCACGTCGCCGGCAAAGACAACGCTGTGGCCGACTGTCTTTCTCGGGCCAGCGCGAACGCGGTCCACCTCGGCGTGGACTTCGCGCTCATGGCGGCCGACCAGACCACCGACACCTCGGTGCAGGCCCTCCGGGCGGCGGACACGGGCCTCCGCCTGGCCGACATCCCTTCGCGGGCACCGCCCTGCTCTGCGACGTCTCCCAGGGCCAGCCTCGCCCCATCGTGCCCGTTTCCTGGCAGCGCCGCATCTTCGCCTCCATCCACGGCCTTTCTCACCCGGGCCGGAAAGCTTCTCAGAAGCTGGTGTCGGCGAGTTTCGTCTGGCACGGCCTTCGACGGAACGTCCGCGACTGGGCCAACGCCTGCACGGCCTGCCAGCGGGCCAAGGTCCACCGCCACACCCAGGCCCCGCTGGCACCTTTCACCGTGCCTGCACGGCGTTTCGACCACGTCCACGTGGACCTGGTGGGTCCCCTGCCCCCATCGCGGGGGTTCACCCACCTGCTCACCATGGTGGACAGGACCACCAGGTGGCCGGAGGCCGTGCCCCTCACCTCCACCACCACCGCCGACGTGGCGCAGGCGTTCATCGCCACCTGGGTCGCACGCTTCGGCGCACCGGCGGACATCTCGTCCGACCGCGGCCCACAGTTCACGTCCGAACTTTGGGGCGTGGTCGCCCGCTCGTTGGGGGTCACGCTGCACCGCACCACGGCCTACCACCCCCAAGCCAACGGGTTGTGCGAGCGGTTTCACCGCTCCATGAAGGCCGCACTCATGGCCGGCCTTCAGGATGACGGTTGGACCGACGGCTGCCATGGGTCCTTTTGGGCCTCCGCACGGCCCCCAAGGAGGACCTCCGGGCGTCCGCCGCCGAGCTCGTCTACGGCCAGCCGCTCCGCGTCCCGGGCGAGTTCGTGCCCGACGCTACCAGTCCCTGGTCCGCCGCACACCAGCGCTCGGACCTCCAGGAGGCCGCCCGCCGATTTGCCCCCGTGCCAACGTCCCGCCACGGTGGCCCCCAGTCCTACGTCCCCCCCGGCGCTTCGCACAGCGGAGTACGTCTTTGTGCGTCATGACGCGCACCGGGGGCCACTCCGGCCGCCGTACGACGGGCCCTTCCGGGTCCTGCGACGGGGCGACAAGTCCTTTGTCGTCGACGTTGGCGGCCGGTCGGACCGGATCTCTGTGGACCGCCTCAAACCGGCGCACATGGACGTCGACCGACCACCACGGTTGGCCCTTCCTCCGCGGCGAGGCCGCCCCCCGTCCACAGTTCCCCCCGCTCGACCACCCACCACCACGTCGGACACCTCCCCACGACCCTCCAGGGGTCGCTTCGGCTGGGTCATCCGGACCCCCCTTAAATTGTCCCTGCCGGTGCAGGTCGATTCTGGAGGGGCGTGTGTAGCGGTTACCGCTGGATGCACACAATCGCCTTGCACCGGCCAGAACACGGCCAGACGCGCCTCTCCCGGGCATGCCTGGACTCACTGTTCCCGGGCACGCCCGAACCTCCCGGGCACGCCCGGTCTCGTCTTTCCCGGGCATGCCCGCTCTCGCCTTTCCAGGGCTCGCCCAGAGCGTCCGGGCATGCCCGCTATCGCCTTTCCAGGGCTCGCCCAGAGCGTCCGGGCATGCCCGCTATCGCCTTTCCAGTGCTCGTCCAGAGCGCCCGGGCACGCCCAGCCTCGACTTGCCAGGCCGCAGCCAAACACGCCCGGGCAGGTCCAGACTCGCCTTTCCAAGGCTCGCCCTTGACACCCGGGCATGCCCGGTATAGCTTTTGCCGGGCAAACTTCCCGACATAAATGTGTATATATATTGCTGCCCGATAAAAGGGCTTTTAAGTCAGAATACCTGAGCTGTTTTGTTTCAATAAAGCAACTCGGACGAATTCCGTCTTTGGTCGCGTCAATTCTTTCGACTCGCGTTGGAGCGCTGCTCCTTCATACTAATATATCCAGTGTAAATGCTTGGAAGGAGCGATTCATGTCTCATAATGCTTGCTCGGACAACTTCTTTCATACTCTGTGATCTGTATGATTTGAACGACAGCCTACATTTATCTATATTTGATCTACATGCAAATATATGGATATTAAAGTTCTTGTTTAATGAAGATCATTAATCTGATTTAATAATGGTTTCATGATATTTGCATGTAATAACATATATTGCACACCTTTATAGAATCTAATGTTCATTCAAGCACATGGCTCTGTAGCAAAACGAAGGAAAATAAACATATCATTCATTTCTGCTGTCATTTTTTTTTTTTTTTGTATACAAGATCGAGGCTCGTGAAAGAGCCAACATTAATCACACAAAAAGTCAAACCGACACACAAAACACAAAAAATAAGGGGAGCGGCAGACAAGATGGGGAGAGAGGGGGAAGGACACAAACACAACATTTGAGAGCAGGGACAACGGGAGAAATGTGGGAGGGCGAGGGCTTTGGGGGAGGTGGGAGAGGTATAAAACATATGAACACTGCAAGGACTTCCAGGAAAGAAGTTGGAATTTCCAAAAAGTGTATCTGGGGTGAAATTAGCAGGGGTAGAAAAGATCAAGGTTTTGGATGGGGGAAGATAAGAGATGGTGGTGAACAGCTGTTTTAAAGACCTGGAGGGAGGAGTGGGATTGAAGAGAGTGAGGGAGTTTGTTCCAGAGGCGGGAGAAAAGGGGAATGAAAGAGTGAAGGTGAGCAGAGAGCCTAGATTTTGGCAGTTTAATCATAAGAGGGTTGCTGGCAGATCTTGTGCGACCTGGAGGAATATTTGGGGAACAGAGCACAGAGAGAGATGGGGGAGCAAAGCCGGAGAGGAGTCGGTAGAAGACAGAAAGACCACCAACCTGCCTGCGGTGAGTGAGTGAAAGGCCCTCGGAGTTAACTTCATCGCAGGAGATTCCAATGATTCTGAAAGCTTTGGTTTCAACAGCGTGAAGCCGAGCTAGGTGTGAGGCAGGAGCACCAGCCCAATGGGGGAACAGTATTCCATTGAGCTGCGGATGAAAGCCTTGTATGTGGTGAGGAGCTCAGGTGTGCCAAGGAAGGACTTCGCACGACGGAGGATGCCCAGTCGGCGACTGGCTTTGGAGGCCAGCTTGGAAATGTGGTTTTCCCAAGAAAGATCATGGCAGATAGTGAGACCCAAAAGCTTGAGTGACAGAACTTCTTGGAGAGGATTATTCAGAAAGTGGATGGGAGGGTTGTCCAGTCGGTCTTTTCGGAGAGACATCGTAAGAGTGTGAGATTTGTCAGGATTGAAAGACATGTTCCACTTGTTTGCCCAGTCTGTGATTTTGTCCAGGTCTGCAGAGAGTGAGGAGGCTGCAGACTGCCGATCTGAGGGATGAAGAATGGAGCGGCAGATAGTGGAGTCATCAGCAAAGAGATAGAGAGGATTTTCCAGAGAGTCGGGGAGATCATCGATGAAGACCAGAAATAGCACAGGGCCCAGAACACTACCTTGAAAAACTCCAGCCAGAACAGGAAAGGGAGATGAGGGAAATCCATTCAGGGCCACACGTTGCCTTCGACCAGAGAGGAAGTCCGCAAGCCATGAGTGGAGGTTTCCCTGGATACCATAGGAGGAGAGTTTGGTGAGCAGAGCTGGGTGCCAAACCGTATCAAAGGCACGTGATATGTCAAGTGAGACAGCTCTGATTTCCTGTTTGGCATTGAGGACCTCCATCCATTGTTGAGACAGCAGAAGCAACATGTCCAGAGTAGAGTGACCTGGTCTGAATTCAAATTGATGATCAGAGATCAAGCCATTGGAGAAGTGGAAGGATTTTATATCCGAAGCAATGATGGATTCCATGACTTTGCTGATAATTGGAAGCAGGCTGATTGGTCTGTAGTTGCAAGAATCTGTTTTTGCACCTTTTTTGTGTAAAGCAGTAATGTTTGCTGATTTCCAAGATGCTGGCAGATGACCTTGAGCAAAAGAGAGGGTGAAAAGAACAGAGAGAGGGCGAGATAGAGCGGCAGAGCAGGATTTTAGGACCCGTGGGCTGATGCCGACTGGTCCAGTTGCAGAATCAGAGTCGAGGTTTGACAGAAACTCCTCCACCTTGTCAGGAGAGAAGGACAAAGAAGGTCATGATGCATTACATACAAGTACATTGTTGGGATAGGATTTAAAATTATGCAAGACATTGAAATGTCTATGAACACTGAAATGTTTCAATACATGGACATCTGTGCATCTAATACCGACTTAATGTAGTGCAAATAATTGAAAATAATTTATTCATATCTTTTCGTAAATTGTCATGAGATGCAATGGTCAGCATGGGTACTGTAAGTTTAATTTCCACCTGTAAAACGTGTGAAAAATCATTGCAGGCAAGCGTTTAAAAGTACATTTGCCAATGATACATAATTTTTCTTTTTTTCTCGTGAAGTAAATCTTCCAGTGAAGCAGCCCGAATTCCGCTTGCTTGCTAAAATGGCCGCCGTTCTGCTCCATTGTGTACTTCACCGAATTGAACGCGGTTGCGCACGAGTGGCCTATCTTGCTCCGCTCTACGATCTTTGGTGTATACACTCTTGTGTCCGGCAAAAACCAAAATGTCTATTGTTGTGGTTTTTAGAACCCTCCACTTTGTAAATATTTGTAATATTCCCTTATAAATAATCCCCTGTAAATACTCCCATTTTTGGTGTAAAGGTCAAAGGTCGCACCCTAGTTCGGCCACGAGCAACACGTAGCACACCATAGGCTTCTCCTTTAGTTATTTCATTAGTATGTGTTTCAGGTAAGGATCTGTTCCCAATAGTTGAATCTGCGTTGTATTAATTAAATAAGAGTAGGCCCCCTTGTCAATTCATATTGCGGCGCAGCCTTCCTCCAAATTGTGTTCCTTGACTTGCCAGTAGCGTTCGCTGCCTGGCTCAGCCGCCATTGAACACGAGGTCAGGCTTGGAGAAGAAGGGGCGGGGCGGGAAGAACGAGGTGTGGCCACGTCAACTCACCACCAGGGCGTGGCCGGTGGGCCCCCGCCAGCCAGCCAGGGCTGAGGCGAGCTTGTTAATAGGCATGGCTCGATGAAGCAGTTACCGACCACTGTCACAAGTGCATGCAAAACTCACAGTTACCGACCTGGTTTCGCCCATGTTGGGGCTTCATCAGGGCAACGCAGTGAGGCTTTCCATACACTTGTAACTCTGTGACCCTTTCGGTTTTTATATCAGTCACTTGTGACAAGTTTTATATCAGTTTTATATCAGTTTATATCAGTTTATATCAGTATATATAAAACAAGTTTTATATCAGTCACATATTGTGACAGTATCTGTATTTATAATCCGTAATGACGCACTGCTAGATGGTTCCTCTGGAACTTTGCAGGCAAGGCGGACGTGCATGGCGATGACGTCATGTTGTCCGCTCATTAGGTTGGAGAACCAGATTACAGATACCATTATTAGTAACTCCCAACCGCAACCAGGTCGACTCCATGTTGTGGGTGGAAACCAGAGGTAATGTACCGTGTGGCAGGCAGTGCTTATCTCTCCCAGTAAGGTGCAGCAAAGGCTGTATGGGACACCTTACTGGCAGTTCTTCACTCACAGTATGGAGTCACATAATTACTGGTATATATATATATGAATATGAATGAATGTGTAACTGTAACTGTAATGGTTACTAAATGCATCCCCCTGACATGTGACCAGATCCTCAGCTCGGATTGTTGTACATTTGTGGGGACATACGGATAGACAAACACTGTTCTCGACGGCATTACCCTATGTCCATGGGCTACGCTGTAAAAAAAAAACTCTTGCCTCGTATTCATCTTTTCATCCCAAATCCAAATTTCTTGAGTACATTGCAATAATAACAAATTTGACTTCACCGTTTCAATACTTATGCAGAGCAATGTGTGTACCAGTGATAAATTGGTGCAAAAGGAATGAGGAAGAAGAACCTCACCGATATTTTAAAAACCATCCCTGGGAATATTACCACAAATTAACTACAACTGGAGGCAATCTGGGGTTCGGTGACGATCCTGAAAATATCTCTTGGAACAAAACTATGAAAAAGTTGAACAGCTTGGCCCATGATGGGTCCTGGGAGGACTCCGTTCCACCTCCTGAAACCCGCAATTGTAGATAACAACCAAGCACACACACACACACACACGAACACACACACACACGAACACACACACACACACACGAACACGAACACACGACGTAATACTGACCACATGTGAGGCTGAGCACGGGCACATCCGTGAATGCTCTCGGGCAGGGGTGGGCTGGGTGCACGGGGCGGGTGGAAGCGGAACGAGTAACCGGGGCAAGCGCCTGCCCCACCCAACTGCTCCAGCAAGTAACCCAGTGATGGGTGCTGAAGGCCCAGCAGGCGCTGAGCGGCAATGGCTAGGGTGCGGGAAAACGACAGTGAGAGATAGTTTGTGATTGGAGTGGAAGGGGCAAGTGGGAAGAAGGGAGAGGTGGAAATGAATGTGTATTGTGAACCATGAAAAATAAATTGGGGGTGGCAGGGTACCTGTGAATGATAGCGGAGGAAGTCCAGCTGCTCTTCTCGTATTCTGAACAGCCTCAAACACAGATTCCCAGGCATCTAAGAAAGAGACAAAACCCCACCGAGGCAAAGAATATGGAATGCTAAGGGGGTCAACTGTACAACCTGGGGGTAATGACACAAATATTATATATATAATGTTGCGGTGATGTGACAGGAGTTAAAGGAGGCAATGTAGTCTTGTTATTTCATTATTAAATGTTCAACATAGCATGTACGCTATTTATGTACAAGGATTACCACTTGTCGAGGTATGTCCAGACAGAATGGTCATCCTTCCACACGAATACTTTAATTAAATTATTCCCTCCGTAATCGGTCTATGTGCTTTATAATTAATAGTTAACCAGGTTTGCCGGCAGGAGCTACACCTCTGCGAGGATGGAAAGAGCGACACCTCACGACCATAAAAAGCTTCAAGCTTCGGGAAACGGCTCAAAGTAACCACAAACAGTTTGAGGCGACCGTAAATGGCTCAAAACGACGAAGTTGCATGACGAGTCAATGAGCATATGGTTGGATTAGTGTCGGGCGGATATAAAGGTGGAGGGACGGGGGAGCAAGCAGCAGCTGTATCTGGTCTGTCTCTCCCCTGTTTGGATCTCACGCTCTGTCTACTGCTGTCTGTATTAATCATTGTTGAGTGCATGTGTAAGGTTGCGGTTAAACCGACGTGGTTTCATGGCCATGGCGGTTTATTCCTTATCGCCATATGGTGCGCATTCTCTGGGCTCTTCTCCTCCTATCTTCAATTCAACTCATTAATTAAACCTGCTTAATTCCCTTTATTTGTGTCGGCTGGATCGTGGTTCGTCATTGGGATATTAAACCCGGCGTAGTTAAAAAGCACGACCGTGGGAAATACGGATAAAAACCCGATAGTGGGTCAATAGAGAAGCTGGGAAATTCCTTGGACATCGCTTGGTCCAGATAACATCCTGTGATGATCGCCCCACAGTGGCCTGAACTAGTTGAGAGTATTCTGTGGACCAGAACCCAAAGAAAACTAGAACGGCACTCTTTGACGTCGTGACATCGACAGATATGCCTCCACCTGCATTATTACATCATTATACATACCTGTACCAAGTTTGATTTAAATCCCTTCAGCCGTTCCTAAGTTATCGTACGAACGAAAACCTATCACGGACGTGCGGACGCACACATGCATATATACAGTGTGTGTATATATACAGTCATGTGAAAAAGTAAGCACACCCCATGTAAAGTTTTGACTTTTTCAACATATTTCAACATACAGCTATTTGATCTTCATTTCAACAATATTGATAGATAAAGGTGATATAATATTAAAAATATCATGAAACACTTACATTTTGTAGTCCATTGTATAATTTAAATAAACATAAATGCAAATGTCACATGTGGAAAAGTAAGTATAAAAATATTGTTACTGTTTTCCGCCGCCCTTCCTACCCTTACCAAGGGGAGATTAAGCCCCTTGTTCTTTCTGGGCCGGCGTAACCGAGACTTGAAACGCCCCTCCCGGGCAAACGCAAGGTAGGGTTTCGGGACAAGTCTCGCAGGTACCTAAATACCTGCGCCGCCGTGGAAGCGGGGAAGCAAGCCTCGCACGAGCCACGTGTAATTTGGGTACACCGAGCGGATTGCGTACCATGTGGACCGTGCAGTTACCGTTAGTATTGGAACCCGATTTGAGCGGTTCTATTCGTACCACGCTTAGTCAATGATGGAAAACACGAGACGGTCGAATAAAGGAAGAACACGATTGAATTATTAATTACACTTATATGTACAAGTCGGTAGAAGACAGAGACACAGAGCAGCCTTAAGCAGTCTTATGTTAAACCCAGACACGGGCCCGATCACACTCACAAAGGGGAAATGCAGGTCGGATAGTGTTCACGCGCTGCCTTGGTCGTCCAGGAACGGCCCCGACCAGCGTGGCTCTCCCCGGTCACAGCACGTCCCGCGATGAAGGCAAGCAGGCGGTGGAATGGATCCTTGTAGCGCGTCTCTCGAACAAAGGGCACAGCAGGCAGGAGGGAAATGTACGCGTCTCTCGCCGGCTTGGCGGTTTTCCACAGCGCGTTTAGTTGCCGGTGCGCTATCACTCGCGTTACCCAATGGAGGCTCTGCCTCAAGCTCAACCGAGCGTCCAATTTGGTAAGAGTGCTTATTGCTGGGGTCATGTGCGTCTTTCCTCAGAACTCGTAACTCTCATCAAGCACCCAACTCTCGCAGAACCTAGTCAAGCGCCTCCCTTCGCAGAACTGCACACCCCAAGCTCATAACTGCACACCCCTTCGCAGAACTGCTGTGGGGGCTTCGCGCAACGGGTTTTATTGCCACGCCCTTAGCCTTCTCTAATGTTCCAACCACGCCCTGTGACGCAGTGCCGCAGCCACTCCCTTTGAGCCCTGATTGGCGGCTCGCGCTTACCGTCAGCTTCTCCGCCGCCCTCATTCGGTCTTGCCTCAATTTGCCAGGCCTGCCTCGTGTTAATTCGCGTCAAAAAGCCAAAGGCAGCATAAGGAGGCGTAAGGCGGCATAAGGCAATAAAGGCGGCATAAGGCAATGAAGGACCTACTCTCATTATTCTACTCAACGCAAAACTAACACAGGAAAAGGACTATTCTCACATACCGTAAATTTCGGACCATTGAGCGTATCGTTATATAAGCCGCATCCCCTAAATTAAATAAAAATCTGGAATTTAAACACACACAAACCGCACTGGTTTATAAGCCGCAAATGTTGCACAAAAAAACCAAGCGCAAAAACGTCCGAAAATTAACCACAAAAAGTGAGAAACTCGACAGCCACAGAAACTTGTCAGACGCGCGCAAAGCACAAATTCAATCACAAATTCAGTGAAAAAGCAACACAAAAATACAAATACAGCTACACCAAAGATACACAATAATACACACAATCAAAAAATACCGGTAGTCACATTTATTCGTCGTCGTCATCATTTCCACTGAAGCCACTGAAAGCTTCGTCTTCAGTGTCGGAGTTGAACAACAGAAGCACAGCTTCTTCTGCTATGGCTGCATCGCTGACCCCGGCCTCTTTTTCACTGTTGGATGAATCTGAGTCTTGCTGGCTGGAGCTGGTGGCTTCTCTGTCATCTGCTACATGCAAGAGTTCAGCTTTGCGAAAGCTGTTGACGATCGTAGATTGTTTTACTTTTACCCACGCTGTCAAAATCCATTGACAGACTTCCGCGAAGCTTGCTCGTCACATACGTCCAGTTTTGGTGAAAGATTTTTCGCCACTGGTCATCCATGTTTCCCATTCGACCCGCAGTGCTACTTTGAAAGCACGATTAACACTGATATCAAGAGGTTGAAGATATTTGGTCGTGCCGCCTGGTTTCCCTTTTCAATAGCCAGTTCAATCGCCTTCAATTTGAAAGCTGCATCATAAGCACTGCGTCGTGTTTTCGGCATGATGGAAGTTAGTTGTCTGCGCAAGGGCGATTAACTGAATGTTTCGTGTGTGTAAAGTCCGTGTGTAAATTTGGAGGAAAAAACCGTAAGCAGTTATCACTAGCACACTTTTACAGTCAGGTTTTGAATTCACGAAGAGTCAAAACCAGTTTTGAAACCTAATGTAAATCTAAACATAGACTGGAGACTGACGACAACAACTTGATTTGGCCTGAACGCGTCATCAGGAAAACCCGCAACATCGGAAAATTCCATAAACAAGCCGCATCGTTATTTTAGCCGCAGAGGTCGAAGTTGAGGGAAAAAGTTGCGGCTAATAGTCCGAATTTTACGGTACTAAGAAATAACTGAACAATCGCGAGGCTACGTGTTGAGGTGTGACTAAACTATGAGGGGAAAATTTAACCTTTATTGTACAAAACTCAAAACCGCAATATATAGATGTGTATATATATATATATATATATATATATATATATATATTATATATATATATATATATATATACAGTGAAACCTTGACTTACGAGTGCACCAACTTACGAGTTTTCCGAGATACGAGCGGTCGCTCGGGCGGTTTATTGCTTTGAGATGCGAGCCGAGATCTGAGTTACGAGCTTACGCCACCCGCCACCAAGTGGGTTCCGGTCACGTGGTTATCTTGCCGTGCAAGCATCTCTGCCGTATATCGCTGCTGCTTTGTTTTCGCATTTTGGTTATTTTGGAGCTTACGCCACCCGCCACCAGGTGGGTTCCGGTCACGTGGTTATCTTGCCGTGCAAGCATCTCTGCCGTATATCGCTGCTGCTTTGTTTTCGCATTTTGGTTATTTTGGAAAATTTCTTAGTTTTAACCATGGGTCCTAAGAAATTGAGTGCCAAGGGCAGTACTGAGAAGAAGAAGAGGATGATGTGCTTGGATATAAAACACGCAATCGTCGAAAAACATGAGCGAGGTGTGCGTGTTGTCGACTTGGTGAGGCAGTACGATCGTAGTACTTCTACGATATGTACGATTTTGAAGCAGAAGGAGTCGATAAAGGCTATAACGCCAGCCAAGGGCGTTACGATTATTTCAAAGCTCCGGACCTCTATCCATGAAGAGATGGAGAAGTTGTTGTTTGTGTGGTTGACGGAGAAGCAGCTCGCAGGAGATACCGTGACCGAGAACATCATGTGTGAGAAGGCCCGAGACATTTACGGGGATTTGGTGCAGCAGGCGGCGGGAACATCAACGGACAAGGCATCGGAAGTCATTCAAAGCCAGTCGGGGATGGTTTGATAATTTTAAGAAGAGGACCGGCATTCACTCCGTCGTCGGGCATGGTGAGGCAGCAAGCTCGGATGTGAAGGCAGCTGAAGATTTTATTATAACTTTTGCCGAACTGATAGAAGCCGAAGGATACATCCCCCAGCAAATCTTCAACTGTGACGAGACAGGGCTCTTCTGGAAAAAGATGCCGAGGAGGACGTATATAACGGCAGAGGAGAAGAGCATGCCAGGCCACAACTTGTTCAGAGTGCCGGCGATAGCTCGCCTTCTCTTTGTGGAAAACACGGTGAGATCCTTAACATCCAACAACTAATGGGACGCAAACGGGGCGCCCAGTTTAGCGGTACACACATTGATGAATCACCCTGCCTGTGATTCACCCATGACAGGTTATAGCTGGGTCGGGATTCAAACCCAGGCTGGACAGTTTAGAGTCAAGTGTGCGTACCTCCAGTCCAGGCCATCCTGCCAACTTGTATGCTGCATACAGGTGAAATATAAAGCGCGAGATATTTTTATATATACTGTACTGTATATTTAAAAAAAAATTGGTGTGGTTTTTTGGGGGCTGGAACGGATTAATAGCATTTCAATGCATTTTAATGGGGAAATTTAATTTGAGAAACGAGCAAATTGAGTTACGAGCTCGGTCACAGAACGAATTGAACTCGTAAGTCGTAATATTTATATTTATATATTTATATTTATATATATTTATATATTTATATGTTTATATTTATATATATTTATATGTTTATATTTATATATATTTATATATATTTATATATATATATATATATATTAGGGTGGTCCTCAAATGCAAACATTAACTTTTCTAAAGTGCTTTTCCATTTTTTTATTACACCTGTAGAGAGAACAAATTGGGTAAAATTTCATTTCATTTTGAAAACTTTTACCACTGTCACATGGCCCCTGCTAATCTGCTAATCAGCACTATACAGAAATTATTTCGGTTTGTTTCAGTTATGATGGCGAGTGCAAGTACTTCAAGAAGAGCAACCAGAAAAAAGAACCATGTGCGGCTGATAGGCTGCCATATTGAAAAACTACCAGAAACTCGGCTCCCATCTTGGCAAGAGATTCTGCAGCGATACTTTAAGCTACATCATGCTGAGAAATTGGACATAAGCAGTGCCGCAACAACTGTTGTTCGTGAGACATTATGCATCTGGGAGAAAGCACGGATCCCCACTGCAGATGAGCGGGAATATCATTGCAAAACTAGAGAGAAAAGTAGAACAATACAGATCCATCCTGAAAGGAAAGAGCCGGCGATCTGTCCCTCAGATAAAGAAAGAAGAGCAGTTTCAAACCGGTCTACGTGACTTATTTGACATTGCTCATGTTGATGTCCTTGATCTGATCAAAATACCAGAGGACCGTGAATTCCTTAAGGCACAACGGGAGCCAGGTCGACGGGGCTTTATGGTTGGTGTTGACAAGGTGCTAGCAGGAAAAGAGGAGCGGACACATCAACGCCACAAGGTGTTGACTGAAAGAGAGCAGCATGAAAAAGAGAAGCAAGCAGCCCGAGAGGAGACTCTTGAGCTAGCATCATCAACAGACAGCAGTGCTGAAGCCAGTGATCATGACGACTCTGCTGTTCTATCTGCTTCAAAGAGGCAGAGCCGAAAGCGTGCAAGTAGCATTGTTACACCGGACCTAACAGCAGCTCTCGACCGCACCAAGGTTAGCGATCGATCAGCTGTTCACATCTTGTCAGCAGCAGCCTCTGCTCTGGGACACGACCCTTCAGAGTTGGCCATCAACCGCACATCGATCAGGAAATCCAGGCGGCTCCAACGGAAGACAATTGCAGGTGACATCCAGGCATCCTATGCTCCAAACACAAGTCTGGTGGTTCATTGGGATGGCAAGCTCCTTCCAGACGATGGGACTAAAAAAGTTGATCGCCTTCCTGTCATTGTCAGTGACCCACAAGGAACTGGAAAGCTTCTGGGTGTGCCAAAGCTGCCAGCAGGAACTGGACTAGCAACAGCTGCTGCTGTTATGCAATGCCTCGAAGAATGGCATTTGCAAGACATGGTGGCAGGTATGAGCTTTGACACGACAGCCAGCAACACTGGTTCAGCACTTGGTGCGTGCACTATTTTGCAGCAAAAGCTTGGACGACCACTATTACATTTTGCATGCCGGCATCACATTCTGGAACTAGTGGTAGAGGCAGCAATGGCAGCATTCAAACCATTTCTTGGTCCATCAAAAGGACCTGAGATAGCAGTCTTCAAGCGTTTCCAGTCAAACTGGAATTCCATTGACCAAAGCAAGTTTAAGCCAATCATGTCCGATGACCTGGACTCTGTAGTTTCAGGTGTATTTTTAAGTTGCAAAGAAGATGTCGTTTCATTCTGCATCAAGAAACTGGAATCGGGCCAATTACGAGATGACTACCGTGAACTTCTTGAGTTGACTATTATTCTGTTTGGTGAGCGTCCTCCGAGAGGATTCAGGTTCATGCAGCCAGGAGCCATGCATCGGGCAAGATGGATGGCCCGTGTGATTTATGGAATCAGGATCTACTTGTTCCGTGATCAGTTTCGATTGACCCCAAAGGAACTCACTGGCATAAAGTGTTTTACAGCATTTGTTGGAGCAGTGTATACCAAAGCCTGGTTCAGCGCTCCATCTGCCATTGGTGCTCCCGCTGGAGACCTAGCTCTCTTAAAAGCACTCATTTTCTATCCTGATTCAGTGATTGCCGAAGCCACCAGAAAAAAGCTTTCCAATCACTTGTGGTACCTCAGCGAAGAACTGGCAGGACTTGCTCTGTTTGACGATGGTGTTGAGCTTGATGTCAAGCGAATGATAGTAGCTGCTCTTAAAGAAGAATGCCAAGAGAATCCTCAACCACGGGTACATGTGGATCTTACGGCAAAAGAAGCCATCACTGCCAAGACTGTTGCAGATTTTGTTATTTCTGCCTCACTGCGAATTTTTACTGCATTCAAAGTCAATACTGACTTCCTAGAAAAGGACCCTGGTGAGTGGGCCGATGACCCATCATTTCAGTCATCACAGCAAGTCTCGCGCGGTATTGCCACTGTCAACGACTTTGCAGAACGTGGTGTAGCATTAATACAGGACTACAATCAAGTCTTGACAAAGGATGAACAGCAGCGCCAGTACCTGTTGCAAGTTGTTGAGTGGCATCGCCATCAGTTCCCCGACGCAAAGAAGATAAGGAGGAAATAATTTACCGCAGAACTTATTAATGAGGAATCAATGGTCTGGAGGACTCTTACTCTGTGTGTTTATGATGATTGTCATACATTCTTACTGATTTGGGATTACATCTGAGTGTTAGTTTATTAAAAACAATTTTGTGTGTCGATACTGAAACATTGTAATTTTCAACCCATGTGTGACAGTAGTAAATAACGTCGTATAGAAACCATCTTTGGCACATTTCATTTTTTCACAATAAGGAACAATTTTAGCAACAAGCACCTGAAAAAAGTCCAATTTTATTTTTTGGTGTACATTTGAGGACCACCCTATATATATATATATATATATATATATATATATATATATATATATATATATCTATATATATAAAGTAGAGTTGGCCTCTGTGTCTGTATCCTGATAGATCTACGATCTCTAAGATCTCGAGAACCCGTGGACGGATTTGCGAGCGGAAAGTACTGTTCGACTCGGGATGGTCCCAGGAATGTCACGGAGACATAAACATTTAAAAAATTTCGGGTTTTAAAATTAGCGTATTATTAGCACTAGCAGAAGAGAGAGGGATTCGAAGGGAGGGAGCGCAGCGCTTCTAGCGCTTCTGACTACAGCACACCTTAAAATTAAAAAAACTTCGGGTCTACAATCTCTAAGATCTCGAGAACCCGTGGACGGATTTGCGAGCGGAAAGTACTGTTCGACTCGGGATGGTCTATATATATAAAGTAGAGTTGGCCTCTGTGTCTGTATCCTGATCTACGATCTCTAAGATCTCGAGAACCCGTGGACGGATTTGCGAGCGGAAAGTACTGTTCGACTCGGGATGGTCCCAGGAATGTCACGGAGACATAAACATTTAAAAAATTTCGGGTTTTAAAATTAGCGTATTATTAGCACTAGCAGAAGAGAGAGGGATTCGAAGGGAGGGAGCGCAGCGCTTCTAGCGCTTCTGACTACAGCACACCTTAAAATTAAAAAAACTTCGGGTCTACAATCTCTAAGATCTCGAGAACCCGTGGACGGATTTGCGAGCGGAAAGTACTGTTCGACTCGGGATGGTCTATATATATAAAGTAGAGTTGGCCTCTGTGTCTGTATCCTGATCTACGATCTCTAAGATCTCGAGAACCCGTGGACGGATTTGCGAGCGGAAAGTACTGTTCGACTCGGGATGGTCCCAGGAATGTCACGGAGACATAAACATTTAAAAAATTTCGGGTTTTAAAATTAGCGTATTATTAGCACTAGCAGAAGAGAGAGGGATTCGAAGGGAGGGAGCGCAGCACTTCTAGCGCTTCTGACTACAGCACACCTTAAAATTAAAAAAACTTCGGGTCTACAATCTCTAAGATCTCGAGAACCCGTGGACGGATTTGCGAGCGGAAAGTACTGTTCGACTCGGGATGGTCTATATATATAAAGTAGAGTTGGCCTCTGTGTCTGTATCCTGATCTACGATCTCTAAGATCTCGAGAACCCGTGGACGGATTTGCGAGCGGAAAGTACTGTTCGACTCGGGATGGTCCCAGGAATGTCACGGAGACATAAACATTTAAAAAAATTCGGGTTTTAAAATTAGCGTATTATTAGCACTAGCAGAAGAGAGAGGGATTCGAAGGGAGGGAGCGCAGCGCTTCTAGCGCTTCTGACTACAGCACACCTTAAAATTAAAAAAACTTCGGGTCTACAATCTCTAAGATCTCGAGAACCCGTGGACGGATTTGCGAGCGGAAAGTACTGTTCGACTCGGGATGGTCTATATATATAAAGTAGAGTTGGCCTCTGTGTCTGTATCCTGATCTACGATCTCTAAGATCTCGAGAACCCGTGGACGGATTTGCGAGCGGAAAGTACTGTTCGACTCGGGATGGTCCCAGGAATGTCACGGAGACATAAACATTTAAAAAATTTCGGGTTTTAAAATTAGCGTATTATTAGCACTAGCAGAAGAGAGAGGGATTCGAAGGGAGGGAGCGCAGCGCTTCTAGCGCTTCTGACTACAGCACACCTTAAAATTAAAAAAACTTCGGGTTTTAAAATTAGTGTGTTACGCGTAATTAGCGCTAGCAGAAGAGGGAGGGAATCTAAGGGAGGGAGCGCAGTGCTCCCTCCAGCGCTTCTGTTAGCGTAATTAGCGTATTTCGGAACGTTAATTTTTCAACTTCATTATTCGGAATCAGTACGTCCCAGAGAACCTTCGTAACGTTAATTTTTCAACTTCATCCGATTGACATGGGACCAACGGCATGTGACAAAGAGTGAAACATACAGGCTACATTTATTTGACGACAATGAGTTCCGACTTCCGACCTCGGTGGGATGACAGGCTGAGTCAACCCCCCTGGTGTGAAGGGGGAGGAGGAGGGGAGGGGGAAGAGAAGGGGAGGGGAACGAGGGGGAAGGGGATGGGAGGGGGGAGGGGGGAGGGGGAAGGGGGGAGGGGGGGAGGGGGAAGGGGGAGGGGAGGGGGGGGAGGGGAAAGGGGGGGGAGGGGGAGGGGAGGGGCCCTTCTTCCCCTGGGCACCCCCGCACCCTTCCCTCCCCCCCTTCCCCTCCCCCCCCTCCCCCCCCTTCCCCCTCCCCCCCCCATTCCCCTCCCCTCCTCTTCCCCCTCCCCTCCTCCTCCCACTCCCGTGCAAAGCCGGGTACCTCTGCTAGTATATATATATATATATATATATATATATATATATATATATATATATATATATATATATATATATATATAAACATATAAATATATATAAATATATATAAATATAAACATATATAAATATAAACATATAAATATATATAAATATAAACATATAAATATATATAAATATAAACATATAAATATATATAAATATAAACATAAATATATATAAATATGTAAATATAAATATAAATATAAACATATTAATATATATAAATATAAACATATAAATATATATACTGTATATATATATATATATATATATATATATATATATATACATATATATATATATATATTGTTGTGGATTTGTAATTGTTGTAAAGATCACCCTTTGTAAATGTCATGATCGTTGTAAATACCTCCATAATTGTAAAGGTCAAAGGTCGTCCCCTTAATTAATTCATCGCATACACCTAGCCAATCTTAAGCCCTTCTAAATCGTTATCTCTTTATTCTATGTGAGTTTAAGGCTCTGTTGGCCATTAATTGACACTCCATTGCACCGAATCAAATAAGAATAGCTCCCCTTCAATAATTACATTTCCCAGCCCAAACTCCCTCTCTGGGTAAAGCAGCTTCACAAGCGTGGGGTGCGTGCCCTCTCATTTCGCTGCAAATAGTGAATACGTGCTCCGTTTGAACAGGAGGGGCGGGGTCGCCGGGAAGAGGCAAGCCCAGGGCGTGCCACGAGGGGCAGGGCTGTTGAGCCCCATGCCTAAATAAGGGAACAAGCCCGTAGCTCGCCACGAGGGGCGCGCCGTTCGGCGCCATGTCCAAATAAGGAGGCAAGCCCGTGGCATTGCCATATAAGGTCACAGAGCACGGGGGGTACCGAAACCGACGAGGGCGTGTCACACCCGCGCTTGAGGATGATATATGCGTGCGAAAATCGCGCAAGAGAGAGATGAGTAAGGGAGCCCCTCGAGCAGTTCTACAGACGGAGTTCTGAAGTGAGAGTTCTGTGAAGGGAGTTGCTTGAAGGTTCATGAGAGTTGAACAAAGTAGGTACAAGGTCGGTGAGAAGGCACAAACGAGAGGCGTGATCTAGCAAGACTGAGAGAGAGAGACGTGAGGGGGTCCCTGTATTGCGGCAATAGGCCGACACCCTCTAGGCCCTATCGCCGGTCGGTGAGACGCGAGGCTGTGTTTGCCGGGTTTTCGCCTCGACCCCAAAGCGTGGATCGGAGTGCGCGCTTGGAGCCGGGCCTCGACGCCTACCATCTGCCTGGACCCTCCTCTGCCGCCCCAAACCATCCCTGCCTTTCCATCCTTTTGTGTACGTGAGTTTGTTCTGTGTGTCTTGTCCCTGGGTATTAATTAAGCTTGTATAAGTTAATATTTGCACTGTGTCACCTGCTTTTTCCATTTTCCCTGTATATAACCTTGACTGCTCCTTTTGCTTAGTGTGTGTAAATAATAAATCCTGTTACTCTTCTGTACGTCTTCTTCTTCTTCTTCTTTACATTCGGTCGCTTTAGAGGTTTCCAAATTGAATACCTGTGGCGCGATTTCGGCCAACGTCCAGGAATCAGGTTATTCGGGGTAACTGTTCGGCCGCGGTGCCATCCGCTCGGCAAACCAACATCTTATCTGCGGTCCGTAACAATATATATATATTGTTGCGAATATGGAATTTGGCCTCCATATCCGCTTGTAAATATTCCCCTATTTCTCCAATACTCCCCAACTTTCCCCAATCCCCCATTCCCTAGTCCCATTGCATGTAAATAACACTCAGTAGAGCCGACCTTCCCCTTATTCCCCCATTAAATGTCGTGCCCAGGTCCACCGCACCACACGTAGACAACTTTCGGACATCTTCCTAGTTATTCTTAGTCTATGTCAGTTAAGGCCTCGTCTCCATTAATTATGACTCTTCGTTGCACCAGAATGTGATTATATGGCATCAGTAGTGAGTTTAGGACCTTTCCCGTACCTCCTCCCATCTTCTTCCCCGTCTACAACAACAGAGGGGCGCTGCGCGGGGGGGGGAGTGTGCGTCCTCCCACCGGCTCGGTTCGCCGCCATCGACAATGCGCTCCAGACGATGCGCTCCAGACCATGCGCTCCACGGGGTTACCACGAAGGGGCTCCTTGTCAGCTCCTCGTCAAGGGCGGAGCCTGGAAAACCCCCCGCACGCACCCAATGAGAAGCAACGTGCCGATTCCACGAGGCGGAGCTAACGAGCCGAGGGCGTGTCACTCCCCGCCGGATATACGCGGCCACGCGCTGGATGTGACGTGAGATGCGCCCCCAGCGGGAGAAAGACGGACCTGCGAGCGCTGAAACAGATGCGCCTGAGTTTGGAGAGGCCTGAGAAAGACCCGCCTGAGAAAGAACGTCACCTCTGAGCGCTGCGACGAGACCTCCCCGCGTCTCTGGACCGAACCGTGTTGACCCTGCTTTGAGCCAAGAGTGCACCTTGAGCCATCGCTATCTGCCTTTCCTAGCCATCAAACCCCGTGTGAGTCAGCCGTTGTCCCGTTTACCTGTCGTCTGTCCGGGAATAATATAAGATTGTGTCTAAGTGCTTGTCTTTCTATGTTGTACCTCTCGTCCCTGTAATCTGACCTTCCGTAACGAATATAATCTCCTCCGGAGGTCTTGAGAACCGTATCCCTGGTGTCGTCATTTTATAACCCAGCCGGGTGTCTTCTTTTCCTTATTGAGCCAGCGTGGCGCGGCTTCGTCAACGTTCGAGTACAATCGGGTAATTTGTGCGGACACGACGGCCATTCCGCTCGGCCCACCTTAACATCAAAGTCGTGTCTGTAACAATTGGTTGTCAGGAGTTGGATTCGAACCTGGGACTAAATTTATTTAGCCCAAATTTTGGAACACCAATTGTACTATTAGAGTAACAATTGGTGTCGAGGAGTGAGATTCGGACCCGGGACTAAATTAGTTAGGCCCAAATTTTGGGAGGGAAAATCGAGCCGGAGCGCGTACGGCGCTCGACCGAATCGATTCGGAGCGCGGTCCCGCGGTTACTGCGCTCGCCGAAATTATAACGGAAAAAAAAAAAAAATTTGGATTTGTTTTACGAAACTCGAATTTTGCAAGTCGCGCTATGGCGGATCAAGACGGCTGGGGTCCGGTAGGGGAGAGTGAAGCAGGGTCGGTCCAGGACCAAATTGAGACACGTGAGGAGAGCGAAACAGCGGGGGTAGCAGACGCGCGAAATGGCGCCTCGCACATAGCTACGGCGGCCGCACCCGCTGCACAAGTGGGAGGGATGGCCCAGATGCAGGTCCTCATGGAGCAATTTATGGCGCAAATGCAGGCGTCCCTCAAACTGCAGAGTAACCAATTGGGGAACCGGATGGATGCTCAGAGTGAGCAAATGAGGGTTGATAGTGGGCGATTAGAGGGCCAAATGGGGGTAATGAGGGACGAAGCGAGGGGTACCGGTGAGGGATTAGAAAAGAAATTTGAGGGGTTAGACAACGGGATAAAAGAGGTGAAACATGGGTTAACGGGGGTAGAAAATAGAATGGCTGCCCAGGAGAATCAGATAGAGGGAGTGAAAAATGGGTTAGAGGGGTTAGAAAACAGTATGGAAGGCAAATTGAGGGACATGAGGGACCAAGCGGAAAGGGAAGTTAAACAAATGGAGCAGCAGATAGAGGGGGTCAGAATGGGGGTAGAAACCAAACTGGATGCTCACAGGGAGGAAATGGAGCAGATGAGGGTGGCATCTGGGCAGGAGATGCAAGTGATGGGAGAGGAGATCAGAAGAGGAGTGAGTGAGGAGGTCGGAGGAGTGCGCGAGGAGGTGAGGCACTGTAAGGAGCGCATGGAGAAAGAGGTGAGAAAGGGGACTGTAAAATTGCAAGGTGGTATAGAGGAGTTGACGCTGGGAGTAGAACAACTGACAGTGGGACAAAAGGAGTTGGGGGACCAGGTAAAGAAGAACACAGCGGTAATAGAGGGTTTAAAATCGACACAGAAGGAGATGAAAAAGGACGTAGGGGTAATTAAAAAAGAGTGTCAGACGGTACATGAGGACCTGACGAGGAAAATGGACAAGGTGGTAGAGGTAATGGAGGTTAAAGAGCGGGAGGTGCGGGAGCACATAGAAAAAAATAAAGTGGAGTTAGAGGAAGAACTTAAAGGGGCGCACGAAGAGATGAAGGAGATGAAGCAAAAATTAGAAGAAGTGGAAGAAGGGGTGAGCGAAATTAAGAAGCGACGGAGAGAGGATAAGAAAGAGATAAAAGAGGAGATAAAATAATTGGTCCAAAGTCTGTGTTTGGATCGTGATGATGTGCTCATTAACCGGATGAGGGATTCGCAGGTGATGGAGGAGAAGCGAAGAGGAAGAGGACCCGGTGTAAGTGGTGACCAATATGGTCGTGCGTATGATGCGCCAGGGGATTTAAGAAGCTTGGGGATTGGTTTGGATCCGGGTGTTCGTGAAAGGCCGTTGGTGAAGTGTGCGACAGGTCTGGTGTGCGAAAAAGGAGGTGTGCAAGAAAGTCCGACTCTGGGGTGTGTGAGGAAAAAGTGCGTGCCAAGGAGTGAGTGTGCTGGCGAGAGTGAGTCGGTGGTAGCGCGTGTGCGAGGGAGCACATGGAAGCGTGCTGTGGTGAGTGTTACAGAGGGTGTGACGGGAGAGTGTGCGCGAGGAAGGTGTGTGACGGACAGGTGCATGGGGAAAGAGTGCGCTGTCAAAGGCAAGGAAGAATGCACACCTGTGGTGAGTGTTACAGAGGGTGTGACGGGAGAGTGTGCGCGAGGAAGGTGTGTGACGGACAGGTGCATGGGGAAAGAGTGCGCTGTCAAAGGCAAGGAAGAATGCACACCTGTGGTGAGTGTTACAGAGGGTGTGACGGGAGAGTGTGCGCGAGAAAGGTGTGTGACGGACAGGTGCATGGGGAAAGAGTGCGCTGGCAAGAGTAAGGGTGAGTGCGCTGTCAAGAATGGAGGTGAGAGTAGTGAGAGTGAAACGGAGCGTGAGTTAGTTGTGACAGGTGAGCGAGGATGTACACCTGGGATGGAAGGATGCACACCTGGAATGGTAGAGCGTGAGTGGGAATGCACGCTGGAGTTGGTGGTGAGGCACATGGTTGGGTGTGCGAATGAGGGCACACCTGTGATTGTCACAGAGGAGGTGACCGAGGAGGGGGTGCGAAGAGGTGTATTGGTGAGGTGTGCGAGCAATGAATGTGTGCCAAAGTGTTCGGTGGTCAGGTGTGTGACCAAGGCTGTGAGTGGAATGGGTGTACCTGGGTGTGTAAGGAAAGGTACGAGGAGCATGGGCACGGCTGGATGTGTGAGCAAGGAACGGGCTGCGGGGTGTAAGCGTCCAGGTGAAGCATCGACGTTAGACGGGGTCGAGTTTAGAACGACTTATAGCCGAATCGGGCCCTCGGTGCGTGCCGGGCTTCGCGTGCCGCGAGAACCAGCGGGGATCCGA
Source organism: Myxine glutinosa (assembly GCF_964187855.1). Classification (NCBI taxonomy): domain Eukaryota; kingdom Metazoa; phylum Chordata; class Myxini; order Myxiniformes; family Myxinidae; genus Myxine; species Myxine glutinosa. Next base: position 117,220,137 of record NC_136262.1, read on the forward strand.
GCCACGGCGGGTTCGAAAGGACCGCCGTGCGCGATCCACGCTGGGCCTCGCGTGGGACGGCCGCGTCCGTGCTCCACTAGGCGGAGCGGGCAGCTGGATAGGAAGGGTCGTTATGGCGACCACTTTTTGTTGAGACGTGCCGGCAGGTCGAGATCGGGACATTGGATGGCTCCACGCCGAGGTGATGCGTGGGATCTCGGCCCGGGTAAGCCCCCGTCCCTGCACCGAGTGCCGGACACATTCAGCCGCTGGCACAAAACAACCAGCATCCATTGCTTGGCTTTACGAAGCCGGGCTTTGGACAGGAATTGGCGCACCGAGAGGTATTAGTGAGTCGACTGGGTGATGAGGTTAGTGTTTTGGACCCAAAATTAGAGAAAAACAAAATTTGATGATTGGCAAAGGATTGGCAGTAGTGATTGGCAGATGATGGGCAGTGATTGGCCAAATTTTGGATTTGTTGAAATTTGATGTGCAAAATTGGTAGTGAGCGATGGGCCCGGTGGGTAAGGTTGGCATCCCTGCCACCCTTCCCATGTGGGGGGCAAAGGAGCAATAGCTTATGGGGTGTATGGCAGTGAAAACTAGCCCGGGTGGGTTAGGATATTGTGTGTAGGGATCTAGAAGATGACATTAGGTAACGTTAAGTTTAGTTGGTGACTGATACCTGTAGTGGGGACGCAGGTAGATTAGTATGGATGATAATGACGTGGGAGCGCAATAGTTTAAAGGGACGACTGGGAAGCGCAAGTTTCAGAAGGGAGTAGTTAGCTGAGATGATGCTGTGTGTGTGAGAATTGAACAGGTGTGATTGCACAGGTGTGCAACTGGACAGGTGTGTGGAGCAGTGTATGAGTAGTGAGTGTGTGGATCAGCGCGAATGCGCTTGGGGAGAGAAGGGTGCAGGTGGCACCAGGTGTGAGAGCACAGGTGTGCAGGTACAGGTGTGTGGAGAGAGTTGGAGTGAGTGGTACGGAGTGGTGTGCATGGTGCGAAGGTGTGGATGGGGGAAGAGTGGACCCCTTTCACGAGTACCCGGGGCGGGTAGTGTAAGTGTTAGGTAGAGGGTATAGGTAAATTGTGGTTGGATATTGGCATTTGTGGTGCGGTTGCAGAATGGTGTTGTGAATGGGTGCATTAGTGTTGTGGAAATGGCTGTGCGTGTAGCCTGTTAGTGCGTGTAGTTGGTTGGGCACTCCACCACTGTGAGGATGTCGGCCAGGTGAGGCCGCAGGTGGGCTCTGGGAGCCGGTAGAGTTGTGGATGGGGCCCGAGGATCCGGAGGACGGACCCGGGTAGCCCAGTGCCAGAGAGGGCACCGAGTGGGGAGAGTGCCAGAGGGCCTTCCCCAGGTAGTTAGGTTAGGGTAAGGAGCAGGTAAGCTCGGAGGCAACTGCAGTGGTGGAGGTGTGCAGGTGGGTAGACCCACTGGGAGAGGTACACGCCACAGCCCAGAAATTGTGCGAGGGCACCGGGAGATGAATCGGGGGAGTGAGACCCCAAATTGAAGAGCACCACAGTTTGGCCAATGGGAATTGGTTTTTAGAACCCATAGTGTAAGAGGGCCAATGGTTTGGCCGGAGAAAGACCCCGGGTAGTGTAAAGTTGTTAAAGTCATTTAGGAAATAGTTAGGATTAATGAACCTGTCGCACCATACGCAGCCACTTACCTGTGGTGATGATGATGACTCCACACCTGTGTTTTCTTTGTTTTGTTGCAGGAGATGAATCGCTGTGTGGATTTGTGAGACGCATCACGACGTGGATGAGACATTGGGGTGATTCCATCTCTCCCTCCCTAGGAGGGACTGATGATGAATTGGTAATGGCAAATTATGCTGTTGAGTTGGAGATGGCAAATTTTGATGAGAGTTGAAAATGGCAAATTTGATTGGTTAGGAGGGAGAGAAGACGAATTTGGTATATGGGAGGAACGGGGAAGACAGTAGGGATGTTTGTTGATTTGTAAAGTAGATGTTTATGAGTAGTGTTGTGTTGTGTGGATACAGTAAGGGGTAAGGGAGGGGCCATGTAGGTTACCTGGTGGGGGGGGGGGGGGGGCGTACGATAGGAACGTACCTGTCTCACCTGGTTCCCATGTGCCCCCAGTGTGCATTACCTTATATTGCGTGCACTTTTGCGCCCTTACCAACTTACTCACTTGTCTGCTTCTTTTGTCTCCCACCTCCGAGGATCTGGCTTTGGGGTAGAGAGAGAGGAGAGAGAGGTGCTGGCTGCGCAGTTGTGGGCCTGCACTTTCGCTGTTTGCTGCCGGGATCGATACACCATATGGACCGCAATGTTTGTGGCCACCCACAATGGACCGCAGTTCGTTTGCGGCCAAGCACCACCCGGGGATGGACCTATGGGTCAACGTGGCACCTATGCCATACAGGTGAACCACTTTTAGTTAACACCAAGTGCACCACAAGAAGAGCAAGAGACACCTGCAGGGTTAGGGGTTGTCGAATTTATTTTTATTCCAATGAACAATGGTGACTGCACCGATTGGTGGTGGGGTGGTGCTTTTGATGCTCGGGAAGGGTGCTCTGCACGTTATTAAAGGCCGTCGGCCACAGAGCACTCGTGGGTTGGTGTATCGATGTTGGCAAGCGCGCTCTCTCTATGCATAACATCTGCATGTGTTCCTCCAAAAACAGGTCCTGGATCGTAGTGTAAATAGCAGCGTAGTCGTGTAAATAATGCTCCCTACCGGCTGTATGTGTAGTTTGAGAATTCTTTCCGGATTCGGTTATCCTGTGGGTGTGTTTCTGTGAGGAGAAGGGTGCAACGTCGCAGGGGGACATATTTACTCATTTGTGAATATCTGTAAAACTGTCGCACTCAGGGTAGAGTTAATAGTAGAGGGAACTACATTGCGTGCCACACTAAAGTAGGTAAAAATTTATCGGGTCGGGACGCCCCGAGGGTAGAGAAGGGTGCAATGTTGCGAATATGGAATTTGGCCTCCATATCCGCTTGTAAATATTCCCCTATTTCTCCAATACTCCCCAACTTTCCCCAATCCCCCATTCCCTAGTCCCATTGCATGTAAATAACACTCAGTAGAGCCGACCTTCCCCTTATTCCCCCATTAAATGTCGTGCCCAGGTCCACCGCACCACACGTAGACAACTTTCGGACATCTTCCTAGTTATTCTTAGTCTATGTCAGTTAAGGCCTCGTCTCCATTAATTATGACTCTTCGTTGCACCAGAATGTGATTATATGGCATCAGTAGTGAGTTTAGGACCTTTCCCGTACCTCCTCCCATCTTCTTCCCCGTCTACAACAACAGAGGGGCGCTGCGCGGGGGGGGGGAGTGTGCGTCCTCCCACCGGCTCGGTTCGCCGCCATCGACAATGCGCTCCAGACGATGCGCTCCAGACCATGCGCTCCACGGGGTTACCACGAAGGGGCTCCTTGTCAGCTCCTCGTCAAGGGCGGAGCCTGGAAAACCCCCCGCACGCACCCAATGAGAAGCAACGTGCCGATTCCACGAGGCGGAGCTAACGAGCCGAGGGCGTGTCACTCCCCGCCGGATATACGCGGCCACGCGCCGGATGTGACGTGAGATGCGCCCCCAGCGGGAGAAAGACGGACCTGCGAGCGCTGAATCAGATGCGCCTGAGTTTGGAGAGGCCTGAGAAAGACCCGCCTGAGAAAGAACGTCACCTCTGAGCGCTGCGACGAGACCTCCCCGCGTCTCTGGACCGAACCGTGTTGACCCTGCTTTGAGCCAAGAGTGCACCTTGAGCCATCGCTATCTGCTTTCCTAGCCATCAAACCCCGTGTGAGTCAGCCGTTGTCCCGTTTACCTGTCGTCTGTCCGGGAATAATATAAGATTGTGTCTAAGTGCTTGTCTTTCTATGTTGTACCTCTCGTCCCTGTAATCTGACCTTCCGTAACGAATATAATCTCCTCCGGAGGTCTTGAGAACCGTATCCCTGGTGTCGTCATTTTATAACCCAGCCGGGTGTCTTCTTTTCCTTATTGAGCCAGCGTGGCGCGGCTTCGTCAACGTTCGAGTACAATCGGGTAATTTGTGCGGACACGACGGCCATTCCGCTCGGCCCACCTTAACATCAAAGTCGTGTCTGTAACAATATATATATATATATATATATATATATATATTTACGGTTTTTAGAACCTTTACATGTAAATTTAGTAGTAAATTCCCTTATAAATGACCCCTGTGTACATGTCCCCTTAATTGGCTGTTAATTAAAGATTGCACCTTAGTTAGTCCATGTACAACACGTAGGACACTTTAGGACCTCTCTATAGTTATGTCATTATTATGTGTTCCAGGTAAGGCTGAGTTTCCAATAGTTGACTCTACGTTGTATCAATCAAATAAGATAGGCCCCCTTTAGTTTTCTATCCCAGCGGTGCGAGTGGTTTTCTATCCCAGCGGTGCGAGTGGTTTTCTATTCCGTAAGACGCCATTGGCCATGTGCTCTGTCTCGGAGAAGAAGGGGGGAGGAGCCGCCAAATCACGGGCGTGGCACCACCTCGTCATCAAAGGTGGAGTCAGAGAGCCCTTGCCAACCAACCATCGCCGAGGTGAGCCCACCGGTAAGCGTGTCAGCGGGGCCGGCGGCTTGATACGGCCAAGGCCAATAAAAGGGACTGCGAGGGACTGCTTACGCAGATGAGTGAGGAGAGGCAGCGGATGAGTGAGGAGAGGCGATCTTGGAGAGGCACTTGGCGAGTTCACTTGAGATGAGAAGGGGGTCACGCATCGCGAGCGAATGGTATTGAGAGAACGCATTGAGCGACTGAAGAGCGCATTGTTCGCGGTTAATTGAACTGTTCGCTTATTACGTACGCGGCTGAGCCGCGAGGGTAACCGCCGAAGCCGGCCTACAGTTGCCCTGTGATAGTCCCGCACACGCCAAACGACACGCGGAGAGCTCCTGCCGTTTGGTTCATCTGCTTCGCGGTGCGAGTTGGGGACTGGAGAAGGAGCTACCTGGACACCATACCTGAACCATCTCCTCCAGCCATTCCTGCCTGCAATTCCCTATTCGTGTGAGTCTGTCTGTATTGTCCTGTGGGTTTAAGGAAGACTGTTTAAGGATTTGCGCTGTGTCTTCTTCTTCTTCTTCTGTATATTGCTTTCGTTCCTTCTCTTTCTTTGGTTTTGTATAGTTAATTAATAAATACCTGTTCCTTCTTATTCTTGGTTTCATTCTCGTCCGATCGCTTTAGTGATTTCCCGATTGAGTACCTGTGGCGCGATTTCGGCAGGACCGCTTATAATCGGGTTTAGTCCTTTGTTAACGGCCCACGTTGCAGCTCGCTTCGCTCGGCGCAATCCATCTATTACGCTGCGGCCCGGGCGGGAGTATTTCCTCACGTACTGGAAGGCGCTGGTACTTAGGTCATAGGAAGAAATGGCCTACTACCCTATTCAGCGCTGACCGGGCGTGACGTCATACCCCCAGGACCGGTCGGACGGCCAGCTTAACAAGACAAGGGGATTAACCCCGCCTTGCTAACGGGAGTGCCGTCCCCCGGATCTGTAACAATATATATATATATATATATATATATATATATATATATATATATATATATATACTGAAACGCAAAAGAAACTTACCACCTTTGAAACCTTTAAATATCAACAATAACACTGCGTGTAGTAAATGTGTGAACTTATTTGTGGACAATAGTGTCCTCACTGCCAGACAAAACGGTCACGGATGGTCACTTGAACCTTCAATGGTCACTTCATAGCACAGCTGTTGAACAGCCGTTTTGACTGTCAGTGATTAGCCAAGGGGTACGGGATGATTTTAATGAGCTGCACGTGATGTCTTGATATTGGCTTTAAAAAGGCCAGTGCAAAATGGGCATTTCAATCAACGTGCCACGATTGTCAAGGGATCAATGGCAGCGTGCCCTGGGCATGCTGCAAGGCGGACTGAGCTACCGTGAGGTGGCACGTCGCCTTGGCTGTTCACACCAGACGATATCGGCCCTGGTGGACAGAGACACCCTCCACAACTCTGCAGATGACAGACCTCGATCAGGGAGGCCAAGAGTCACCACTGCAAGGCAGGACAGGCAGATGGTCCGAAGTCACCTGCGGGATCGATTCCGTCCAGCATCCCGCACTGTGGCAGAAACTCCGGGGCGTACAAACCCACGGATCTCCAATGATACTGCATGAAGACGACTGCATGACTATGGTCTGACTGCCAGAAGACCATACAGAGGCCCCGTGATGACGGCTGCCCATTGCCGCAACCGACAGAGATGGTGCCAGCAGCATCAGCGGTGGACCTTGGCGCAGTGGAATGAGGTCGCTTTCAGCGATGAGCCAAGGTTCTGTGTGGACAGTCCTGATGGGCGTGAGCGTGTCTGGAGAAGAAATGGCGAGCGATATGCCGATTGTTGCGTGTGTCAAGCCAACAGGTGGGGTGGCCCAAGTGTGATGGTGTGGGCCGCCATATCAGGCCGGTACAGGACGCCACTGGTGGTTGTGGATGGGAATCCTAACGCCCAGCTGTATGTGGATAACATCCTGCGACCTCATCTGCTGCCATTCCTGCTAGACCACCCAGAACTGAGAACCTTTCAGCATGACAACGCTCGTCCCCATGCTGCTCGCTTTACCACTGCATTTCTCCAAGGCGAGAACATCAACACCATGCAGTGGCCTGTGCTCTCCCCTGACCTGAATCCCATAGAGCACCTGTGGGATGAGCTTGGGAGATGCGTAGTTGGCAGGGCCAGGACACGGGCAGAGCTGCTTCAGACATTGAGGACTGAGTGGGACAGAATCCAGCAGCAATCCATCCAAAGACTGGTAGGCAGTATACGCCGACGATGCACTGCCTGTATCCAAAACAATGGTGGCCACACATGCTATTGAAAGGGGACTGACATTGCACCCTGTGCTGTTCTGTACTGTAGAACAAACTGATGAGATGGTGTGTCTTGGTCAAAAACTTGACATGTCATCAATAAAATGCCAATGTTTCAATTAGCAATTGTTGGTTTGTTTAATTTTGAACTGTTACAATTTTATTACATTTCAAACAAGTGGTAAGTTTCTTTTGCATTTTCGGTCTTTTTGAAGTTGGTCAAAATGGTCAAAATGGTCAAATGTTTCGGTCAAAATGCCCATTTTGCACTGACCTTTTTAAAGCCAATATCAAGACATCACGTGCCTCATTAAAATCATCCCGTACCCCTTGGCTAATCACTGACAGTCAAAACGGCTGTTCAACAGCTGTGCTATGAAGTGACCATTGAAGGTTCAAGTGACCATCCGTGACTGTTTTGTCTGACAGTGAGGACACTATTGTCCACAAATAAGTTCACACATTTACTACACGCAGTGTTATTGTTGATATTTAAAGGTTTCAAAGGTGGTAAGTTTCTTTTGCGTTTCAGTATATATATATATATATATATATATATATATATATATATATATATATATATATATATATATATATATATATATATATATATATTATATATACTGTATATATATTGTTGCGGATATGAGGACTGTATATTTTTTTGATTGTGTGCTTTATTATTATTATTATTGTTTATTCTGCGCCCCCTGCCTCCGGAGCTGTGTAAAGGTAAAAGGGCATCCCATAATTAGTCCACAAGCATACACGTCAGCCAATAATAGAATACCCCTGTTCGATAGTTATATCTTATTCTGTGTTTTAGGGTAAGGCTGTGTCTCCCATTAATTGAAGTACTCCATTGCACCAGTGAAAGAGAATAGATCCCCTTTCATTCCCATCCCCAAAATCTCCATTTCCTTTCACATCCCCTTTCGTCATTGCCAAGCCTCGATTGCCAATTACATCCCCTCCAAAACCACCATTGAACATGTGCTCGGGTCGGGGAAGAGGGGCGTGCCCGCCCGTCGTCATCAAGGGCGGAGCCAGAGGGTCGCGTGACCAACCAGGGCCGAGGTGAGCACACCGATGGGCGTGTCCTAAAAGGCCGGCGGCTTGATCGCCGGAGGCGCTATAAAGGCGCGCGCGCAAGAAGCGTGGGGTCGTCGGTGGTGAGGAGTGAGTGGACCAAGAGAGAGAAAGAGTGGTTGGACCAAGAAAGAGAAAGAGTGGTTGGACCAAGAGAGAAAGAGTGGTTGGACAGGGAGACGTGCAAGAGTGTTGTTGAGTTGAGGGTTTGGACCAGACGAGTCAGACGAGTCCTGGCAAAGCAAGCGGCGGCCACAGCAGCAACAACACCCAACAGCCGCTTGGGGCCTGGACGGCGGTTTTGAGCAGGGCCGCGAAGGAACGGCGGCTGCTAAACGCGCCGATCGTGCTGCAGGACCCCCTTGGACCTTCCTCTCCCTCCAGCCATCCACCTCCTGCCTTTCCACCCTTCTTGTGTACGTGAGTTTGTTCTGTGTGTCTTGTCCCTGGGTATTTAATTAAGTCTGTATAAGCTAGTATTTGCACTGTGTCACCTGCGTCTTATGTGTTGTAAATAAACGTGACTGCTTTCTTTTTGCTTGTGTGTATAATAAATCCAATTACTCTTCTGTCCGTCTTCTCGTCTTATTCCTTTTCCTCTTTGCATTTCGTCGTTTTAGTCTTTTCCAGATTGGGCAGCTGCGGTGCGATACGGCCAAAGTTCTGGTTGAATCGGGTGAGTCGGGGAACAACTGTTCGGTCGCGGAGCCTTCGCTCGGCAAACAACATCCTAAACCGCGATCAGTAACAATATATATATATATATATATATATATACAGTATATATAATGGAGGAGTAGTAAAATGGTTACGGGATGGAAAATTGGCCAGGATAAAAATGTGGTTGGAAGGAATGCTAAAAAAAAAACATTTACGAATACAATTAATATTGAAATTTTGTCCAAAAACTGCTCTAACCTTCAGCACTTGATGCACTGACGAAGAAACCATCATCACTGGAGATTTCAAACTGCAACCCATCAAGCCTCTTGGACTCCCGACCTTTGACCGATTGTCCAGGTGCTTCCAAAAGGCCATCAAGGCCCAACCTTTCTCGAGCCAGATGAGCAGCCAAAAGGGGAGATGGAACAGTGTCATCATCAGACTCTATCGAGAGAAAAACACAGGCCATCCACAATTAGTTACAAATAGCAAGAAGTGATTCCTCGACAAAGGTGAGGGACAGGTTATATTCCTCTTATAGGAATAGGAAGGGTTGCTTCCTGTAGGATTCGAGAGATTACAAATGAGGAATTTTTTTTTTTTTTTTAAATCAAGCAGTTTAGGTTTTCAACAAGTAACCACAACAATGAGGCTCAATGGAATTACTCAACAAAAGGCTAAAGGGTGAGCGAGGCCTGTACATCTGCCACCACAGACAGTTTGGTGGCCGAGCAGTTTTGTATCATTTAATGTATGGTCATGCCCCCAACTCCCCTTTCAGCTATTTGTCTCTCACTAAGCTCACCAAATTACTCACCTCACTACACAACCGACAACACAAGGTATATTGGGGTTTGAAACTGCCTTTCACAAGTCAGAGCCAGGCTTCGGCAAGATGACAAAATAAATTAAATTCTGTTCTCCAATTTCTGTTCAAAAAATCCCCTCTGGGCTGGTGCTCCTGCCTCACACATAGGTCGGCTTCACACTGTTGAAACCAAAACTTTCAGAATCATTGGAATCTTCCGCGATGAAGCTAACACTGAGGGCCTTTCACTTACTCACCGCAGGCAGGTTGGTGGTCTTTCTGTCTTCTACCGACTCCTTTCCGGCCTTACTCCGCCAGCTCTCTCTGTGCTCTGTCCCCCTAATATTCCTACAGGTCGCACAAGATCTGCCAGCAACCTTCTTCTGGTGAAACTGCCAAAATCAAGACTCTCTATTCACCTTCACTCTTTCATTCCTCTTTTCTCCCGCCTCTGGAACAAACTCCCTCACTCTCTTCAATTCCACTCCTCCCTCCAGGTCTTTAAAACAGCTGTCCACCACCATCTCTTATCTTCTCCTATCCAAAACCTTAATCCTTTCTACCCCCGTTAATTCACCCCAAATCCACTTTTTTTTTTTGAAATATCGACTTCTTTCTTTCCTGGAAGTTCTAGCAGTGTCCATGTGTTTTATACTAAACCACAAACCATGTATTTCGTAATTGATGTTACCTCTTACACGAGCCTCGATCTTGTATATGAAAAAAACAAACAAACAAAAAAAAACATCACCCACTCACGGCGTGTGGGCAACCCCTCTATGCCGGCAGCCCAGAGCATTTTGGTCAAACGAACAAGGTACCAATATCCGAGTACAGAAACATTTATTGTGTAACCTAACATATTCAGATATGGATGTCTGCCGGGGACTCCCTGCTGCGTGGGGCCCCTGGGGCCCAAACAGGGGGGCCAAATAATGGGCTGGATCAAACATTGGGGGTACCACATGAAACCAAGTGGAAATCAACAGGTACATCTCACAGAGCACAGAGTGACCACCGCCAGATAAATTTGCCTCTGCATAGACCCCCCAGACCCCCCTCAAAGGGTCCCAAAATTTGGGCTGGATTAAACATAGGAGGTACCACATGAAACAACATGCATTTTAAAAGGCCATTTTCCCTGCTAGAGCGGGGGTTAGCCTTGCGGTCCCCATGACAATCTTCTCCATTTTGCCCTATTTTCTGCATCTCTCCTTGTTAACCCCCTTGCCCGCATTTCTTCTTCCACCATCTTTAGCCAAGTCTTTCTCGGTCTTCCCCGTCTTCTACTTCCTTCTACATTCATTTCCATCACTCTTCTCAACTTTCATCCACGGAACATTCTACATTCAACCACGGAACACTCTTCTCAACACCTCAACAACTTCTCAACTTCTCACTTTCATCCTTCCTCAACACATGACCAAACCATCTCAACCTGTTCCTCTTCACAGCATCAATCACAGGCTCTATTCCCATCATCTTTCGCAATTCATCATTTGTCTTCCTCTCTCTCAACGATACTCCGCACATCCGTCAAATCATTCGCATTTCCACCCTTTCCAACCTTCGGTGCTGCTCTACGTTCATTACCCATGTCTCGCTCCCATAAATCATTACACTTCTCACACATGCAGCATACACCTTTCCCTTCAGCTTCACCGACACTCCCCTCATCATCAGCACGCCACTCAATTCCCGAAACTTCTTCCATGCACATCTCACTCGAGCAACCGTTGCCGACTCTGATCCACCTTCTCCATTCAGCATGTCTCCGAGGTAGCAAAATGTTTTCACATCTTCCAGCTTCACGCCGTCTCCAAGATCCAACTCAACATTTCCTCCATCTGCAGCTCCCTCTCTGCACACCTTACATTTGAATGTAGCTGCCACACTGGTTAATGACCCTCTCAGACCACTACATTTTTGATGAACCCACTCAGCGCACATTGTACACTGAATGGAGTTCACTCCGACACCCTTCCTACACACAGCACAGGGCCACTTCCCAGTTCTTTCCACCTCACTACATGCTTTACCACTTGCCATCACCTTCGTCTTTCCGATATTCACCTTCAGACCTTTTGTCTCCATACATTCCTTCCACGTGTTCATCTTTTCCTTCAGTCCATCCATACTTTCCACAATCAACACCAGATCATCTGCATACAACAACTCCCACGGTAAACCCTCCTTTACGTTCTGAGCCAGCACCTCCATCACAGCTACAAATAGTAGTGGACTTAGTACCGACCCCTGATGCACTCCCACCTTCACCTCAAACTCACCACTGTTCCCGTCCTTCGTCCTTACAGCTGTGCGCGCTCTTTTGTACATTGCCATCACTACTCTGATCAACCATTCCTCCACTCCTAACTTCCTCAATGCCCATGTCAATACTTTGCGTGGAACCCGATTGAATGCTTTCTCCAGATCAACAAACCCAAGAAACAACTTCTTCCTCTTCTCCATGTACTTCTCCTGCAACTGCCTCACAATGAAAAGCACGTCTGTCGTTCCTCTTCCTGGCATGAATCCAAACTGCATTTCGTCGATCTTCACTTTCTTCTTTATCCTCCTCTCCAACACCCTTTCCAATACCTTCATTCCATGCTCCAATAACTTTATCGCTCGGTACGAGCCACACTCCAGAGGGTCACCTTTCCCCTTGTATAGAGGGACGAGGGTACTCAGTTCCCAATCCACTGGAATGCGGCCTTCTTTCACCACCAGATTACAGATCTCTGTCATTCTCTTCACACCCCAACTTCCTGCTGCCTTCAACATATCTCCCACAACTCCCGTCGGCCCTCCCGCTTTTCTACCCTTCATTGCTTTTATCGCTTCCTCAACTTCCTTCTCAGTTATCTTCTCTGCCGGTCCTAAAACTGGGTTACTCTCTATGTTGCCATCCCATTCATTCTCTGTATTCAACAGCATTTCCATATATCTTTTCCATCTTCCTTTAATTCCATCTGGGTCGACAACGATTTGTCCCACTTCATCCTTCAAGCAACTCACCCCCATCACATCACACCTCTCTTTCACTATCTGCTGTGCAATCCTGAATACTGCATTCTGACCCTCTTCCGAATCCAAGCGTTCTCCAAACATTTTCCTACATGCCTCCTGCGCCTTTGCTACCTCTTTCTTTGCAGCCTTCCTGGCTGCCTTATAACTTTCATGCTCTGCTGTTTCTGCTCCCGTACCCTTCGCCTTCTGCCACTCCTTGAACTTCTTCCTCTTCTCGTCAATCCTCTTTCCAACTTCATCATCCCACCACCATGTTTCCGAGTGCCTCGGTGGTCCTTTTGTCCATCCACATACCTCACCAACGGCTCCCAACAGACTAGCTTTCATTGACATCCAACCACTTTCAAGCTCAACCACATCATCCTCGACCTTACTCAGCCTCTCTTTTAATGCCTCCCTTACTGTCACCTCTTTCAACCTCCACACCTTCATTCTCGGTTGGTACTTCACCCGCCGAGCTCTCCTCGCACCTTTCACCCTTACGTCGCAGACAACCAAGTGGTGCTGTGAAACAGCCTCCTCCCCCGGGATCACCTTTGTGTCCCGGAGGTGCCCCCTATCTCGCCTACGCACCATCAGGTAGTCAACGGTTGTCGTCGACCCACCTGACGTGTATGTAACAAGCTTATTATCCTTTTTCTGGAACTGAGTATTACAAATCAACAAATCAGCTGCATCAGCAAACTCCAAAATCCTTTCACCTTCTCCATTTCTCACACCATATCCGTAACCCCCCTGAACTCCGTCAAAACAATCCATACTCCTTCCCACATGTCCATTTAGGTCTCCTCCTACCACAACAACTTCCTCATCTTTCACGTTTTCCATCAGCTTCTCTATCGCACACCAGAACTTGTCCTTCTCTTCATCGCTTCGACCAACCTGCGGAGCATATCCCGAGATGACGTTCACCAAGAGCTTTCCAATCATCATTTTCACCATCATCAACCTATCACTCATTCTAGTCACACTCACCACACTGTCTACAAACTCCTCAGAAAACAGGACACCAACACCATTCACGCCCTCCAGGCACCCTTGCCACACAAACTTGTATTTCTGTCCCTGCCTACCCTTCACCATTCTCACACCACTTCCCTTCCATCTCGTCTCTTGCACACAACATATGTCCACTCTTCTTCTGACCAATACTTCCACCACTTCTCCTGATCTCCCTGTCATTGTCCCTACATTCCATGTCCCAAACCTCAGAAACCGATCTCCACTTCGGGCTGTACCCTGCCCACATGTAGTTGTAATTGTCATGGTTCTCTTTTTGAGGCAATGTTTTTATGGCCGGATGCCCTTCCTGACGCCAACCCTCTTAGTCGCCTCTTACGACACGCAGGGATACGGCGTACCTATTCTTATCCAGGGTACACACTGGGAAATGTTTAAAACATGGAAATTCTGGGGGGTAGGGGGGGGGGGGGGCGTCAGCATCATGGCTGCGGTTTAAACATATTTAAATAAATATTTAAACAAAACCATGAAAAACAATCTGGGAAAAGTCTCCAAGTGAGAACGTGGATTTGAGAAAGCAGGAGCAGAGGTGAAAGAAAAACGAGATATAGGGGGCGGGGCACAAGTCGAGACGAGGAGGCCGCACGAGACACCAGGCCGCACGAGGCGCACGAGGCGCGAACAAAGAAACGACTAATTACACACAAATTTGCAAACCTACAAAACCAAAACCAAATAGAAATACACAATAACACATACACAACAAAATACGCAGCGGAAATTTGACAAAGAAACGAACGGGAAAACACTCAAACTTTGATGCCGTGGAGAGATCGAAGCAAGCCCCGTCGCTCGAGGGACCGGAAGTCCGGAATTAAAGTTGATGAACAACGAAAATCTTTAGAACACACGGAACACTTGTACGGTTTCTCTCCCATGTGAATTCGTTTGTGTTTATTTAAATTTGATGAATGACGAAAATCCTTAGAACACACGGAACACTTGTGCGGCTTCTCTCCCATGTGAATTCGTTTGTGTGTTTAAAGTTGATAACTGATTAAAAACCTGAGAACACACGGAACACTTGTAGGGTTTCTCTCCCGTGTGAATTAGTCTGTGTCTATTTAAGGCTGATGGACGACTAAAAACCTTAGAACACACGGAACACTTGTTCCACATGAAACCAAGTTAAAATGAACAATTACACTCTACTAAGTATAAAAAACCCATCGCCAGACAGATTGTCTGCTGCATAAGGCCCGCCAGACACACCCCAAAAGTTGACCCTGGGGGCACTGTGGTAGAATTGGCCTGGAACATATATCAAAAGTACCACATGAAACCAAGTGGAAATCAACAGGTACATCTCACAGAGCACAGAGTGACCACCACCAGACAAATTTGCCTCTGCATAGGCCCCACCCAGATCCCCCTCAAAGGATCCCAAAATTTGGGCTGGATTAAACATAGGAGGTACCACATGAAACCAGGTTAAAATGAACAATTACACTGTACTAAGTATAAAAAACCATTGCCAGACAGATTGTCTGCTGCATAAGGCCCGCCAGACACCCCCAAAAGTTGACCCCGTGGACACTATAAAAACCACCGTTTAGAGGCCATTTTTCCCCGCAAAGCGGGGGTTGGCCTTTTCGGGGACCGTGGTAGTTGTTGTTTTTTTGGTCCCCTTTTTGAAGCAATGTTTTACGGCCGGATGCCCTTCCTGACGCCAACCCTTTTTGCCGCCTTTAACGACAAACAGGGAATTACCAGTGAACTGGTACTCAATTAGCCGACCTCGGAAGGATGACAGGCTGAGTCAACCCCCCTGGCATTAATTCGGCGATCGACCAGGATTCGAACCCAGGATCCTAGGATCCTAAGCCGGCACCCTAGCCGCTAGCCCAACACCAGAGCTAGGTATGGTATAATTGCAAGTAAGTTTAAATAAACAGGTACATCTCACAGAGTACAGAATGACCACTACCAGACAAATTTTCCTCTGCATAGAGAGTACCAGACAATCTGAGTCTGCACTTCCAAAGAGGGCGCTGAATGAAACATAGCATGTGTAATGAAACATAGGTGGCAGCAGAGCTTTTAACGTCTGCTTTGAGAGTCAACAATGGTCAAGGTCATGTCTTGTTGTTAAAGATAGAAGGATCTTCTTCGAGATGAATGTAAGTAAATTGAGGCTTATGAGCTTACATGTAAAATAGAATAATGGCATAATAGATTAGGCCTACTGTTAAAAAGTCATGGAAATGGCATGGAACTGTTTCTTGTGACTAAATGTATCTGATCAGATAATGAAAGCAGGTCTACTATATAATATAGGCCTAGGCTAGGCTATGCTCAGCTGGCATGTGCACTTTTGCACAATTAGGCTACCTGATCGACATAGGTTGTTTAACCAGTCTTGGACAAAATATTCCAGGAACACAACACACTTTTATTCTGCTTGTGACTGAAACTCAACAGCAGCCATTTTGTAACAAACAACAAGACTAAACAATATGAACCAAGACAGGGCGGTATTATCAGCTTTGCAAGTTACACTGTACTACAGGTTTTCTCATAGGTTCATGATAATTTGGAGAGTGGATGGAGGTCCCAATACCATTTATGTGTCATCAAGTCTCATAGGTTAGCAACACATGAAACTCCCATTAGCCAAAAATTCTGAATTCTAAACATCAGTTTCATTCTGACTCCTATCAGCTGTTATCAGTAAAGTACAATGTTAAATAAGAAAAACACTGCACCCTGCCACCTTCACTTTCTGAAGGCCAGTTACCATGAGCTTGCTTAATGCCCTGAATCAATTACTGATCGCATCTACACACATTGGGAATCTCAATAAACAATGGAGCCTCTTGTGTAACCTTGGCCAAGGCAGTGTGATCAGTCACCTCTACGGTGTGTGTAGATACATTTAGACAGCAGCTTGGCAATGCAATGTCAGAAGTTACTCCAAAACGGGATCTTCAAGGATCAGTTGGCGATATTTCTCCTTAAAGAATGGCAAGAAGATCATTATGGTCCCATCCTAGCAAACAAGACGCTTATTGTGTCCCATGGTGGCAACTGTATTCACCTCACATTCAATCAGCTTGATTTGAAGATGTCTGTTGTACACCCAGCCCATCTCCAGGGTAGTCATGAGGAAGCTGACACTCTCCTTGCATTCCATGCATCCAGCGTTACTGGAAATGCAGTGATCAGCGCCTCTGATACTGATGTCTTAGTTATTATCCTAGGAATGATAGGAAGGCACCTGACAAGTCACAGACCTACGGCATACAATCGCATTATTATGGATTGTGGATCGGGGAATAGTCGTCGACATATTGATGTCAGCAGCATTGCCACCACCCTGGAGTCAAAGCAGAAGGAACTAGCTGCAGCCATGCCAGGTCTTCATGCATTTACCGGCTCTGACTTCACCACTGCATTCTACAGGAAGGGTAAAAAGAAGCCTCTAGAAGTTCTTGAGAAAGACATAGAAGGAACACTCATCCAGTTCTTCGGCAGACTAGCTTCTGAAGATCAACCAGACCAGAGTAGAGCAGAAGAGTTTGTCTGTTCCTTGTATGGCATGAAGGGTGACGTGAAGGATGTCAATGAGGCCAGACACGTAAAACTGTGTCAGATGACTGCGAAAATGGATAAGGTACTAGTATACCTATGCTATTTCTATTGTTTAAGTAGTCTTTCACCAATAAATAATTTCATTGAGGGAAGGGGAATGAATCGACATAACTTCAGAAAACTATACTAGTATATTATTTCATCACTAATTTGTTCTGGGGCTATATTTTAGCATTATGGTGAAATCTTCTTTCTATGCACCCGACAGCAGATATGCCCACAAAGGGAGCTTTTTGAAGAGAGTAAATTTTCAGAAAATAGCTAAGTGTTATCCAAGTGGTGACTTGAGGAAACACTGACTTTGAAAAACGAAAGGGCATCTTGAATACAAATAGTTCAGCATGAATTGAAATTGATTGTGGATAACTAAATTTGAATCCATACATATCTTGTTTCAGGAAAATCCGATGTCAAATGTGAAGAAGGTTGACTGCGCACTTCTTCCACCTTGTGCAAAGACTGTACACAACAAATTGCAACGGGCACACTTCATTAGCATCCTTTGGGGAAATGCTGACTCGGCACATCCAGGACATGGTTTGGATCCTGTGAACTACGGATGGAAAGAAAAGAACGGGTGCTATACCCCAGACTGATTCTTGGGACCTGCCCTGCCAGATTATCTTTTCCAGGAAGGGGAACAAGAGGAGGACAGTATAGAGGATCTCGAGAGTGACCAACAAGACATTGCTAATGTGTCTGACGATGATTCAAATTCCGAAAATGCTTGGAGTGATGACTCGGAAAGTGAAACAGAGATCTAACCCTCTCAAGAATCATAAGGATTTTCTGATAGTGATCTACTCATTGGATGCATTAAGCATATATATTGTAAATTCTGTTGCATGTCATGTAAAATAGATTTCGCGTGGTATGTTTAATCTAGCCCAAAATTTGGGACCCTTTTGGGGGGGGGGGGGGGGGGGGGATCCGGCGGGCCTTATGTGGCAGACAATCGATAGATATATTGTACTTAATAGTAGATTGTAATTGATCATTTTAACTTGGTTATACATTATGTGGTAGCTCCAATGTTTAATCCATCCCAAATTTGTGGACCCTTTTTAGGGGGTCTCTTGCAGTGGTCATTCTGTGCTCTGTGAGATGTACCTGTTGATTTCCATTTGGTTTCATGTGGTACTTTTAATATATGTTCTAGGCCAACTCTACCAAAGTGTCCACGGGGTCAACCTTTGGGGTGTGTCTGGCGGGCCTTATGCAGCAGACAATCTGTCTGGCGATGGGTTTTTTTTATACTTAGTAGAGTGTAATTGTTCATTTTAACTTGGTTTCATGTGGTACCTCCTATGTTTAATCCAGCCCAAATTTTGGGACCCTTTGAGGAGGATCTGGGGGGGGGGGCTATGCAGAGGCAAATTTGTCTGGCGGTGGTCACTCTGTGCTCTGTGAGATGTACCTGTTGATTTCCACTTGGTTTCATGTGGTACCCCCAATGTTTGATCCAGCCCATTAATTGGCCCCCCCTCTTTGGGCCCCAGGGGCCCCACGCAGCAGGGGGTCCCCGGCAGACATCCATATCTGAATATGTTACGTTACACAATAAATGTTTCTGTACTCGGATATTGGTACCTTGTTCGTTTGACCAAAATGCTCTGGGCTGCCGGCCTACTCCCATAGCATCCAGCCATGCCCTCCTTGCTAAATGGCACATACTGATGCGCCCTTCTGCTGCACACAAGCACCCTCCCCACTTTGTGGCACACCCTACCCACTGTGCAGCGTGTGGGGTGGGGGGGAGGACCCGCTATGTAACACGACCTCACCGCCACAAGCATAACACCATCCACACTGTATGACGTTCAAGCATGCCCTCCGCGCTACCTGGTGCAAGGGTACGCTCCCATCCTCCCACCTCCACCCCAACCCACTGCTGCCCGCAACATGGCACGCAGGTATGCTCACGCCGCTTCCAGCTATGCAAAATCCAGACTGGCACTCTCCGCTACCCACTAAGCAGAACACAGGCCCACTTGCCTGCACACCGTCTCACCCGTTGCAGAGAGAGTGGGATCTTCAGCGTTGGTGTGGAAGTTACACGAGAGGAGAGGCGTAGGAGGCTGCAGTTGGCGATGGTGGAGTGCAGTTGGTGGGGTAAACGTTGCGTTTTGGGAGAAAGACGTTGAAGATGGAAAATAGGAGCAGTTGTGGGGAGCTGATTCTTGGGGCCCACGTTTCACTTTGATTGGTTGTCGTCTGAATGAAATATGAACATAAGTAAGTCAAACAGTTTGTACATTTCTCATCCTTACAGCACATTATTTATTTCGACTCATTCATTCTTATCCGTTTCCCAAGCTTAAACTGTGGTCTCAATATCATCAACACCCAAGATCATTTAACCACATTTGGTGGTGTCGTGGTTATAGCATCCGCTGTCTGGGAGGTCGGGGGTTCAAGCCCCAGCCGAATCATAACAAAGACTTTTAAAATGGTACGTGCTGCTTCTTTGCTTAACGCTCGGTATTTAAAAAGGATAGAGCACGGACAAACAAGCTTAGCCATTGCGCAGGCTTTCATGTGGCCTCATGGCCTCCTCATGCGTTGAACTTCCTCACGAGGAAAATCAGAATTAACGCTCCCCACTACCCCCAAACTACCCCACCCGATCCTTTTTACTCACCCATAATGCTCACCTTTTTATTCGTTCTCTCTTATGCTGCATTCTCAAACTCTGCGAGCCGGTTTTCTGGAAAAATGAAAAGGATCATAAGAACTCATTGATTGGGTCAAAATCGGCCCAACAGCGATGATTACATTTCCTTACTGAGACCTTGAGATAAAGTCGGTGTAGGAAATGGTGTGGGAGAAGGCCTCGAGTAGGAAAGATGGAAAGAGACAAGTAACAGTCAATTTTGTTCATTTGTGTTTCCGTGTCCGAGACGTATGTTAAAAGTTTACGCAACTTGAACGGGAGTTAGCACATAGCACGGTGGTGTTATTATCCTGAGCAGACACACAAATCCGATTTGAATCCTCTTTTATGTCGCCCTCAATTACCCAGTCAAACGTGTTCCCATCTCTTAAGTAAGAGAAACAGCACCGTTTAGTTAACTTTCCTGTGATCGCGAAGAGCCAGTGATTTGAGCGAGTGGGGGAAATGTGTGGCCGTTTATAAACTGGGGATTAATGGTGTATCGGATTCATTGGCTAGGCCTCTATGTCATGATGGCAAATCCACAACACGACCTGGAGCATCCTTTTAAACCAAACAACCGTAAAATTAGACGAGGGCCACTTATTTAATTAAAGAGCAAAGACTGCGGTTTGACATGCTGGGCCATGTAGTAGAAGTAATAGAGCCCAGAATAACATTTTACGACGATGATGCTGAATGTTCATCACGTAGCACTACTTTGCAGTTGCTCATCAGGACCAGGCTTGCGCGCTCGGGCCCAGGCTTGCGCGCTCGGGCCCAGGCTTGCGAGCTGGGGCCCAGGATTGCGCGCTCGGGCCCAGGATTGCGCGCTCGGGCCCAGGATTGCGCGCTCGGGCCCAGGATTGCGCGCTCGGGCCCAGGATTGCGCGCTCGGGCCCAGGCCTGCGTGCTGGGGCCCAGGCTTCCTCGCTCGGGCCCAGGCTTGCTCGCTCGGGCCCAGGCTTGCTCGCTCGGGCCCAGGCTTGCTCGCTCGGGCCCAGGCTTGCTCGCTCGGGCCCAGGCTTGCTCGCTCGGGCCCAGGCTTGCTCGCTCGGGCCCAGGCATGCGTGCTGGGGCCCAGGCTTGCTCGCTCGAGCCCAGGCGTGCGCGCTGGGGCCCAGGCTTGCGCGTTGGGGCCCAGGGCTTGCACGTTGGGGCCCAGGCTTGCGCGTTGGGGCCCAGGCTTGCGCGTTGGGGCCCAGGCTTGCGCGTTGGGGCCCAGGCTTGCGCGTTGGGGCCCAGGCTTGAGCATACATACCGTACTTGTATTATTAATTGTAGACTGATGTTTCCTTGACTGCTGACTGCTGAGGATAATCCAACAAAACGACTTTTGTTGGGGTGGGATTTTAATCAGACATTAAAAACTTGGAGACACCATTACAACCAGGCCTCAAACTAATGACGTTCCATTGATAAACACGCCGGATTCCCACTTCCAACATAAATTAAATGAGCAGTTGTTGCTATTCTTCGCTGTATGGAGATTTGGCAGCAATAAATTGCTGAATCACAAAATGCATCATTCTAAACATGGAGGCACAAACACACCTTGCTTTTCTCCCGTTGGTTGTGCTGATGGGCAGAGGAGCCAGTGTTGATTAGACAGTCAGCAGATGAGGACGTTGGGCAGGAAGAGGAAGGAACAACATCTTGGGAGATAATTGTTGAGGCCAAGTAGGATGAAGACATAGAGAGAGAGGAAAGAAGACTCGTGGAAGAAGGCAGAGGAGAAACGCTTCTCGCTCCAGATTCTTGCTGTATTACATTGCTATGCACATCTGTCTTGTCCGGTGACAAACTATGGTTCATGAGGGGTTGTGAGGCATTCTGGGAGCAGGAAGTGGACAACATCCGAGGAACCGAGTTATGGGAAGAGAGCGTACAGTTCTTTGTATCTGGGGAGTGGAAGAGAAAACAATTTGTCTGTTACTTCACCCAATGATTCTGTGATCTTTGCAAAATGATCCCGAAGGGATATTGGTCTTAACTTTTCCAAAGAGGGAGTGTTAGTTTTAGGTATCGGAACAACTATGGCATATTTCCATGCATCTGGGACCTGTTCCTGTTGAAAGAGGAGTTAATTATGTGAGTTAGAGGTGTTGCTAGCTCAACAGAAAATTTGTTGAGAATGCGAGCAGATATCCCATCAGGCTCCCCAGAAGTTTTGGAGCTGGAAGGTAGGCCAAAAGCAAAGTCGTATCAAGAGGGTCTAGATCAGAAGAAACAGAAATCTATCTATCCATTTCACCTCTGTGTGTCTGTCTATCTATCTATCTATCTATCTATCTATCCATTTTCGCCTATGTGTGTCTGTCTATCTATCTATCCATTTCACATATGTGTGTCTGTCTATCTATATATCCATTTTCACCTATGTGCATCTGTCTATCTATCTATATATCTATCTGTCTATCTATATATCCATTTTCACCTATGTGCATCTGTCTATCTATCTATATATCTATCTGTCTATCTATATATCCATTTTCACCTATGTGCATCTGTCTATCTATCTATATATCTATCTGTCTATCTATATATCCATTTTCGCCTATGTGCGTCTGTCTATCTATCTATATATCTACAATTGCTTCCGGGTCATTCGCCTAGCAGGCTGAGCTGAGTCGGTCGTCCTGTGTATTTGATTGATTCTGTTGGATTTAGCGTGTGCTGTCGTGTTGTGCTTTGTGTGAATGATTGTGATGGATCCGTTTCGTTTCCTGGCTTATGGCGGCGTGTCTGCCCGTGAGATTTGCAGTACTTTGGTTTTTACTCGCCACCAAGTTGAAAATTTCGAACTGAAAGTACCCGCCATGTTTTTTCGTTGAGCCTCACGCAGCCCCGGTGTGTGCCTCTCAACAAGACAGTCCTTTTCCCCCGTCTCGCCCCATCGCACGGCCCATCGCACGCCCCATCGCCCGGCCCATCGCACGCCCCATCGCCCGGCCCATCGCACGCCCTACCTCTGCACCCACCGCTGCATGTACTGAGCTCGACTATTCGCTCTAACTCCTCTATCCCGAGGCCTATTCGCTACACTCGGCAAAAACTTTTGTCTTTAAACAACACCACTCGATTGACTCCTGGACTCGTGTCAGGCCTCAGAGAACTTGAAATCGGCGTTGGTCTCCCGAGAAAACGCGCAAAGCGAGGCGGGAGGAGAAAGCAAAGAAAAATACCGATTGTGATTTCTCTTCGCGACCAGCGACGGCCCAACCCACATTTTAATAATTCCTGCGAAAAAGTGTTCCCTGTCAACTTCAATAACCTCGTCTATCCCTGTAGAACATACACAGCACCAAAACAACACCGTTCTGACCTGTATCTCGCCTTATTCAACGCTCAGTCTGTAAGTAGTCCTGAACAGCGAACCGAGATTACCTCTTTTATTCAAGATAATGATATTGACGTGCTTTTTCTGACCGAAACTTGGCTCCGACCCAGTGGCGACGAAGCGAGGTGTACTGATCTCACCCCACCTGGATACACCCTGCAGTCATTTCCTTGCTCCTCTAGGGGTGGGAGCGTGGCTGTTATTTACAGAGACAACTTCTCTCCCTTTGTCTCCTTCACCACGACTTTTTCGTTCGATCATTCATCCTACGAGCTAGCCCATGTCACCTTCACTCTGTCAGAAAACACTCTTCATTTCTTCTGCCTCTACCGACCTCCACCTAACCGGAAAAACAAGTTTACTGACTCTATGTTCGTGACCCAGCTTCCTAATCTGCTCGACCACTGCAATACTCTTCCTGGTTTCGTCTTGATTCTTGGAGATTTCAACGTCCACTGCGACCAACCACAACATCCTCTCACTTCAAAGATCATTGACCTCTTTTCTACTTTTAGTCTGTCTCAGTCTGTCTCCCAACCTACACACGTTAAAGGACACATCCTGGATTGGTTAGTGCACAGATGCAATGATCAGTTGGTGCAGTCCAGGTCAGTGACCTGTGCTATCACCTTGGACCACTTCTGTGTCACCAGCCACCTGAGTATTGCTGTTCCTCGTCTTCAGCCCACCTTCATCACTGCCCGCAACATTCGTGCCATCGACCGTTCCGCCTTTAAAGAGGACCTTCACACCCGTCTCTCTGGCCGTTCCTACGTCACTGCAGAAGACCTCGACTGTTGCCTCCGCACAGCGTTGGACTGTCATGCTCCAGCGACACGGCGCGCCGTTCCCAGACGCAGGAGTACTCCGTGGTTCAGCGCAGTCAGTGACGAAGTCAGGGCTGCCAAAAAGGAACGACGACGTGCCGAGAGACAGTGGCTGAAGACTGGCCTCACAGTCCATAAACAGTTGTATAACATAGCTAAAAGACTCGTCATAAAAATCATTCTGAAAGCAAAAACGTCATATATTTCTGATCGGATTACTAGGAGCTCCTCCTGCAAGCAACTGTTCAGCATTACCAACCGCCTGTTTGCCACCAAAAATGAATCCGTTCTTCCCACTGTATTTCCTCAAAACGAACTACCCCAATGCTTCCTGCATTTCTTTCACAATAAAATTCAGTCAATAAGAAACAATCTTGACGAGCAGTCACTCCTCTCCTTCGATGATGCTGAACACTGCTTTCACGGACGACCTCTTAGTTCGTTTACTCCTGTTACTGAGGAAATTGTCAAATGTGCAATCCTCAAGTCAAACACAAAAACATGTGATCTCGACCCCCTTCCCACCGATTTGTTTATTGAGTGTTTGGACACCCTCCTCCCATTTATTACTGCAGTTATCAATGATTCTCTGACTACGGGTTCATTTCCGCTTCTCTTTAAGCAAGCTCTTGTTCAACCACTTCTTAAAAAGCCCACCCTTGACCTTAACGACATGAAAAATTACCGTCCTATCTCCAACCTGTCTTTCCTGTCAAAGATCACAGAAAGAATTGTGCTATCACAGATGAATGACCATCTAGTTTCAAATAATCTTTTCAATTCTCGCCAGTCAGCATATAGACTAGGCCATAGCACCGAGACCGCTCTCCTAAGAATAACCAATGATCTTCTGACCTCTCTTGACTGTGGTAAGGTTTCCGTTCTTGCTCTTTTGTACTTGTCTACCGCCTTTGACACGATTGACCATAGTGTCTTAATTCGTCATCTTGAAATCACATTTGGTATAACTGGTACTCCACTTTCTTCGCTGATGTCCTATCTTACTGATAGAATGCAAACAGTTGTTGTCAATGGCCAGAAATCAGCCCCTTCTCCGCTTTCCTTTGGCGTTCCCCAGGGCTCAGTCCTGGGACCTATCCTCTTTCTTTTGTACACTCAGCCTCTATTTGATCTTGTTGCCAGACATTCAGTTGATCACCACGCCTTTGCGGACGACAATCAGCTGTACAAAGGAAGCACGATTCAACAAATCGTGCCCACTGTTGAAGTGTTAGAAGGCTGTATTGCCGACGTGAAGGCGTGGATGACCCAAAACAAACTTCAGCTGAACGATGCTAAAACAGAGTCTATGATTGTAAGAGCGCACAGATGCCCTCTACAATGTTCACTTCCTACCACTATTCATGTTGGTGAAACCGATGTAAACTTTGTTTCGTCGGCCAAGAACCTTGGTGTGGTTTTCGACTGTAACATGACATTTTCCAAGCAAGTACTTAAAACTTGCAAATCAGCATACTTTCAGCTGCGAAAGATCGCATCCATTCGCCACTTTCTTACTCCTCAAGCTGCTCTAACTCTGGTCTGTGCCCTTGTCCTCTCAAGGCTAGACTATTGTAATTCTTTGTATGCTGGCTGCCCTCAGTTTCTATTGGATAAGTTACAAAAGGTTCAAAACTCTGCCGCACGTCTTGTCTGTAAGGCGAAGAAGTCTGACCATGTTACTCCGCTTCTTGAATCTTTACACTGGCTGCCTGTCTCTGCTCGTGTGCAATACAAAATTTGCACACTATGTTATAAATCATTGTGTGGAATGGGACCTCACTATCTCTCCGATTTGCTCACTCTCTATGAACCTCGGCGACGGCTTCGTTCAAGCGACGACTCTATGACCTTGGAGCCGCCGCGCACCAGCACCAAGTCGTTTGGCGAGAAATCCTTTTCGTTTGCTGCACCTCTGCTCTGGAATGACTTGCCTTCCTCTGTTCAACATGTTGACTCTCTTCCTGCCTTTAAAACCTCCCTCAAAACCTATCTGTTTCACAAGTCTTTCAAAGTCTAAGTCCTGTTTTCCCTTTGGTTTGAGGTGGGACAGAGATCGAGAGTATGTCTGTGTACATGTGCGGGGGAGGGAGGGGAGGAGGAGGGGGAGTACACATCTGTGGGTTTTGAATGGGGAGGGAGAGGAATAGGGCAAGAGTGAAGGTGTGTCTGTGTGTGTGTATGTTTGTGTGTGTGTGTGTGCGTTCGCATGATAATGTAAAGCGCCATGAGGGTAGTTTACTCTGCTTGATGGGGCTATATAAGACTCCTTTATTATTATTATTATTATTATTATTATTATTATATCTATCTGTCTATCTGTCTGTTGGAAGAATGGCCTTGTGTAATGTCAAGGTAATGGAATTTTGTATTGTCTGTCTATCTATGTGATGTAAGAATGTGTGATCGATGTTACATTGCACTTTCACTTTTGAGGTGGATGGAGAGAGGACAGAGTTGACGTTCGGAAGGGGTTGGGAGAGCAAAGATGGGACAGCCTTGGTAGGGGGAGGTTAAGAGTTTGGCGGGGGGAGAGTTGAACCTTTGGGGGAGGGCGGATTGAGGAATTACGGTGTGGGGTGGCGGGAGGTTGTAGTGGGAGTGGAGTGGTTGAGGTACTGTGGTGGGGGTGGTTGAGATTGGGTTTGGAGGCTTAGAGTGTGTAGGGCAAGAGGAGGATTGAAGCCTTCATGTTGGGAGTGGGGCTTGATGACTTGGGCTTTACGAGGAGGGTTTGAAGACTTGGGGCTTGAAGACTTGGGCTTTACAAGGAGGGTTTGAAGACTTGGGGCTTGATGACTTGGGCTTTACGAGGAGGGTTTGAAGACTTGGGGCTTGATGACTTGGGCTTTACGAGGAGGGTTTGAAGACTTGGGGCTTGATGACTTGGGCTTTACAAGGAGGGTTTGAAGACTTGGGGCTTGATGACTTGGGCTTTACGAAGAGGGTTTGAAGGCTTGGGGTTTGATGACTTGGGCTTTACGAGGAGGGTTTGAAGACTTGAAGCTTGATGACTTGGGCTTTACAAGGAGGGTTTGAAGACTTGGGGCTTGATGACTTGGGCTTTACGAGGAGGGTTTGAAGACTTGAGGCTTGATTACTTGGGCTTTACGAGGAGGGTTTGAAAACTTGGGGCTTGATGACTTGGGCTTTACAAGGAGGGTTTGAAGACTTGGGGCTTGATGACTTGGGCTTTACGAGGAGGGTTTGAAGACTTGGGCCTTGATGACTTGGGCTTTACGAGGAGGGTTTGAAGACTTGGGTCTTGATGACTTGGGCTTTACGAGGAGTGTTTGAAGAATTGGGGCTTGATGACTTGGGCTTTACGAGGAGGGTTTGAAGACTTGGGGCTTGATGACTTGGGCTTTACGGGGAGGGTTTGAAGACTTGTGGCTCGATGACTTGGGCTTTACGAGGAGGGTTTGAAGACTTGGGGCTTGATGACTTGGGCTTTACAAGGAGGGTTTGAAGACTTGGGGCTTGATGACTTGGGCTTTACAAGGAGGGTTTTAAGACTTGGGGCTTGATGACTTGGGCTTTACGAGGAGGGTTTGAAGACTTGGGGCTTGATGACTTGGGCTTTACGAGGAGGGTTTGAAAACTTGGGGCTTGATGACTTGGGCTTTACAAGGAGGGTTTGAAGACTTGGGGCTTGATGACTTGGGCTTTACGAGGAGGGTTTGAAGACTTGGGGCTTGATGACTTGGGCTTTACGAGGAGGGTTTGAAGACTTGGGGCTTGATGACTTGGGCTTTACAAGGAGGGTTTGAAGACTTGGGGCTTGATGACTTGGGCTTTACGAAGAGGGTTTGAAGGCTTGGGGTTTGATGACTTGGGCTTTACGAGGAGGGTTTGAAGACTTGAAGCTTGATGACTTGGGCTTTACAAGGAGGGTTTGAAGACTTGGGGCTTGATGACTTGGGCTTTACGAGGAGGGTTTGAAGACTTGGGGCTTGATTACTTCGGCTTTACGAGGAGGGTTTGAAAACTTGGGGCTTGATGACTTGGGCTTTACAAGGAGGGTTTGAAGACTTGGGGCTTGATGACTTGGGCTTTACGAGGAGGGTTTGAAGACTTGGGCCTTGATGACTTGGGCTTTACGAGGAGGGTTTGAAGACTTGGGTCTTGATGACTTGGGCTTTACGAGGAGTGTTTGAAGAATTGGGGCTTGATGACTTGGGCTTTACGAGGAGGGTTTGAAGACTTGGGGCTTGATGACTTGGGCTTTACGGGGAGGGTTTGAAGACTTGTGGCTCGATGACTTGGGCTTTACGAGGAGGGTTTGAAGACTTGGGGCTTGATGACTTGGGCTTTACAAGGAGGGTTTGAAGACTTGGGGCTTGATGACTTGGGCTTTACAAGGAGGGTTTTAAGACTTGGGGCTTGATGACTTGGGCTTTACGAGGAGGGTTTGAAGACTTGGGGCTTGATGACTTGGGCTTTACGAGGAGGGTTTGAAAACTTGGGGCTTGATGACTTGGGCTTTACAAGGAGGGTTTGAAGACTTGGGGCTTGATGACTTGGGCTTTATGAGGAGGGTTTGAGGACTTGGAGCTTGATGACTTGGGCTTTACGAGGAGGGTTTGAAGACTTGGGTCTTGATGACTTGGGCTTTACGAGGAGGGTTTGAAGACTTGGGCCTTGATGACTTGGGCTTTACGAGGAGTGTTTGAAGACGTGTGGCTAGATGACTTGGGCTTTACGAGGAGGGTTTGAAGACGGGCCTTGATGACTTGGGCTTTACGAGGAGGGTTTGAAGACTTGTGGCTCGATGACTTGGGCTTTACGAGGAGGGTTTGAAGACTTGGGGCTTGATGACTTGGGCTTTACAAGGAGGGTTTGAAGACTTGGGGCTTGATGGCTTGGGCTTTACGAGGAGGGTTTGAAGAAAAAAGGGGTTCAAGACTTGAAGGCACATTTTACATTACGCGGAATGTCCACGGGTCCCTGCCATTATGCTGTCAAATGACATTCCTGCCAAACTCCGTAAATATGCCACACTCTATAGGGAACTAATTCCCTTACAACAGCCTGGTGGAACCGGGTTATCCGACATCCATTTATCTAGACTACAACAGGACTCGGTAGAGAGCATACCTCCACCAAGATGAACAGTTTACGTTTTGTATCCAACTGATAGGCCGGATCTGCATCCAAACATCAACAAAATCTAATCAGGTTGTCCTTGTCACCTACCCAACCCATCCACCAAGTTTTGTCACAATTGATCCACAACATTTTGTGATATTGTGCTATATATCGTTTTTGGCCCTATCTCACAATGGTCTCACAATGGGATCTTCACCAAAATCAAATAAATTTGTCCTTAGCACACACCCAACATGCCCACCAAATTTCGTCTGAATCTGCCCATAACATTTCTAAATACCCTGTTCAGAGACAGACACACAAACAAACAAACAGGGGTGAAAACATAACCTCCGTCCACCTTCGGTGGCGGAAATAACAATGCGAGCACAAGATATGAGGCCTACCTGAAAAAACACTTTTCAAAATGAAGTTGATAAATAATGGTACATAGATGGATAGAGATGGTCATTCAATCATTGCAGAAAATAAAAACAAGAAACAATATTGTATGATTCACCAGGGAAGACCAATAACATACCCACATTGATGATTCCGTGGAGGTGATTGCAGAGTTGCGATGGAGTGAAAGCTGGCAATCGTGCTGCATTCTGCTGCACCTGTGCTTGCTTGTGCATTTGAAGATGGTTGTACAGGGAAGCAACATTTTCTTGCAGCTCTGTTGTGGCCTGGCCATGCATGTTTGCCTGTATGGTGACAGTACTTTGTGGCTGTGCCAGTGTGTGCTTAGGTGCCTGCGGCTGTGCCAGTGTGTGTTTAGGTGCCTGTGGCTGTGCCTGTGTGTGTTTAGGTGCCTGTGTGTGCTCAGGTGCCTGCGGCTGTGCCTGTGTGTGCTCAGGTGCCTGCGGCTGTGCTTGTGTGTGCTCAGGCGCCTGGGGCTGTGCATGATGATGTACATAGTCGTGAGCCTGTGGTTGTTCCAGTATGTGTGCTTGCAGTTGTGCCTGTGCATGGTGGTCTTGCACCTGAACGTGGTGGTCTTGCACCTGCTGGTTCTGAGCTTGGTGGTCTTGCACCTGCTGGTCCTGCACATGTTGGTGCTGGTTCTGAGCATGGTGGTCCTGCACCTGTTTGGCCTGCAGCTGCACAGGTGTGTGTCCATGGTCATGTGCGTGATCATGAACCTGCAGTTGTGCGTGTGGTTGTGACTGGTCGTGCACCTGTGTTTGTGCCTGGTCGTGCAAACGTGATTGTGTGTGGTGGTGGTCTTGCACCTGCAGGTGTGTCTTTGCATGGTCCTGTGCATGATTGTGAGCCTGTGGTTGTTCCTGCTTGTGTACCTGGCAGTGATGGTCCTTCGCCTGTGACTGTGCCTGCGTGTGCACACAGTGGTCCTGCATCTGCGGCTGCGTGTGCACATGGTCATGTGTTTGCGACTGCCCATGCGTGAGGGTGTGCACATGGTCATGTGTCTGCGACTGCCCATGCGTGAGGGTGTGCACATGGTCTGGTGCTTGCGTCTGCGTATGTGCCTGTGTCTGTAGGTGCGCATGGACATGCTTCTGTGGTTGCACGTTTGCATAGTCGTGCGTCTGCAGCTTTACATGGTCGTGATTCAGTGGCTGCTCATGATTTTGTGCATGGTCATGCAGATTGTCCTGGGCATGCACGTGTGCCTGAACGAGGTCTTGCGCATGGTTGTGTGCCTGAACATGTACACGGTCCTGTACCTGTGCCTGCACATGCGCCCGGTCATGCACCTGCGCCTGAGCATGCCTACACTCCTGCGTGTGTGCATGGTTCCACGCCTGCGGCTGTACCTGTGTGTGTGCATTCTTCTGTGCCTGTCTCCATGAATTGTCTTGTACCTCTGACAGTGCATGTGCATTGTCGTTGGCCTGTAGTTGTGTCTCTGTGTGTGCATTTCCGTGTGCCTGCAGCTGTGTCTGTGTGTGTGCATTGTCCTGTGTCTGGGTGTGTGCATTGTCCTGTGTCTGGGTGTGTGCATTGTCCTGTGTCTGGGTGTGTGCATTGTCCTGTGTCTGTGTCTGTACATTGTCCTGTGTCTGTGTGTGTGCATTGTCCTGTGTCTGTGTGTGTGCATTGTCCTGTGTCTGTGTGTGTGCATTGTCCTGTGTCTGTGTGTGTGCATTGTCCTGTGTCTGTGTGTGTGCCTGTGTCTGTGTGTGTGCCTGTGCCTGTGTGTGTGCCTGTGCCTGTGTGTGTGCACTGTGTGCCTGTGTCTGTGTCTGTATGTGTG
This sequence comes from Myxine glutinosa, assembly GCF_964187855.1. Taxonomy (NCBI): domain Eukaryota; kingdom Metazoa; phylum Chordata; class Myxini; order Myxiniformes; family Myxinidae; genus Myxine; species Myxine glutinosa. The sequence goes on from NC_136262.1 coordinate 117,251,355, forward strand.
CATCGTCACGCACTTCTGGCTCTGTCTGTGTGTGTACATTGTCCGGCACCTGTGGCTGTGCCTGAGTTTGTGTATTGTTACATGCATGCGGCTGTGCCTGTATGTGTATGTTGTCATGTGCGTGTGGTTGTAACATGTCGGATGTGTCATGTATTTGCATATGCACTTGTGCATGTGTGTGATCGTGCATTTGTGTACTAATCTTCGCATGGCCGTGACTGTGCGTTTGTGTCTGATCATGCGTTGGCACCTGTGTCTGTACGAGTGCCTCGTCACGTATTTGTGCATCTTCCTGGGTGAGGGCTTGGACATGCGTTTGTGCGATTGCTTGTATGTGGTCAAGCATTAGCGTATGTGCCAGCGCCTGGCCCTGGCCATGAGCCTGTGCGTGTGGTGGTGTGTGGGGATGATCGTGCACTTGTGGTGGTACGTGGAGAGCCTGAGTATGGACATGAATGCACGTTTCTGGGTGCTGCTGCACAGGGGCATGGTCATGTATTTGCAACTGGGAACGGTCATGCACAGGTGTTTGGCCATGCACCTGCATAGTTGCGTGGACAAGGGAGGGGGCCTGCAGATGAATATGGCAATGTGCTAGTCTATGCGCATGGGTAGGGGATTGTAGCCAATTTTGGTTCTGAGATTGCACATTTAAGTGGGTTTTACTTTTAGCTTGAGGCTTCAGCTGTATCAGTGAGTAGCCCTGAGGATGAAGCTTTGATTTTTCCTGGAAAACAGACGATGACTGTGTCCCGGGGTTCGAGGGTGACCGCTCCTCCAGGCTCGAGGGCAACTGCGCCTCCGGGCTCGAGGGCGACCGAGGTCGTTGTTCCTGAGACTGTGGTTTCATCTGTGTGCAGGCCAGAGATTGGACTTGCGTTTGCACACAGTGTTGAGGCCTGATCAATGGAAGCACATGCTCCTGCAGCCAAGGCTGAGTCTGTGTCTTTGCATGTGGATGTACCTGTATTTGTTTCTGAATCTGAGCACAGAGTTCTGACTGTGATTGACTGTCTGAATGGCTTTCTCGATGTGGCTGGAGCTGTTGCTGTTGCTGTGTTTGTGAATCAGCATGCCCATTAGAATGTTGTTGATGTTGCAAATGCAGCCAAGCCCCTTGCTCTGAATGTGCCTCCTGGGTTATGGGTGAAGCTGAACTACGAGTCAAGGATGACCCAGGCTCTCCGGGTGAAGCTGTGCACGACTCTGTAATCAATGAGGACAATGAATCTTTTGGCGAGGATAATGATGCTTCTGGCTGTGAAATGAAATGTGAATTTGAGGATGGTTGTGAGATATTGCATATTTCTTGAGGGCAATCATTTAGTTGTGGCTGTAGTTGGCTTACTGGGCTTTGTATGTCCTTTTGGGAAATTGGTTGTATTTTTGTGTTGTGGGGATTGTATTGCAAACTTGGCACCACCTGTGGAAATGAATGATTTTGCCAGTGTGATTGTGTTTGGGGTTTGAGCTTTGTACATTTGTGTTCTTCATGTGATTGGATTTGTATTGCAGTAAAAAACGATGCATCAGGCAGGATGATGCCCTCTGTGCGTAACCCAGAAGGGGCGCTACTCACACGTACCTCAGTGGGTTGCACAGTGTACTGGAGGGAAGGTTGTGGGAGGCTTCGATGAATAGGTTGCACTAGCCTCCGACGGAGGGGATGCTCGTGCGTCCGACGGAGGGTATGCTCGTGCGCCCGAAGGAGGGAATGCTCGTGCGCCTGACCAATGGGATGGATTGGTGCCTGACCGACAGGCTGAAGGGACATCTGGTGGATAGGATGGACCGGTGGTGCCTGACCGAAGGGATGGACCAGCGCCTGACCGACGGGATGGGCAGGTGCCTGGCAGATGGGATTGACAGGCACCTGACCGATGGGATTGACAAGCGACTGACCGATGGGATTGACAGGCGCCTGTCCGATGGGATGAACAGGCGCCTGACCGATGGGATTGACCGGCGCCTGACTGGTGGGATGGACAGGTGCCTGGCAGATGGGATGGACAGGTGCCTGACCGATGGGATGGACTGGCGCCTGACCGATGGGATTGACTGGCATCTGACTGATGGGATTGACCGGCACCTGACCGATGGGATTGACCAGCGCCTGGCTGACAGGATGTACAAGTGCCTGGCAGATGAGATGGACCGGCACCTGACCAATGGGATGGACCGACACCTGACCGATGGGATGGACCGGCACCTGACGGATGGGACGGATTTGCTCCTGACCAATGGGATGGACTGGCACCCGATCGATGGGATGGACCGGCACCTGACGGATAGGACGGGCCGGCGGCTGACGGATGGGACGGACCGGCTGTCGACGGATGGGATGGGCCGGTGACTGACGGATGGGATGGGCCGGTAACTGACGGATGGGACGATCCTGTGGCTGACGCTGTGGCTGCTGCCTTTGTGCCTGAGGTTGTAAGAGTGTGTGTCGGGATGGAATACAAGACTGAGGAGGGTCATGTTTTTTAAGCTGTGAAACGGTGTTGTGTGGTGTTTGTTGTTGAAATTGTGAGGCACTGTTTCGTTGTGGCTGTCTTGTAATTTTACAGGAATAAGTGGTGCGTATTCCAGCATGCATTGTGCTCCAAAAAACACGACGGCACCTGCAAACAAAATGAAATGTCCATGTACACACCAAAGTAAATTATTTAATCGCATTTGAATCGTTCAAATTGCACATCGTTGCTTTAAACATCAACTGCAAACCAATTTAACTAAAAAGGCATCAAAATTGGGCTATGGACCATAGGCAGCTTTTTTCTTCCTCATTGCTCACTTGTAGCCAAGTGGATAAAGAACGCCTCCTCTATCAGACTGTTCACAAAGATGCCCCAGACTTTCAACTTGCAAGGAACCTAGGGACATGAAAGGGAAAGGTAAAAACACTTTGCCACCAGAATCCCCAAACCTGCATCACAACACTGTCAACCACAGATGTCAAACTCCAGCAACAGTCATGCGGAAAATAAATCGACCATATAAAACACAATATTAGTTTATGTGTTTGTACAGACGAGTACACCCGTTCCTTACGGGATCTAGGGTCCGGCCTCGAGAACATCGGGGGGGGGGGGGGGGGGGTGCTCATTTACCAAGTTTGTTGTGGAGCGCTCGCCAAGTGGTATAATCATTCGAGCAAGCATTCAATTCAAAACCATTGATAAGGAACGGCTGGCTTGGCAAGAGTAACTTGGCTTGGCAAGAACTGATTGGTAACTGGTCTGAGCACACCCCGGGTTTTCTCCCTTTCAGTTTAGAGTTAAACAGCAGAAGCGACTGTTTCAAAAGGTAATCAAACGTGTTTGTGGTTTATAATATTTTTTACTTGTGGTAGGTGGTGCTCCCATCAAAATGGCACAATAAGCTGTTGCGTATTTTAGTATGACACCAAACTGCGTATTTTAGTATGATGTTTGTCCCCCTTCATAAGGACGATTTGAGTCAGGGTTTAAAGACAATCTTTTAACACTAATGTGTGTTCACTACGGTCTATTTTAAGGATAAAACAAACATTACCAAGTTTGTTGTGGAGCGCTCGCCAAGTGGTATAATCATTCGAGCAAGCATTCAATTCAAAACCATTGATAAGGAACGGCTGGCTTGGCAAGAGTAACTTGGCTTGGCAAGAACTGATTGGTAACTGGTCTGAGCACACCCCGGGTTTTCTCCCTTTCAGTTTAGAGTTAAACAGCAGAAGCGACTGTTTCAAAAGGTAATCAAACGTGTTTGTGGTTTATAATATTTTTTACTTGTGGTAGGTGGTGCTCCCATCAAAATGGCACAATAAGCTGTTGCGTATTTTAGTATGACACCAAACTGCGTATTTTAGTATGATGTTTGTCCCCCTTCACAAGGACGATTTGAGTCAGGGTTTAAAGACAATCTTTTAACACTAATGTGTGTTCACTACGGTCTATTTTAAGGATAAAACAAACATGAAAAACATTTTCCATAAAAGAGTAATGATGTCTCTTCTAATGGAATTGTAGATGGTGGCTTGCAAACCGAGCCTCAAGGGCGGTGTACAGAAGCGTTTTTTAAAATATCAATAAATACAAGGCTCGGGGAGGTGAAAATCGCTGCACATGATGTGCAACGCACGCATTGTGAAACGAGTGTTCATTTATATCCGTATGATGTCTCATAAATGAAGAAGACATCAGCACACCTGATACTAGGCTGAGGCTTCAGACTTCCGCACACTCACGAGGCTGCAACAACAAATAAACTGTTCCAACCCGTCATTTGTGACGTGTTTTTTACCAGTAAATAAATAAAAACAAGACATATGTCATGCATAGCACGATACCTGCGTAATCCCTAAAATAAGTTGTTGGCCTATGTCCTATGATGATCTCAAAAATAATTGGTGGTTGAATTCAGTGACCAGAAATGCAAATCCTCTTAAAATTTCAAGTCAATCAAATGAAAATGGAGCATTTTAGAAATTTGGCCTATGTTGACCTTTTAGCCTGTTGACCTATTGACCTCATAAACAATAGGCGTCTTGCTTATGACCAACTCTACCATTTGGTGAAGTTTCCTGAAGATCGGTTGAAAATTGTGACTTGTAGGCGACTGACTGACATACAGACAGACAGACAGACAGACAGAATACGCACAAGACCAACAAATATACTTGAAACATCTTCGATTTTCGCAAGTAAGAACTAGAACGGCACTCGGCAGAGCTACCTCCGATAGGCTGAACAGTTTATGCTTTGCATCCCACTGATAGGCCGGATCTGGATTCGGACCTGAACCAAAATCGAATAGGCTTGTTGTTGTCACCTAACCAACTCGTCTACCTGGTTTAGTCACAACTCGTCCACAATTTTTTTGAGATATGTTATATATCGCTTTTCACCCGATCTCTCAATGGTGAAGAATGACCTAGAAATTAAATAATTCTCGTATCCGAATCCATATTCAGATCTTCACCAAAATCGAATTGAATCGTCCTGGTCACATAGTCAACCTGTCCACCAAGTTTCGTCCAAATCAGTCCATAACGTTTTGAGATATCCTGCTATGTATCGTTTTTGGCCCGATGCCCCAATGGTGAAGAATCACTTTAAAAATTCTACTATCCGAATCCGGATCTTCACCAAAATGTAATCATTTCGTCCTTGTCACATACACTACCTCTCTGCCAAATTTTGTCCGATTCCGTCCACAACTTTTTGAGATATCTTGTTCACAGACAGACAGGGGTGAAAACATAACCTCCATCCACCTTCGGTGGCGGAGGCAATAAAATGCATTCTCGACACAAAGCAAACTAGAGCGAAGTTGATGACGCGCCATCGCAAATCCCCACACTTTCCATCGAAAGCAAAGTTGAAACATGGTAAAACGTCCAGGCAGGAATATCAAATTTTGATTTTAATATTTTCCTGTTTTGACCACTGTAACCCTAAGTCCCCACCCCACACCCTTGGGGCATGAGCCGAAGGTCAAATCCAAATAAAATCATTACATATTTCATGCATCTGCCAATGTGTTACTCACCAAATGTTTTACTCACCAAATCAATTCATTCCAAAAAAATATTCCATCTCTTACAGTGCCTCTTTCATACATTCCCTAAACTCTCCTGCTCTCCGCCCCCCCCCCCCCCCCCTCCAGCGCCCTCAATCGTATTTTTGACTCGAAGGTCTCAAGAAACTCATTTTGCAATAAATGTTCGTTTCCCATTAATCGTACACTTTTCAAAATCCAATCTCACCCCTCCCCTCCAAATCTTCCCCATCACACCTTCCCTCAAACACTTCCCCATCACCCCTCCCCTCCAAATCTATCCCCTTGCCCCTCCCCTCCAAATCTTCCCCATCAACCATCTCTTTCAAATATTCCCCCTTGCCCCTCCCCTCCAAATCTTCCCCATCACCCATCCCTTTCAAATCTTCCCCCTTGCCCCTCCCCTCCAAATCTTCCCCATCACCCCTTCCCTCCAAAACCTCCCCATCACCCCTCCCCCCCAAAACTTCCCCATCGCCCCTTCCCTCCAAATCTACCCCCTTGCCCCTCCCCTCCAAATCTTCCCCATCACCCATCTCTTTCAAATATTCCCCATCACCCCTCCCCTCCAAATCTACCCCCTTGCCCCTCCCCTCCAAATCTTCCCCATCACCCATCTCTTTCAAATATTCCCCCTTGCCCCTCCCCTCCAAATCTTCCCCATCACCCATCCCTTTCAAATCTCCCCCCTTTCCCCTTCGCTCCTAAACTCCCCCCACACCCCTCCCCTCCGAGACTCTCCCTCGCTCCTCCCCTCCGAGACTCCCCTCTCACCCCTCTTCCTCAAAGCGTCCTCCCCGCTTCTTCCCCCTTCCAACTTTCACCTTCATCTCCCCCCAACCTTCTGCCTCGCTCTTCCCCCTCCTCAAATAACACCTCACTGTGCCTCACCCAATCACGATCAAAACTTTTGTCCGCCCCAGTCTTCCCTTTCTCCAAGCTATTCTGAAATCTCTGACACACCTTCAACAGCTCTCCCTACCTCTTCCTCCTCTTCCACATCTCACCCTACCTCCCCCCCCACCATGTTTTGTATCCGATGCTCCCCCTCCTCTTCATTAACGGTATGGACCTCAAACATCCGGGGCCTTCGCTCAAACTTGACTGATCTCCCCATACAGGTTGCTTCTGACAAACCAGACGTGATCTGCTTAACAGAAACTTTCCTCCTTCATGATGTCTCTGATTCCTTGGTATCTCTCCCAGGTTACTCCCTCCTCCGGTATGATAGACCTGAGCCTCGTCCTGGAGGTGGGGTTGCTATCTTTATTTTAAAAAACTCTCTTCCTCACTCGCCCTGCACTGCCCTCTCTCCACCTCACCCCCAGGAATACCTTTGGCTGTGGCTTCCCCTTCGCTCCCACCTTTTGTTCATATGTGTGTTGTACCGTCCACCAAACAGTGATGACTCCATCTATATCTCGCTGTCTGACAATATGGACCAACTTCTATCTACCCATCCCAACTCTCTCTTCCTCATATGTGGTGATTTCAATTGTCACCATGCCAGTTGGCTGGGTGTGGGTACCTCTCTCACCAGCCATGGCTCTTCAGCAAAGGACTTCTGCGACTCACTGGGACTGACACAATCTGTCAATTTCCCGACCCGGATCTCAGTCAACGGAGCATCTTCTCTTCTGGACTTGGTTATGACTAACTTCCCTGAAAATGTCTGCTGCTCTTCTTCTGCTCCAATCGGCTCATCTGATCATGTGCTTGTTAAAGTGGACATCTCTCTGACCATTCTCAGAGAGCCTCCTCAGCGTCGACGAGTCTGGCATTTCACTCAGGCCAACTGGCACGGTCTTCAAGCAGCCATCAATCATCTGGACTGGCCTCCCATCTCTACCGCCTCTGACATCAACTCATCCTGGGAATTCTTCCAAAGTAAATTGCTCTCTCTCATGCACAGATTTATCCCATCTCGTCTTCAGTTGTCCTACCCTTCCTCCCGTCCATGGTACATGGATTCTTGTGGTGAGGCTGTTGCCCAGAAACAACTTGCTTTAGTCTCCTGGAAAGCAAATCCAACGGAAGGAAATCTCATTTCCTTTCACAAAGCCCGAAACAAGTGTGTGTCCACCCTCAGGAGAGCCAGGAAACAATATCTCTCTGTTCTCAAGACCGAATCTCAAGACCAATATCTTGGCTAACCCCTGCTCTAGCAGGGAAAATGGCCTTTAAAATGCATGTTGTTGTTTGTTGTTGTCTCAAGACCGAACTCTCTTATCTGTCTCCCTCTTCCAAATCCTGGTGGCGTCTGAGTCAAATCTGTTTCTGGTGTTTGTTCCCCCTCCATCCCCTCCCTCACCTCAAACGGCTACACGGCTGACTCCGCACGTGAAAAAGCTGAATGCCTCAACTCTGTGTTTGCCTCTAAATCTTGTGTCCCAAACCCATCCCTCTCTGTACCCACCATACCCAGTCGTACCCAGCTGCTCCTGGACTCTGTGTCCTTTCCTCCTGACAGGTTGGAAAAGTTTCTGTCAACCCTCGACTCTGATTCTGCAACTGGACCTGACGGCATCAGCCCACGGGTCCTAAAATCCTGTTCTTCCGCTCTTTCACTCCCTCTCTCTGTTCTCTTCACCCTCTCTTTTGCTCAAGGTCATCTGCCATCTGCTTGGAAATCAGCCAACATCACCGCTTTGCACAAAAAAGGTGCAAAAACAGATCCTAGCAACTACAGACCAATCAGCCTTCTCCCAATTATCAGCAAAGTCATGGAATCCATCATTGCTTCAGATATGAAATCTTTCCTCTTCTCCAATGGCTTGATCTCTGATCATCAATTTGGTTTCACACCTGGTCACTCTACTCTGGACATGCTGCTTCTGCTTTCTCAACAATGGATGGAGGTCCTTAATGCCAAACAGGAAATTAGAGCTGTCTCCCTCGACATATCACGTGCCTTCGATACGGTCTGGCACCCCGCTCTGCTCACCAAACTCTCCTCCTTTGGTATCCAAGGAAATCTCCACGCATGGCTGGCGGACTTCCTCTCTAGTCGTAGTCAATGTGTGGCCCTGAATAGGTTTCTCTCATCTCCTCTTCCTGTTCAGGCTGGAGTTCCCCAAGGCAGTGTTATGGGCCCTGTGCTTTTTTTGGTCTTCATCAATGATCTCTCTGAATCTCTTGAAAATCCTCTCTATCTCTTTGCTGATGACTCTACTCTCTGTCGCTCCATTCCTCATCCCTCAAATCGGCAGTCTGCAGCCTCCTCACTCTCTGCAGACCTGCACAAAATCACAGACTGGGCAAACAAGATGAACATGTCTTTCAATCCTGACAAATCTCACACTCTTACGATGTCTCTCTGTAAAGACCGACTGGACAACCCTCCCATCCACTTTCTGAATAATCCTCTCCAAGAAGTTCTGTCACTCAAGCTTTTGGGTCTCACTATCTGCCATGATCTTTCCTGGGAAAACCACATTTCAAATCTGGCCTCCAAAGCCAGTCGCCGACTGGGCATCCTCCGTCGTGCGAAGTCCTTCCTTGGCACACCTGAGCTCCTCACCACATACAAGGCTTTCATCCGCAGCTCAATGGAATACTGCTCTCCCCTCTGGGCTGGTGTTCCTGCCTCACACCTAGCTCGTCTTCACGCTGTTGAAACCAAAGCGTTCAGAATCATTGGAATCTCCTGCGATGAAGCTAACTCCAAGGGCCTTTCACTCACTCACCGCAGGCAGGTGGGTGGTCTTTCCGTCTTCTACCGACTCCTCTCTGGCCTTGCCCCCCCCCCCCCCCAGCTCTCTCTGGGCTCTGTCCCCCAAATATTCCTACAGGTCGCACAAGATCTGCCTGCAACACTCTTATGGTTAAACTGCCAAAATCAAGACTCTCTGCTCACCTTCACTCCTTCATTCCTCTTTTCTCCCGCCTCTGGAACAAACTCCCTCACTCTCTTCAATCCCACTTCACCCTCCAGGTCTTTAAAACAGCTGTTCACCACCATCTCTTATCTTCCCCCATCCAAAACCTTGATCTTTTCTACCCCTGCTAATTTCACCCCAAATCCACTTTTTTGAAATACCAACTTCTGTCCTGGAAGTCCTTGGTGTCCTTGTGTTTTATACTTCTCCAACACCCCCCCGCCCCCCTTCCCATGCCTCCTCCCCCCAAGCCCTATCCCTCCCACACATCTCCCTGCTCTCAAATGCTATGTTTGTGTGCTTCCCCTTCTCTCCCCATCTTGTCTTCCGCTCCCTCTTTTTATATATTTTGTTTGTCTGGTTGATTTGTTTGTGAAATAAATGTTAGCTCTTTCACGAGCCTCGATTCAGTATACCAAAAAAAAAAAGAAAAAAAAAAGTTAATTGCATATACAAAGTTTCATATAAAAATATATTAAAATGTGTCCGAAATTGCATTTCTCGGTATTCGACCCTTTGACCCCTCCCCGGGGGGCAGGGCCAGAAATGGCATTGCTCTTGCACCTTCTTGCCATGTGATCATAAATACCAATTTTGGTGAATTTCAGCCCAATCGTTTCGGTGGAGATAGCATGACGGACAGACGGAGCCAATTACAATATCCCTTTTTTTATTTTATTTTAAAGCGTGGCGATAACTAGAGTTCATAGAACACTTTACCCCGTGCAGTCCTGAGAAAAGGGACATGGGAAGGGTCATTTAAACTCTTGCTTTGCATTCCCGAGCACAATCTACATTCGTTTTGTTTGTAAACCTTTACATAACAGGCGTGATGGTAACGACACAGTGCTATGCACCGCCATATTTGTCAGAATGCAGAATGTCAAGCATGTTTTCTGCCCTCAAGGCATGGATATTGTGTCCAAGTACTGCAAATGGAAGGGCTTTGAAAGTGACAAAACGGCAATTTGTGTTCTACAGTGTTCAAGTATATAATGAAATTGAAATAAATAAAGATTTTAAAGGTCAGAAATTTTTTTTCCTCCAATTTGCAAGTATATAATTAAATTGAAATAAATAAAGATTTTAAAGGTCAGAGAAAAATTTTTCTCCAAGTTGCTTTCTCCAATTATGCTGAGTCCTGGAAAAACAAACCGACCTCAAATCATAAATTTGGAAATGCTATCTATTATAGGGATAAGAAAAGAAGAAGAAAAAAAAAAAGAGTACGATAATCACGTGTTTTAAAAAATTAACAAAGGACAGAAATACAATACTTTGCGACAAATCATGTGGCTCTGCATGAGACCATCTCTTCATGTACTTCCCTTTGACCCCCACACATTTGACCCCCACACATTCCTAACCTTCATCACCCTCTCCGGGTACTGCTTTTGGCTGTCACCGTGCAACTTGGCTGTTTGTTGGTACCTCTCTCACCAGCTACGGTACTTCAGCGAAGGACTTCTGTGACTCCATCGGACTGACTCAATTCGTGAATTTTCCCACCTGGATCTCTCCCAATAGTAAATCTTCCCTTCTAGATTTGGTGATGACCAATTTCCCCGCCAATGTATGTTGCTCGTCCAAAGCCACAATTGGCCGATCTGATCATGTACAGTACTTGACTACAGGCAGCCATTGCACTTCAACACTGGTCTCCTATATCTACCACCCTGATATTAACTCAGCCTGTGAATTTTCCACAGAAACCTGCTCTCTCTTATGCACAGATTCATCCCATCTCGTCAGTTATCCTACCCATCCTCCCGCTCTTGTTACTCTGAATCCTGTGGTGGAGCAGTTGCCTTAAAACAACTTGCATTCTCCTTTTGGAAAGAAACTCCAACCGAAGATAATTCCACAAAGCCCGTAACAAGCGTGTGTACTATCTGAAGTGCCAGAAAACAACATCTGCCCAATCTCAAGAATGAGCTTTCAAACTTGTCCCCCTTCTCTAAAACTCGGTGGCATCTTGTCAAGTCTGTCTCTGGTGCATGCTCCCCTTTCTTCCCCTCCCTCTCTTCATGTGGCACCAGTCTCTGCTCGTGAGAAGGCCGAATGCCTCAATTCTGTGTTTGCTTCAAAATATTGCGTCACCAACCTCTCTCTGTAGCCACCCTTCCCAGTCGTTCCCAACTGCTCCAGGATTCTGTGTATTTTGCATCTGAAAAGGTGGGAAAGTTTCTGACAACCCTCGACTCTGACTCTGCAACTGGACCGGATGGCATCAGCTCATGTGTCCTAAAAATCTGCTCTGCTGCTCTTGCACTTCCACCCTCTGCCCTTTTCACCCTGTCATTTAACCGAGCTCATCCTCCATCTGCTTGGAAATCAGCCAAAATCACAGGATGACATAAAAAGGTGCAAAACGGATCCCCTTAACTAAAGACCTATCAGTTTATTTTCCAATCATCAGCAAGGTCATGGAATCCATCATCGCAGTTGACATAAAATCCTCCCTTTTCTCCAACAACCTCATCTGAGAGCATCAATTCGGATTCAGACCAGGTCACTCCACCTTATAATAATAATAATAATTCATTTATTTTAGACATGTTGCTTCTACTCTCATAATGCATGGAGGCCCTCAATGTCAGACATGAGACCAAGGCCATCTCTCTTGACATATCTCAAGTTTTCAATACAGTCTGGCATCCTGCCTTGCTCTCAAAACTCTCTGCCTATGGAATCCAAGGTCAACTCTACACTTGGATTACTGACTTCCTCCACTCTCGTAGACAACGTGTGGCTCTCAACAGAACCTTTTCATATCCTCTCCCTGTCAAGGCTGGAGTACCCCATGGCAGTGTTCACGGCCCTATCCTATTCCTAACCTTCATCAATTAACTCACCGATTCTCTGGAAAATCCCCTTTATGTCTTTGCTGATTACTTCACCCTCTGCCGTGACATCCCTCATCCTTCCCAGGCAGCAGCCTCTTCTCTCTCCTCAGACCTTGACAAAATTACAAACTGGGAAAACACTTACAATATGTATTTCAATCCTCAGAAATCCTCACACACTCACTCACTCACTCTCACACACATACACACTCACTCACTCTCTCTCTCTCTCTCTCTCTCTCTCTCTCTCTCTCTCTCTCTCTCTCGCTCTGTGTCTCTCGCTCTGTGTCTCTCTCTCTCGCTCTGTGTCTCTCTCTCTCTCTGTGGTTCTCTCTCTCTCTCTCTGTGGCTCTCTCTCTCTCTCTCTGTGGCTCTCTCTCTCTCTCTCTCTGTGGCTCTCTCTCTCTCTCTCTCTCTCTCTCTGTGGCTCTCTCTCTCTCTGTGGCTCTCTCTCTCTCTCTGTGGCTCTCTCTCTCTCTCTCTGTGGCTCTCTCTCTCTCTCTCTGTGGCTCTCTCTCTCTGTGGCTCTCTCTCTCTCTCTCTCTCTGTGGCTCTCTCTCTCTCTCTGTGGCTCTCTCTCTCTCTCTGTGGCTCTCTCTCTCTCTCTCTCTCTCTCTGTGGCTCTCTCTCTCTCTCTCACTCTCTCTCTCTCTGTGTGTGTCTCTCTCTCCTCTCTTCTCTTCTCTCTCTGTCTCTCTTCTCTTCTCTTCTCTTCTCTTCCTCTCTCTCTCTCTCTCTCTCTCTGTGTCTCTCTCTCTGTGTCTCTCGCTCTGTGTCTCTCGCTCTGTGTCTCTCGCTCTGTGTCTCTCTCTCTGTGTCTCTCTCTCTGTGGCTCTCGCTCTGTCTCTCTCTCTCTCTCTCTCTCTCTCTCTCTCTCTCTCTCTCTCTCTCTCTCTCTCTCTGTGGCTCTCTCTCTCTCTCTCTCTCTGTGGCTCTCTCTCTCTCTCTGTGGCTCTCTCTCTCTCTCTCTGTGGCTCTCTCTCTCTCTCTCTGTGGCTCTCTCTCTCTCTCTCTGTGGCTCTCTCTCTCTCTCTGTGGCTCTCTCTCTCTCTCTGTGGCTCTCTCTCTCTCTGTGTGTGTCTCTCTCTCTCTCTGTGTGTGTCTCTCTCTCTCTCTCTCTCCCTCTCTCTCTCTCTCTCTCTCTCTCTCTCTCTGTGTCTCTCTCACTCTCTCTCTCTCTCTCTCTCTCTGAAAGGACCAGCAACCCTCTCATAGTGGTTCAATCACTCAAACTATTGCGTCTCACTGTCAGCCATGATCTCTTTTGGGCAAGCCACATTTCAGAGTTGGCTTCCAAAGCCAGCCACCGACTGGGCATCCTCCATCGTGCAAAGTACTTCCTTGGCATACTTGAGCTCCTATCCACCTACAAGGCCTTCATCCGCAGCTTGATGAAGTACTGATCTCCCCACTGGGCCGGCTCCCCTGCTTCACATCTTGCTCAACTTGACAACGTGGAAACCAAGGCTTTCAAGATCATTGGAATCTCTCGTGATGAAGCCGAGTCTATGGGCCTATCACTTCGCCATTGCCGACAGGTCGGTGGTCTATCTGACTTCGTCCACCTTATTTCTGGTCTTGTATCCTCCGCCCTCTTCGTGATTTGTCCCCCCTTCAAAACAGTTAGGTATCTGCAGGACACACATGGTCCACCAGCAACCCCCTCCTAGTGAAACTGCCTAAATCTAGAACCACTGCTCACCTCCACTTATTTATTCCTTTTTCCCCTGTGGAACCACCTTCCACACTCTCTTCATTCTCATTCTTCCCTCCAGATCTTCAAATCAGCTGTTCACCACATCTCAAGTCGTCCCCCATCCAAAGCCATGATCTTTTCTACACCCGTAAGATCAGGAAGTAGCTTGTGTGGGTGCGACCCACATGACACACCGAGAGCTGAAAGTGTGGTCCAATATGGCACAGAACCATTGATTTAGAATCAATTGTTTTTATACCATACATTTCTTCAGGAGCAGAGAAGACAGGATGTGTTTGCCGAGATTGTGCCTTTCCATATTCACAAGCCCCAGTGAGTTATGGGGGTTGGTTGAATTTTTCCCTATTTTTCCAATCTCATTTTGCTTTGGTCTTCGTTGTGTGTGTGTGTGTGTGTGTGTGTGTGTGTGTGTGTGTGTGTGTGTGTGTGTGTGTGTGTGTGTGTGTGTGTGTTACGTTATTTGAAGCCCTTCGACAAGCCTCAAATTACATTTCATGTTTTTGTTACCTAGGAGAAGAGCAAGGGAGCTCGGGTGCAGAGAAGACAGGAAGCGTTTGCGGAGAGCACGTCCTTCCGTATCAACAAACAACCTCCGATGAGAAGTGAACTCGCACACCGGTTCCTGCCAAACAGAAACATTACCACTCGTAAAAGATACAACCAAGTACAATTAAAAACAAATTGATAAATTGTCATTACTCTGGCATCACTCATGGCCAACAGGAACTCGCAACTTGAATGATGGCACATGTTGTAAGGTAGAGAAGTAACCGGCGAGTTGGTATACCTCAAAACCTGGTAAAGTTTGCTTTGAGCAAAAAGGGCCCATTACCCATCAAAGACGGCAAGGCAGGCCGTATGCTCAATACAAGCGTGTCCGTTATAGTGCCATCATGTGAGCAAGCCGATCATACGTCAGACCATTTTGACTGACATCAGCAATATAATCAACAGCAATACCACAAACACCAATGATGTAATGGAGTCGAGTGAAGGAATAATAACAATAATAATAACAAACAATAATAAAAACAACAATAATAATAACAATGACATTACTAATGATAACTAGAACAATGCGACTGTGTCGCCAATATGCCTCTGCATAGTACCACAACGAGTAGATCCCATCACTCTGCATATGTATGGGTAGGGGATCACGTTTGTGAAGTTTTGTGTTGATCGGATAAGGTTCGTTTTTCTATCCAGGATGGCTGCCAAACCACGTGACCTATGGCATCATCATTTTCAAACTATATGCAACAGTGCTGTTAGATGATATTTGTAAAATTTCGCATCAATAGGGTGAGCGGTTTCGGAGATATAATTATTTAATATTTCCCTTCAATCCAAAATGGCTGCCAAACCATGTGACCTATGATGTCATAAGTTTAATATTTCAATACAAATGGGTCATACATTATGTGGATGCAATTTCAGATTTTTAGGATAAGGAATTAGATTAAATCATTTTTGGCTGGTATACCACTTCACCTATGATGTCATCATTATCATGATTTTGTTCCCCATTGGGAGCATTTGACAATGTGCGGAGTTTCAGATTTTTCCATTCAGCAGTTTCCGAGAAATAATTTTTAATTATTTGCTTTTAATCCAAGATGGCTGCCATACCACGTGACCTATGACGTCACTATTATCATAAAAACATTCTGCATGGGTGTCACTCCAGGCCTGAAAGTTTCGTCTCAATCGGACATATGGTTGCTGAGAAAAACGAGGTTTAGCCCGGATGGACGGACAGACAACCCGAAAACATAATGCCTCTGGCGACTTTGTTGGCGGAGGCATAAAAATAATAACAACAATGAGAACGCCACTCGAAGAGTGCATGGTCTCGCCTTGCACATTCATTATGAAGAAAAATACCAATGTTAAATGAATACAATACTATTATGGTCCATATACCCATATCATCCACGCACCCTATTATGTCACATTGTTTCTTGGCATGAGTTATGAACTCCATAAATTAAATTCTTCGCTCACATCCTGTCATAGATCAGATATATGAATTTTAAGATTTTTCGGATTAGAATTGAAATTCAACCAATCATACCTGGAATACCAATTATACCTGGAATACCACTTCACCGATAACGTCATAATTATCACTCGATATACCCCACGGGGAGTTGATTACATATGCCGAGTTTCAATTAAAATTTCGCATCGATCAGACAAGCAATTGCAGAGGAAACCATAGAGAAAAGCAGAGAAAATGTATATATACGTGGACACACACGGACACAGACACACACACTGGCACCACACACACACATTGACACCACACACATGGACAACACACACATGGACAACACACACACACACACATGGACAACACACACATGGACAACACACACATGGACAACACACACACACACGGACAACACACACATGGACAACACACACACACACACACACACACACACACACACACACACACACACACACACACACACACACACACACACACACACACACACACACACACACACACACACACACATAGTCTCGCATCCCCTGCCCCACAGTCCCCATTTTCCCTCGCAGAGCAATGGTTGGCCTTTTTCGGGCACCGTGGTCCCCTTTTTGAAGCAATGTTTTATGGCCAGATGCCCTTCCTACCGCCAACCCTGTTAGTCACCTCTTGCGACATACAAGGAATTACCAGTGACCTGGTACTCAATTTGCTGACCTCGGAAGGATGACAGAGTCAACCCCCTTGGTGTTAATTCAGCGATCGACCGGGATTCGAACCCAGAATCCTAGGATCCCAAGCCGGCACCCTAACCGCTAAGTCAACATTACAGTACAGTATATACTGTACAATTTGAGAAGTGTCTGTGGGTGTCTGTGGGTGCCTGTGGGCGTCTTGTGGGTGTGGTTGTGTTTGTGTCTATGGTAGCCATTCAAAAATATTGTGCAAATATATATAGCCTTTCAAAAATAATAGAACAGTGAAGTGAGATTTGTAACGATGGCTATATACTCAATAAATTTGGATTTGGGATCAAAAGATGTACAGAAGGTAAGCTTTTATTTCTTGGTATTTCTATGTATACATTGTCGCGCAGACCCTTTTGGTTAACACCAGGGCTCGCGGATGGACCGGAACGGATTTAATTGGAGGCGACGACCGAACACGGATTTGACTATCAAACGCGGGAGGAAGGAGGAAAATGGAAGGCTGCGGCAAAAGCACTTACCTTCTGGTGAACCGACGGCAGCTTCGATCCTGCGAGGAAATTAACTCAAACGAACAACCAAAGTAAAATGTACAAAAATAGAGATTTATTCCACGGAACCCGAGACAAAGAACGCGACGATAATAAAATAAACTAAATCGGGATCCCACACACCAGACCTCAAATACAAACAGGGGAATGGATTTACGAAAATAACACGTTCGTTATGTAATTGTGAAATGGGTATTGGCCTTATCTGGTCTTGTCATCTTGCAGTGTAACACGGCCCCGCTCGAGCGCCACCAGGCCCCGCTCCAAGCCTCCCGCCGCTCACGAGGTCCGTGCACCAAGCTCCAAAGCACCGAGCACCATGCGTCCAACGCCCCACAATCACCACGCGGCCCAAAGCACCGCCAGCGATCTCCACACAAGGTCGATCTCCACTCACGATCGGTCTGCCAAGACGAACAGAGCGTGCTGCGCAACACGAAGCGCCGGATGTCCAAGAGGAAGGGCTGCGCAAACAAGAACCGGATGTGCTCTCTCTAAAATGTCGTTCGGCGCGCGCTGATATAACCTTACCGGTTACGTCAGCCTTGGCGCGCTACCAACCAGCGACTTCCACCGAACCTTCCAGCTTCGCGCCTCTCGCACTCGTTGGCTGGAGGTTCGCGCCTAGCGAGCTGACCAATCACAGGACCATAGCATGGTGATAGCACGTGGCACTCGATGTGGCTAGGCCTGCCGGAGGTGTAGTTGGCGGCGGCCATCATCGGCGGTGTCCTGGCCTGGTTTCCTTTTGCCTGTTCTCTTCCAAAGTTTTGTCAGGGAAGGGAATTATTTAATGTTGCGCTAGGGACCTGTCTAAATGTCTATGTTGGTCTGCATTGCCATAAGGGACAAAGGTTTGGCTACAAGGTTTGACACACAGGGGCGTTATTCTTTAATCCCTACTCTATCTAACACTCGAACATCGTGGTATATTCACAAGTATACTTCTTAACCGACAAACCGCCTAAACACACAGAAATTACAAGGTAGATTCCCTATCGCGACAATCGAATACCTACCTATACAGATCTACCTGGCTCTAGATATTGCTTTACCCCCAGACATAACTATATATATATATTATATATATAATATATATATAATATATATATAATATATATATAATATATATATAATATATATATATTATATATATATTATATATATATTATATATATATTATATATATATTATATATATATTATATATATATTATATATATATATTATATATATAATATATATAATATATATTTATATATATATATATATATATATATATATATATATATATATATATATATATATATATATATATATATATATATATATATATATATATATATACATATACACAACATGCATTTTAAAGGCCATTTTCCCTGCTAGAGTGGGGGTTAGCCTTGCGGTTCCCATGACAATCTTCTCCATTTTGCCCTATTTTCTGCATCTCTCCTTGCTAACCCTCTTGCCCGCATTTCTTCTTCCACCATCTTTAGCCAAGTCTTTCTCGGTCTTCCCCGTCCTCTACTTCCTTCTACATCAATTTCCATCACTCTTCTCAACCAGTCACTTTCATCCTTCCTCATCACATGACCAAACCATCTCAGCCTGTTCCTCTTCACAGCATCAATCACAGGCAATATTCCCATCATCTTTCGCAATTCATCATTTGTCTTCCTCTCTCTCAACGATACTCCGCACATCCATCGAACCATTCGCATTTCCACCCTTTCCAGCCTTCGTTGCTGCTTCCAGCATTTATTTATATATATATATATATATATATATATATACAGTGGAACCTTGACTTACGAGTTTAATTCGTTCCGTGACCGAGCTCGTAACTCAAATTGCTCGTATCTCAAATCAAATTTCCCCATTGAAATGCATTGAAATGCTATTAATCCGTTCCAGCCCGCCAAAAACCACACCAATTTTTTTTTAAATATACAGTATATATAAAAATATCTCGCGCTTTATATTTCACCTGTATGCAGCATACAAGTTGGCAGGATGGCCTGGACTGGAGGTACGCACACTTGACTCTAAAGTCTAAACTGTCCAGCCTGGGTTTGAATCCCGACCCAGCTATAACCTGTCATGGGTGAATCACAGGCAGGGTGATTCATCAATGTGTGTACCGCTAAACTGGGCGCCCCGTTTGCGTCCCATTAGTTGTTGGATGTTAAGGATCTCACCGTGTTTTCCACAAAGAGAAGGCGAGCTATCGCCGGCATTCTGAACAAGTTGTGGCCTGGCATGCTCTTCTCCTCTGCCGTTATATACGTCCTCCTCGACACCTCGCTCATGTTTTTCGACGATTGCGTGTTTTATATCCAAGCACATCATCCTCTTCTTCTTCTCAGCACTGCACTTGCCACTCACTTTCTTAGGCCCCATGGTTAAAACTAAGAAATTTTCCGAAATAACCAAAATGCGAAAAACAAAATGCAGCGCTGTACGACAGAGATACGTACTGTACGTGCACGGCAAGATAACCACGTGACCAGAACCCACCTGGCGGCGTGAACTCGAAATAACGAAAATGCGAAAAAAAAAATGCAGCGCTATACGACAGAGATACGTACTGTACGTGCACGGCAAGATAACCACGTGACCAGAACCCACCTGGCAGCGTGAACTCGAAATAACCAAAATGCGAAGAAAAAAAATGCAGCGCTATACGACAGAGATACGTACTGTACGTGCACGGCAAGATAACCACGTGACCAGAACCCACCTGGCGGCGTGAACTCGAAATAAACAAAATGCGAAAAAAAAAATGCAGCGCTATACGACAGAGATACGTACTGTACGTGCACGGCAAGATAACCACGTGACCAGAACCCACCTGGCCGCGTGAACTCGAAATAACCAAAATGCGAAAAAAAAAATGCAGCGCTATACGACAGAGATACGTACTGTACGTGCACGGCAAGATAACCACGTGACCGGGTGGCGAAAGCTCGTAACTCGGATCTCGGCTCGCATCTCAAAGCAATAAACCGCCCGAGCGACGGCTCGTATCTCGAAAAACTCGTAAGTTGGGGCACTCGTAAGTCAAGGTTCCACTGTATATATATATATATATATATGTTAGCCATTAGGGTTTAAAACCCATGACTCAATTGATCATAACATCTGAAATTATATATCGTGCTTCTGAAAACTGATTTGAACTCAGCTGCAGGCAGAGGCGAGTGGACAAAATGTGGTTTCGAGGCTCGACGTGCAGGGTGGATCCTTAGCCCAGTAAGCAAGTCCTTGAATGTATGTGCCAAACAGTAGATAATATGCTCGCGACCCACGTACAGGGAAAACATGTCGCCAAACGCCTTCTTCGCAAAGGGAATAATTAATTATATATCTTTGTAGTTTCTAGTATGTCTCCTAAAATCAAGGACGTAACCAACCTCGGGAGAAATATAGACATTACATATCCTTGATTGTTATTGTATTCAGCACGTGTATCCAATCATTCATCTACCATTTAGCCTAGTGTATGAGAATATTTTCTTCGGCCTGCGCTCGGGTCTGATATGTTTAGATAAAGAGCCAAAAAGGCTCAGCCTATCCCATGCTTACATCTTTTTGTCTAAGTTTGGCCTTCTTCAGGAAGGGACGAGGGAAGGTGGGTCTCTATGGCCCAGGTTTTGCTATGTCTTTAGCGCAGATTCTTGTCTGATATTTTGCTATAAATGAAATGCCTTTTTACTTATTTTTCAGCGAGTGTCTTGAGAAATTGCCCGCTGCGTGTTAGGCGGTGCATTCTTGAGCCTCGCTCCACACTGTGTGTTTGTAATCGATTTTATTAAACATTGTTGCTCTGATTCTTCTTCTTCTTCCTTCCCTTGAGGTCTTCGACCGACAATTTTGGTGTCAGAAGTGGGATCATCCAAGTGTGCAGACGAGGTGGACCCTCACGTTCCAGGTCGGGAAGGAGGCCTGCCGGCACCTAATTTGGGTAAGCAATTTTTGCACATCGAAATTGAAGCCTCCTGCCTTACTTTGGACGTGTGGACCTCTGTCGGCTGCACTACCTGGCTTGCATTCCGAACCATATTTAGTTTAAACCAGAGCAGCAGTGGGTAACGAATCGATTATACAGGGCGCCCGAGATAAGGAGGGATATCCCTCAAGTAAGCTTCCTGCGTGGGAAGCAGGTAGACCCATATGTGGGAGATAGATAATAGGTGTTAAGTTACTCCGGCGTGAGAACTGCGTTTAAGGCTAGGGATCGGGGGGCGACCCGATCTTAGGACTACCAGGAGGGATTAACCCAAGAAGGTAGGAAGAATGGGTAATAGGAAAGGAAAGGAGGGAGAGCCTTTGAAGAACACTCCAGCGTTTTATATGAAAAGAAATTATGGGTATGCTGCTTTGCAACCGAGCAAGGCATGGACTATATTGACCGAGGGTTTGAATACGCCTTGGCCAGAGGAAGGGTCATTTGCAATAGACAGGTTAGATGTGTTATATGGGGCTTTAGATGCCCTAGAGAAGAAGAAGAAGAGACTCCCACCTGATTCATGGAAGGTCTATAGTTGGTGGAAGGTGGAGGCCTTGAAGAGACAGGCAGCCTCCAGACAAGCGAGTTTGCGAGGAGAGTTGGGCAAATACCAGAATGAGCGCAAACAGGGTCGGAAGAAACAGGATAAACAGATGAAGGCGCTCGCAGCGCAGACAAGTCAGAGGCTAATGGTAGCCCGGATTAATTCCGATGAGAAGGAACAGGATGAGGAAGATGAAATCCCTGTTTCCTATTCCCCCCATGGTCCAGTCCCAGGATCTAAGGCACGTTCCCGACACCAGGGCGCTATAGGGGAAACAAATGGGAGACCCCCTAGAGTTCATAAGACCCCACAACCATCAGCCCCTCAAGTCGAGGACGATGGAGATAGCAGCACAGACACCCCGGGGTTTCCACCCCCGATAGGTCCAGGTCAGAAAGTTTACCCTTCACTAGTGGAGTATCAGGCACCAGTGCAACGTGCGATAGAAACAAAGGGAGTGTTCCCCATGCGATGCGTGGGAATAGACGCAAACGGCGTGGCAGTAAGGGAACGTGTGCCTTGGAAAGAATCTGATTTAACGGCCATGCAAAAGAGGGTTCAGGAAATGTTGATCGACCAACCTTTGGATATAGTAATATTGCTCCGTCACTGGATTACAGAGGATGCCCCAGATTGGAGAGATATTTGTCATTTGGGAGCATCTATATTGCCACCAAAGGTATGGGCAAAGGCTAAAACCCTTTCATTATGGCCAATAGATGACCCCATGGCTCGGAATCCACCCATGACCGGAAACGATTGG
Organism: Myxine glutinosa; assembly: GCF_964187855.1. Taxonomy (NCBI): domain Eukaryota; kingdom Metazoa; phylum Chordata; class Myxini; order Myxiniformes; family Myxinidae; genus Myxine; species Myxine glutinosa. The sequence continues at coordinate 117,273,912 of NC_136262.1, forward strand.
GACATTTTGAAAAATCATCTCCTGACCAACATTGGCAATGCGCTCGCACCACCTGGAGGGCCAGATTGGGGAAGAATTGGGAACATAAAACAGAAAGCAGGAGAGACTATCGGCGACTATCGAGAGAGAATAGAAAAAGCGATAGCTCGATGGGGCGGGTTAGGATTAATCCAAGTCGAGGACCTACCCGCTCCCCTGGTGAACAATTACCTAGTAGAAGGGCTTCGGCCCGCATTAAAAAAACAAGTGCATGCCGTCCTTTTCGGTTGGAAAGGAATGGGGACCAATGAATTATGTACAAAACTTGAACAATGTCCGGGCTCCTCTTCGGAGGAAAAAAAGGAAATTAAAGAAGAAATGTTGCAGATGTTAGTAAGGGAAAAATTGGCCCAGCAACAAACAACAAGAACAATGGGGAGCAAGAAGAAACAAAAGGGGGCAAAAATAATGGGAAGTGACAGTGAGAGTGAGTCAAGTGATGACGAGACACTCGGTCCGGCACTGCAGGCAGCTGTGATGCAAGTACTCCGGGAACCACAAGGGCCTAGTGGGCCAGGGAATCAGACGTGGAGACAACCCCAACAACTCCAACAACCCCAATGGGCTGTTCCACCATGTTCTGTGCCAGGTCCCCCACCGGCCTATTGGCCACCACAAACACCCATGCCAGGATGGGCACCGCAATGGGGACCCTCCAATATGGGCCCCACCCCATGGGTTACCCCCAATTCGGGCATGCCATACGGGCCTTGTGCCCCAGTCCAACAAATGCCGAGGGGAGGGCAAGGGCGCCCACCTCCCTACAAAGGGGGGCGAAGGCCAAACCAACAGGGGGGTCCAGGACAGGGACCCCCAGGGAGAGGGGCATGCTTTGAATGTGGACAGATGGGCCACTGGAGACGGGATTGTCCAAATTGTCCAAGGGGACCACGAAGACCCCAGGGACAGCAAGGGCCGACATATGGAAACGCCTATTGACGGGACGAATGCGGGCCGCCAAAGGAATGTCCATTGATAACAATGACCCCAGATGAGGAACCGACCTTGACGTTAGATGTAAATGGACAACCACTAAAATTCTTAGTGGATACCGGTGCGACTCGCAGTTGTATCAATAAGGGACAACTACCTACTTTGAAACCGACACACAAAAGCGTCCAAATCCAGGGCGTTTCAGGAAAATTAGAAACTCTCCCCGTATCAAAGGAGACCCGAGTAATGTTCGGACCGCTAGAAGCTAAGCATGCATTTCTCATGACCACTACTGCCCCAACTAATTTACTAGGACGGGATTTGCTGTGTCGATTAGGTTGTGACATTGCGTGCACCAAGGAAGGTGTATACGTCGACGTCAGAGAATCGAACCGTGATTTGTTAATGATGGCATTGCAGCGCGCCAGCCCCACCGTGTATTGGTGGCGGTTGGAGGAAGGGGCTTTAGCAACATGGACCTACGTGATTGACACGATTGGCGCGCAAACGCAAGAAATTCGTGATTGGCTAGAAGAACACCACATAGCCACAAAATTGAAATATAATCCGCCGCATTGCACCGCATGTTATGACGCGACTGGAAGCGATGATTATTATTTAGACATGGTTGCGGCAGCTTTAGGGGAAACCTCTGATCTTCAATTATCACACATATGGATTGGCCGAGAAGGCATTGGGATTATGGTAACCTTGTCGCCACGCCAGAGATCAAAGGCTAAGTACCCCGAGGGGATGGTAGCGCATGTTACCCTTAGCACCGCCAGAGGATGGCCACCCGAGAGCATTGGATGGATGATGGACAGACTGCGGAAAACGCCAGTAAGGCGTCGATACAATGTTGAACACCGAACGGTCCATGTGTTGGACAACAATAAAGGGTCATAATTAATTTGGCACCTCAAGACAGACGAGTTCGATTTGAGATGGTGGAACTGCCACCCAAAGCGGCACATATGGTCAGGGCGGTCCCCACGACTCCAGGGGACTCCGATGGATTGCTCGATACCGTCACCCCGTCACTATGGGCGCAACACGAGAATGAAGTAGGGCGCATTAGGAATGCACCTCCGTTGGTGATTCCAATTAAAGAAGGGTTACCTTTACCACACATTCGGCAGTACCCACTTCGGCACGAGGCTGACGCAGGCATTTTTCCGGTGATAGAATCGCTCGTGCAGCAGGGAATAATAATAATCGAAACCAACAGCCCATGTAACTCCCCCATTTTCCCAGTGCCAAAACCAATGACAGGAAAGTGGCGATTTGTGCAGGATATGCGAGAGATTAATAAAATAATTCAGGGTATTCATCCGGTTGTACCAAATGCAGAAGTTTTGATGACTTCCATTCCGCCAGATGCTACACATTTTACAGTCATAGACTTGTGTTCCGCCTTCTTTTCAGTGCCAATAGCTCCAGAGTCCCAGTATCTCTTCGCTTTCACCTTCCGGGGGAGACAATTCACCTGGACAGTGCTTCCGCAGGGTTTCGCAGATAGCCCTACCTTGTTTTCACGAGCGCTGCACCGCGATCTCGCAGATGTCCAATTGGAAGGCGGCTCGGTGCTGTTGCAGTACATCGACGACTTATTAATCTGCTCTCCATCCAAGGCAGCCTGTGAGACGGATTCACTAGCGCTGTTAAATGCGCTAGCCGAGAAAGGCCACAAAGTAGGCCGGGAAAAATTGCAATTTGTGCGGGAGATAGTTACATACTTGGGACACGCGATTTCGCATGGGAGACGCGAGCTCAACGCGAGCCGGGTCACGGCCATCATGGAAACCCCGTTGCCTCGTACACAAAGGGAGGTGTTGCGATTTTTGGGAATGGCAGGGTACTGTCGTACATGGATAATTGACTATGCGTTATTAGCAAAACCTCTATATGAGGCGACGAAAAACGACCAGCCACGGATGGTGAACTGGACGGACAATCGAATACGCTGCTACGAAGGACTCAAACGAGCCCTGATAACGGCCCCAACCTTAGGCCTTCCCGATTATAAAAAGGCCTTCACACTTTTCACCCATGCAGTAGGGGGATTCGCGCAATCCGTGTTAACCCAGACTCATGGAGATAGGGAACGTCCAGTAGCCTATTTCAGCAAAAAGCTTGATGCGGTAGAACAAGGCTTTCCGCTGTGCTTACAAGCCGTGGCGGCTGCCCGATACGCAGTTGAGCGGACGGCCGACATAGTTATGGGACATCCGGTCCTTTTACAGGTACCGCATTGCGTCCATACACTACTACAACAGCGAAACACACAGCATCTCACAGCCACTCGACTGATGCAATACGAAACGGCATTAATTATGGCACCCAACGTGACGGTGATGCGGTGTACCGTTCTTAACCCAGCGACACTTTTGCCAACAAAGGAGGAGGGAATCCCGCACGTTTGTACGGACGTGGTGCAGTTAATATCAACAGTAAGGCCTGACTTACAGGACACACCGCTACAGGAAGCCGATCACACCTATTACGTCGATGGTTCAGCCAAACGGGCTTGGGACGGATCCCTGTTATCTGGGTACGCAGTATGCTCGGATACGGAGACGGTCGAAAGCGGCCGCCTCCCGCCCACCTGGTCAGCACAACAAGCTGAACTGTACGCACTCACGAGAGCGTGCGAAGTAAGCGAGGAAAAAGCAGTGACAATTTATACAGACTCGGCATACGCACACGGAGTGGTCCACGACAAAGGGGCCATATGGAAAATGAGAGGGTTCCTCACTTCAGCGGGAGCACTCATCAAAAATGGGGACTTAGTGCGTAATCTGCTTCATAGTATTATGCTTCCACGTGAAATAGCTGTAGTTAAATGCCGAGGTCACCAGCGTACAGACGACGCTGTGGCCCGTGGAAACGCCCGAGCCGACGAAGCAGCAGCACAAGCGGCAAACCAACAGGTTGGATATAATATGCCAGTAGTTACGTGCAAACAGGGCGCTAAAGCGACCGCCCAGACAGACGTTCCGACATCCGCACCTACAGAGTTCGATGTAATACAATTACAAGCCGCAGCCTCAAACGTAGAACATCAAGATTGGATTAAATTGGGAGCTCAGCGCCCCGCAGAAGGACAAATGTGGACGATTAATGACAAACCCGTGGCACCGCGAGCTTTATTGCCATGGTTGGCACGCATGGCGCATCAAAATGGCCATGTGTGCCATAGGGGGGTGATGAGGCAGGTCACTTCCACCTGGGCAGCACCAGGCCTTTCGGCTGCGGTTACCATGGTCTGTCGCTCGTGCGCTATATGTCAACGGCATAATAGGGGGGCACCCCCCAGACGCCGCCACAACGCGGGTCACCCGGCTCCCGTCGGGCCGTTCTGTCATATCCAGTTCGATTTTTTCAATTTACCGCCTTGTATGTCCTTTAAGCATGTACTGGTAGTGGTGGACATGTTCACCAAGTGGGTGGAGGCCTACCCATGCGTCAGGGCTGACGCTATAACGGTGGCCAAGTGCCTTTTGCGGCACTTTATATGTCGATTCGGTGTCCCGCAGAAAGTGTCATCCGATCAGGGCGGGCACTTCACAGGTGACGTCATTAAAGCCGTGTTAAAGGCCTTGGGAGTGATACAGTCGTTCCACTGTGTTTACTGCCCGCAATCGGCGGGACTTGTAGAACGAACGAATGGCACACTGAAAGGTAAGTTGGCAAAGATTTGCGACGAGACAGGCCTCAAGTGGCCGGAGGCCCTTCCGCTAGCGTTAATGAGCGTGCGCTCCACTCCAGGGCGCACCACTGGTCTCTCTCCGCACGAGATATTAATGGGTCGGCCCATGAGTTTGCCGGTATCGGCGCCAGTGGATATGGCAGCACTTGAATTACCTATCATGGATGACATGCTTTTAAAGTTTTGCATAGGTCTCTCCCATGTAGCGCGCAGCATACATGAACGCGTTCGGGAGGCCCTGCCGGAGCCAACAAGCAAGCCTATCCACACCTTCGAGGCAGGAGATTACGTGCTGGTGAAGCATTTCACCCGTAAGACTGCGCTCGAACCAAGGTGGACGGGGCCATACCAAGTTCTTCTGATCACACCAACAGCTGTGTTTTGTGAGGGCAAGTCGTCCTGGGTACATGCCACACATTGTAAGTTGGCCATACCCACAAACACAAACACCTCAAACGCACCACCACAGATCGAGGATGCTGCACCACCGCCTGTTAGGGGTGGCAATCACACTTAGTTTAATATACCGCTTTGCCAGCACTGCACCTGCCGCGTCACGCCTCAAGTGGGGGGACACGAGGGCATGGGCGAACACGGAGACATATGCATATGGCGACCAAACCATTAAGGTCTACCGGCAGAGAGTTATCTGGGGCCAGAGGCTAAAACAGGTGTCTGCAACAGGTGCATGGGATGCTAAGAGAGGTATTAGAGGACATTGGATTGACTTTAAATTGAAATGAAAATTGAAAGGGTGGATTAGGAAAATGAATTTGTTCAAATAATCGTGGCATCTGTGGGATGCAACAATTCACAGACAGAATAGTGTATGGGAGCCGTCATCTGGGAAGCGTCGTTAAATGGCAGTAGGTTTAGACAGATATTGAAAGGGTTCGTGCAATGTCATTTTGGGGCTTATGGCTCGCCATTGTCTGTCTGCCAGTTATGGTGGGCAGAGGGAAGAGGGAGTGATACTGCTCTGGCCTCTTGCTCGGCAGAATTGAGTATTGCTGGTTTTACCCCTGTTCAAAATTGAGCTCTCGAGAGCTGATTAACATTAGGATGCATCTCTCAAGGGACCCCTGGGTGGTCTCGAGAGCTGAGGTGTGAAATATGATGACGTTGTCTTATGGACACTTTGTGAGTGGCTAGACACGTGCCTGAAAGGGGAAATTGTATTCATAACTCATGTGGGTTGTGTCTGAAGAAAAGGTTTAAAAGGAAGTGTGAAGAAGGTCATGGAAAGTGCAAAGATGATTGGAGTGGAAAGTCGAATCAGATGGATTACTTGTCAATGACAGGTGACTGCAGGAATTGATGAGAAAGTGGAGGGAAAGGTTATAAAAAGTTAATGGAAAAGACAGGAAATAAAGAAAAGTGGTTAGTTATGGACTGTTGTTTCGTGATAAGAAGGTGATACAAGGGGTTGGCTTGCACTGGGGGGAAATGGTTGGTAAATCATGTATTATTAGATGTAGGGAAGATGATTAAAAGGAAGGTATTTTCGGAAATTGGTGAAAGTAAATGTGGCATTCGAATTTCCAGACACGACACAGGAAATGCGGCTATGAATAAGCCAACCATCTGAGAGATAAGGTAACTAAATGCCAATTGGTGGGACGGGGGGCTAGGAATTTGATCATGGTGTGTGTAAGAAAGTATTTTTCAGGATGGACGATGAAGAAATCGCCGTCGGAAGACCATGATCTTGACCACAGAGGCCGTCGACCTGAATGGGCCCTTCAACAAGGCAGTTGTGACCAGCGCTCCAGAAAATTGTATTGAATTTTGTGATGACTGTGATACTTGTGTTGATCCCATGTGGGAACTGGCTGCTGCCTGTATTGATTTTTGTGATGACTGTGATACTTGTGTGGAAAACCCCTTGCGTGTACTGGCTAACGCCTCTTATGTATTATGAATGATTGGCTAATAGATAGTCTCGCATTAGTAATGGAACGAATTGGAAACGAAACCCGAATCGCAGAACTACAATTGGAAAACGAATTAGTGCATATGCGAACGATGGTGATGCAGAATCAAGTGGCTTTGGATATGTTATTGGCAGAAAAGGAAGGAGTATGTGGGGAAAACGATGAACCTATTGATGCTTGGGATTCTGATAATGATGATTTTAGTTGGGATGATTATACCTGTGATTTAGAAAGTGTAGGTTCTTTTAAAGGTTATTGCTATTATGCCAGCAGTAAGGAGCGGATGGCAAACATGTATCCGGAAGAACCACCCTCACCACCACTTACACCACCCAGCAATCACATGTACAAAGCTTGATGGCATTGGACGTCGATTGTTTGCCCTAATTCGCGAGGACCACGCCTGCATAAGGAGGGCCCTAAATCTGGCTGGCAACCGGGTCGCACCTACGCCGCTGCGAGGGTGGATTCGGAATCCGGCCGGGCGGCAGCAATCTCTTAACCAGGCGCCGTCGTCGCGAATTATGGCTAACAATTCATACGTTGAATGTTAGACGGCCAGTTAGGGCCGATATCTTTCTTGAGCATGCGTGACGCTATGTCGTGCCTGGCATGTGACTAATTGGGATGCTGACCACTGGGGTATACGGTGTCTTTCCAAGGAGTTGTCTTGTAAAGACAAAGGAAGGAACTGTTAGCCATTAGGGTTTAAAACCCATGACTCAATTGATCATAACATCTGAAATTATATATCGTGCTTCTGAAAACTGATTTGAACTCAGCTGCAGGCAGAGGCGAGTGGACAAAATGTGGTTTCGAGGCTCGACGTGCAGGGTGGATCCTTAGCCCAGTAAGCAAGTCCTTGAATGTATGTGCCAAACAGTAGATAATATGCTCGCGACCCACGTACAGGGAAAACATGTCGCCAAACGCCTTCTTCGCAAAGGGAATAATTAATTATATATCTTTGTAGTTTCTAGTATGTCTCCTAAAATCAAGGACGTAACCAACCTCGGGAGAAATATAGACATTACATATCCTTGATTGTTATTGTATTCAGCACGTGTATCCAATCATTCATCTACCATTTAGCCTAGTGTATGAGAATATTTTCTTCGGCCTGCGCTCGGGTCTGATATGTTTAGATAAAGAGCCAAAAAGGCTCAGCCTATCCCATGCTTACATCTTTTTGTCTAAGTTTGGCCTTCTTCAGGAAGGGACGAGGGAAGGTGGGTCTCTATGGCCCAGGTTTTGCTATGTCTTTAGCGCAGATTCTTGTCTGATATTTTGCTATAAATGAAATGCCTTTTTACTTATTTTTCAGCGAGTGTCTTGAGAAATTGCCCGCTGCGTGTTAGGCGGTGCATTCTTGAGCCTCGCTCCACACTGTGTGTTTGTAATCGATTTTATTAAACATTGTTGCTCTGATTCTTCTTCTTCTTCCTTCCCTTGAGGTCTTCGACCGACATATATATATATATATATATATATATATATATATATATATATGTATATATATATATATATATATATATATATATATATATATATATATATATATATATATATATATATATGTTTTTACCATGTTAGAACAACAGTACTTTTTATGTTCAGTCTTGTTGCTCAGGTGTGTCTTATTGCATTGATTGTTCATACACAAAAGAGCTGTGAATGCCTAATCTTGGTTTTGGCCTTTCCTTTTACCTTGGGCGTCTCCATTTGGAGTCAGTCGGCATAAACCAACATGAAGACCAGAGAACTGTCTTTGAAAGAAAACGAGCAATTTGGAAAATGAAAGAACAGAATAATTAAATTAGTACCATAGCATAAAAATCGGGGATAGCAAATACAACAATTTGGAATATCTTGAAAAAGAAAGAAACCACTAGTGTAGTTAGCAATAGACAATGGTCAGCTTGGCCAAGGAAAACAACTGCAGGTGATGACAGAAAAATCATCAGAGTCAATCATCAGAATCATCATCAATTTCCATCCAATTGCCTGAAATTTAAGGAATTTGCATATCGAGTCACCGAATTTATTCACCAATCAAAAGCTAGAAGCCGATTTTTTTCTTAGATCAAAAGTTACATTTTCATTTTGTATTTTTTAACTGTTTTCATCATGTTTGCAATATGGAAGAAGAAGAAGACGTCAAAATACAAACGTACGGGTATGCTTACCTAAAATGGGGAGACTGAACAAATAAAGTACTGTTGTTCTACAATGGTAAAACATGTATACATATAAATACCAAGAAACAAAAGATGACCTTCTGTACTCTTGTCTCATATTCATCTTTTGATCTCAAGTCCAAATTTATTCAGTACATAGCAATAATAACAAATTTAACTCTACTGTTCCAATACTTAAGGAAGGCACTGTATATGGCATAGTATCAGCTGGTGGAAACCATGAATCATAAAAGAGGGGACTTAACCCGTCCGTTAGGAGGGTCTCTTTGCAAGGAATTATTATAAACAACACAACATACTCTTACCAAGTCTGTAACCAGATTGGCATGTCTGGGACAGTACACTTGGCGGTCCCTCTGGAAGGTGCAGCCGACCTGGATTGCGCACGCAAAGTGGAAGTTTCCCTGGCATGCAGGTAGGTAACAACCAACTGTGGCTCCGCCATTCCCACAGCATTCACAACGCTGCACGGAGTGGATGTTGAGGATACAGTAAGGAGAAAATGTTTGGCGAGAGAGAGACAGAGAGAGAGAGAAAGAGGGAGAGAGGGAGAGAGGGAGAGAGGGAGAGAGGGAGAGATACAGAGACAGACAGAGAGAGAGACAGACAGAGAGAGAGAGATATGGAGAGACAGAGAGCGACAGAGAGACAGAGGGAGAGGGAGAGGGAGAGGGAGAGGGAGAGAGGGAGAGAGGGAGAGAGGGAGAGAGAGAGAGATACAGAGACAGACAGAGAGAGAGAGAGAGAGAGAGAGAGAGAGAGAGAGAGACAGACAGAGAGAGAGAGAGATATGGAGAGACAGAGAGCGACAGAGAGACAGAGAGACAGAGAGGCAGAGACAGATACACAGAGAGAGAGAGAGAGATACAGATACAGATACAGATAGAGACAGAGACAGAGACAGAGACAGAGACAGAGACAGAGAGAGAGAGAGAGAGAGAGAGAGAGGGAGAGAGACCAAAACAAGAAAAGGAATGAACGAAAGGAGAGAACAGTCAAAGGAAGGACAAATGTCGGAATAATTCATTATTCAAGCACCAATTGGAATAGGTAAACAAGCGGGAATGCAATACCATGAGCCTTCCACGTGAGATGGCAGTGTGAACATGCTCTAAAGCTCCGTTCTCTTTCTCCACAACCTCAGCTGACCACAGTGCACAGTTAACGTGCAACCAGTTGTCTTCCCCTGCATAAAGCAGCCTGCCACTGACCTGAAGAGAGGAGGGAGAAGAGGAAAAGGTTCGTGGGAAGCGCGATGAGTGAAACTAACACAATCAGAGGGCAAAGGGACGGTAGGTGCAAGCAATGGCACGGTGAGGTGTGTGGGGGTAACAGGTGATGTGGTGTGAAAAGAAGCAGTGTGTCTAACCTCTGGGCGATCATCTCCGAAAGATAAACAGAGCACGCATTGCCTCGTATCCATCATCTGAGAGTCAGACGAGGCTGTTAAGAGCAAGTGAAGAAAGCAAGGAAATGAAGGATCAATGAGATAACAAATTTCACATCCTCCAAATACAGATGGGACACAGCAGGTGCTTTAAACAATGGGAAAAAAATAATGAATGCACTGTGGTCACAACCTGCGACACAAAATATTATTTTTTTTCGCATCTGTCCACTCAACTCGCTCATCCTTGCTGTTGAAGGTATTATACAATTCAATTCTGCTGTCGAAGGTATTATACAATTCAATTCTGCTGTCGAAGGTAATATATACAATTCAATTCTGCTGTCGAAGGTATTATACAATTCAATTCTGCTGTTGAAGGGTCTTCATGATTTGGTTCAATATAAATTATGAGTGACGGATAGCTGGGTCTGGTTTCAGGCAACTAGTGCACCCACTCCGTACAGGAGCAGCAGAAAGGGTCATGTTATTGTCCTTTCTGGGATATATATATATAGATTACAGTAGATCTAGGCTCGGGCCTCAAGAATG
>NC_136262.1:117284863-117417363 GCF_964187855.1 Myxine glutinosa
CGGGCCTCAAGAATGTCAGGGGTGTGTTCGGTTACAAAGTTTCTTGCAGAGCGCTCGCCAAGTGGCTTAAGTATTCAAGCACCCACTCCATTTGAAACCGTCGATAAGTAATGGCTGCATTGGCAACACGCTAGAACACACCCCGGCTTTCTTGCCTTTCAGGTTAGTGTCATTTCAGGCAATGAAAAAAAAAAAATCACAACCTCACTGTTCAGCTTCTTTTTTTTTTAGGGAGGCTCATACAGCCATGTTTAAACATTACTAATCATTTAACATTCAACCTAAACAAAGCCAATGGAAATCTGACGCAACACAGCCACACAGTGTATAATCAGCAACGGCCTATACAGGCCTAATGTGTTAGGCCCACCAGGAAACAGGATGGTGGCCATATAATTTCGTCTCGGCACTATAGTGGGTGGAGTGAAGCAACAGATGTGGGAGTGGACAGCTGTCCAACCAATGGCTGCACATTTTAAAAATCGACCCACAACAAGAACCCCAACAACAACAACAGCAACACGAAGCCCTTGTAGACCTGCGACTGTCGATAAACTCACCAGAGTGCTCTATAAACCATTTCCCTTTGTGAGGAATGAATGGTGTGTGTGTCATCTTCACACAACTTGTGGGGTGACGTGCTGTGAGAAAAACGTTTGTGTATTTGTGTGACCGAGCTCACGTTTTACTACCCACGGCTAACCTACTAAGGGGTAAAAGCAACTTTGAGGAGGGGTGAGATTTGAAGGAGAGGGGTAGGGGGAAGGTCATGATGAAATGGGGGTAGGAGGGAGTAGAGGGAGTGGATGTTTATAAGAGATAGGGTTGGTAGGATATCGGTGAGTACAAGAAGAAGAGGGAACAGACAGGGAGGGAAAGGTTTGACACGGAAGATGTACAAAAGGAAAGATGAATGAAAATCGAACATTTATTACAAACTGGATTTTTTGAGATTTTCAAGTCAGAGATACTTTGAAAACGTTGGAGGAGGGGTGGAATAAAGGTGAGTTTAGAGAATGTAGAAAGGAAGAGCTGTACGTGTTGTAATGATTGAAGGATTTATTTGAAAGCAAACTTTTGAAGAGGAAGAAGAGTGAATTGTAGTAGAATAGAGAATTCAACACGGGACAGAGGAGGTTTGAACATTGTAAAAAGTCACCGTGAAAACCATCTAGGTTAATCGTGGTGTACAATAAGTAGATGGTTGATACAGTGGGAGCAAAAACCTTTGTTCAAACATTATAATTTTTCTTCTTTTTCAAGGTTAGGCAGAAGAGGGGAACAGCAACAGGTTTAAGAAATAAAAGTTCAGCTGTGTGATGAAAACGTTCACGATCACAGAGGGAATGCCGAGTGAAAAACGGCAAAAATTAGAAAACGACAAAAGGAAGTATGGTGGTCCGAGATGTGTTGGGGTCGAAGGTAAGGAATTTTTTTATTTAATACAATAAACGGGGTGTAATTGGGAGGAATTGAAGGAGAGGTAAGGGGATTGAGGAGAAAACAAGAGGGCTGAAGGTGTTAGGGAGAAAAGACAATAAAAAGCGAACATGGACTCGAACTAGGAAAAGGTAGGCCTCAAATAATCCGGTACGAAAAGTTTGACGCATACTCACAAATTGGCACAAATTTTAAAACAAAACTGAACTCGGAACAAACAGCAAATACGGAGCCAACAAAATAAACATCAAAACTGCAACAAAAAGGACTGGTAGGACTTATCTTTGAGGAAGTTGGGAGAAGCGATAATTGCACATCCACAGCTCAGAGACCGGAACCAGAAGAATGAGCTCTAGTGCCACAACGTCTTTTTACTTGTTCCTCCACACATGATGCGGGTTAAAAGACGATACTTTGGGCCATGGGAGGGCCCCATTACACCTCCTGACAACCACTAAAGGAGACTATAACCAAACAGGTAAACACTGTAATAGTCAGTTACAACGAAATTAAACCACCAAAAATTATATATATATATATATATATATATATATATATATGTATACACACATACACACACAGTCACGTGAAAAAGTAAGTACACCCCATGTAAAGTTTTGACTTTTTCAACATATTTCAACATACAGCGATTTGATCTTCATTTCCACAATATTGATAGATAAAGGTGATATAATGTAACAAATATCATGAAACATTTACATTTTGTAGTCCATTGTATAATTTAAATAAACATAAATGCAAATTTCGCATGTGGAAAAAGTAAGTACACCCCTACATTTATCACTACTTCAAATACCTAAAATTAGAATCAGGTGCACCAGCTCAGGTGCAAATGATTAGAACATCGTTAGAGAGGATCTTGGAGGACCTGTCTTATTTAAACCTCAGACATTTAGTTTGGTTTGCTCTTAGTTGTTGAAGTGTGCGGCGTCACCAGGCCGAGATCAAAAGAGCTCTCTGAGGCCTTCAGAAAGAAGGTTATAGATGCCTACGAGTCTGGGAAGGGATTTCAAAAGATCTCCAAACAATTTGAAATCAATCATTGGACTGTCCGGAAGATCATCTACAAGTGGAAAAGATTCCAAACAACTGCCAACTTGTTCAGGCCAGGCCGCCCCAGCAAGTTCAGCCCGAGAGCAGACCGCAAGATGCTGAAAGAAGTCTCGAAGAACCCCAGAATGTCATCACGGGACCAACAGGTAGCTCTTGCCACTGTTGATGTCAAAGTGCACGAGTTTACCATTAGAAAGAGGCTGCACAAATTTGATCTACATGGGAGGTGTGCCAGGAGGAAGCCAATGCTGTCCAGAAAGAACACCAGGGCAAGACTAAAGTTTGCCAATGAACACCTTGGCAAAGACTAGCACTTCTGGAACAATGTGCTCTGGACAGATGAGTCAAAGGTAGAGCTATTTGGCCACAGTACCAGAAGACATGTTTGGCGAAAAACAAAGACAGCATTTGATCACAAGAACCTGATACCAACTGTAAAGCATGGTGGTGGAAATATTATGGTTTGGGGCAGTTTTTCTGCATCAGGGCCTGGGCAGCTCACCATCATAAAATCCACGATTAATTCTTCATTGTACCAGAGGGTGCTTGAGGATAATGTGAGGCCATCTGTCGGAAAGTTGAAGCTCAACCGAAGGTGGACCTTGCAACATGACAATGACCCTAAAAATACCAGTAAATCCACCAACGAATGGCTGAAAAGAAAGAAATGGAGGGTTCTGGAATGGCCAAGTCAAAGCCCGGATCTAAATCCCATCGAGATGTTGTGGGGGGATTTGAAACGAGCGCCCACAAGGCTAACCCCCGCTCTAGCGGGGAAAAAGGCCTTAAAACGATCATTCATTCATTCATTGTGCATGCAAGAAACCCCTCAAAAATCGCACAGCTGAAAGAATTCTGCATGGCGGAGTGGGCAAAATTTTTTCCCAGTCGATGTCAGAGACTGGTAGACAATTATAAGAAACGCCTACTTGAGGTTGTTTCTGCCAAAGGGTGCAATACCACCTATTAGAGCCACGGGTGTACTTACTTTTTCCACATGTGAAATTTGCATTTATGTTGATTTAATTTATACAATGGACTACAAAATGTAAATGTTTCATGATATTTGTTATATTACATCACCTTTATCTTTCAATATTGTTGAAATGAAGATCAAATAGCTGTTTGTTGAAATATGTTGAAAAAGTCAAAACTTTACATGGGGTGTACTTACTTTTTCACGTGATTGTATATACGTGTGTATGTATATATATATATACATATATGTATGTATGTATGTATGTATGTATGTATGTATATATGTATATATATATATATATATATATATATATATATATATATATATATATATATATATATATACACATACACATATATATTGTTGTGGTTTTAGAACCCACACTTGTGTAAATATGACATTATTAAATGGTTAAAGGTAGCACCCCTAGTTAGTCCACAAGCAACACGTTGGCCACCATAGGATTCCAGTTATTTCATTAGTATGTGTTTTCGATAAGGCCGTGTTTCCAATAGTTGAATCTGCGTGGTGTCAATCAAATAAGAAGTAGGCCCCATTCCGTTCAGTTTTCAGGCTCCCTCTGCAAGCGACGCCATTACGCGCCCCTACAATCGGTGCCTCATGGCCCCTTCCAATTTGTTACGCGCCTTTGTTAGCAGCGTTCACAGCCTCGCTGGGCTTCCGTCCAAACGCCGCCATAAGCCACGCGGTAAGGCCCGGAAAAAGGGGGCGGAACGCCAAGAAGAAGGTGTGGCCACGTCATCCAGCCGTCAAAGGCGGAGCCGGTAAGCCCTCACCAGCCAACCAGGGCTGAAGGGACATCGCCGACAGGCGTGGCTTTGGGCTGGCGGAGCGATCGCTTGGTTGGCTTATATAAGCGAGCGCAAAGCCCTTTCACAGGACTTGTCGGAGGGGACTTGTTGGACGCGCGCAAGCGTTGTAAGAGGACTTACGCGGAAAAGGATTGGTGCGCAAATCTCGGACTTGGTCGGTAGAGTGCGCTGATCAAAGAACTTGCCAGCGAGCACATTGCATTGGCTTGAAGGAGAGATACGGCAGCGCTTGTTAAGGACTCGCTGGGAAACGCGCGTTGCATTGGACAATTGGGAGAGCGCACCTTTATCAAAGGAGGACTTTGGAGAGAGGGCGTTTGGCACAAGTGTGCACATATTACGTACGCAGGACACCAGCTTCCCCCCGTTATATAAACTGTCCGGTCGCATTCAACTACACGCGGAGCTGCCTGCCGGGTTTCGCCGCTGGACCGGAGCCTGGACCCCATCGCCGGACCCTCTACCTGTTCCATCAACCATCTACAATCCCCGTGTGAATGTATATGTTTGTCCTGGGTATTAAGAATAAGACTGTTTAAGACTGCCCTGTGTAACTGCTTCTTCCTCTTCCTATCTTGTATATTCCTTTCGTTTCCTCTTCTTTCTGTATATGTGTAATAAATTGCCTTGTTCTTTCTTGGTTTCCTCTAATCTGATCGCATCCGTCCTTTCTCTCATTGGGTAAACGTGGCACGACTCGGAACCGCTCAGAATCGGGTTTAGTCATTGTTAACGGCCCGAGTCGCGGCTTGCTTCGCTCGGCGTATCCACTAACGCTGCGGCTCGGGTGGGAGGTTATCTCCTTGCTTCACGGTCGGTGTTGGTAATTAGGTAACAGGACCAAATTGACCAGCAACCCCACCTAATACCGACCGGAAGGAACGGGGTAACTTCAGGATCACGTCGGTCAGTAACTGGCAAGGGGATTGACCCCCTCTTGGTAAGGGGAAAAGGCCCGACGTTTGAGACCCGTAACAATATATATATTGCCCGAAATAGGGCAAGATGGAGAAGATTGTCATGGGGACCACAAGGCTAACCCCCGCTCGAGCAGGGAAAATGGCCTTAAAATGCATGTTGTTGTTGTTGTTGTTGTTGTAGTTTTCTTGGTTTCCTCTAATCCGATCGAAGTTGTTTCTTGGGTTTGTTGATCTGGAGAAAGCATTCGATAGGGTTCCACGCAAAGTATTGACATGGGCAATGAGGAAGTTAGGAGTGGAGGAATGGTTGATCAGAGTAGTGATGGCAATGTACAAAAGAGCGCGCACAGCTGCAAGGACGAAGGACGGGAACAGTGGTGAGGTTGAGGTGAAGGTGGGAGTGCATCAGGGGTCGGTACTAAGTCCACTACTATTTGTAGCTGTGATGGAGGTGCTGGATCAGAACGTAAAGGAGGGTTTACCGTGGGAGTTGATGTTTGCAGATGATCTGGTGTTGATTGCGGAAAGTATGGATGGACTGAAGGAAAAGATGAACAAGTGGAAGGAATGTATGGAGACAAAAGTTCTGAAGGTGAATATCGGAAAGACGAAAGTGATGGCAAGTGGTAAAGCATGTGGTGAGGTGGAAAGAACTGGGAAGTGGCCCTGTGCTGTGTGCAGGAAGGGTGTCAGAGTGAACTCCATTCAATGTACAATGTGCGCTGAGTGGATTCATCAAAAATGTAGTGGTCTGAGAGGGTCATTAACCAGTGTGGCAGCTACATTCAAATGTAAGGTGTGCACAGAGGGAGCTGCAGATGGAGGAAATGTTGAGTTGGATCTTGGAGACGGCGTGAAGCTGGAAGGTGTGAAAACATTTTGCGACCTCGGAGACATGCTGAATGGAGAAGGTGGATCAGACTCGGCAACGGTTGCTCGAGTGAGATGTGCATGGAAGAAGTTTCGGGAACTGAGTGGCGTGCTGATGAAGAGGGGAGTGTCGTTGAAGCTGAAAGGAAAGGTGTATGCTGCATGTGTGAGAAGTGTTATGATTTATGGGAGCGAGACATGGGTAATGAACATAGAGCAGCAACAAAGGTTGGAAAGGTGGAAATGCGAATGGTTCGATGGATGTGCGGAGTATCGTTGAGAGAGAGGAAGACAAATGATGAATTGTGAAAAATGATGGGAATATAGCCTGTGATTGATGCTGTGAAGAGGAACAGGTTGAGATGGTTTGGTCATGTGTTGAGGAAGGATGAAAGTGACTGGTTGAGAAGAGTGATGGAAATGAATGTAGAAGGAAGTGGAGGATGGGGAAGACCGAGAAAGACTTAAGGTGGGTTTTCATGGGACAAGCGAACGGTTCGCGAAGGATGCGAATGTCGAAAAAATGGCAAAGTCCAACATTCATATTTTAGGCTCCAAAAGTTCGCGAAACATGCGCGGGGGGGTTCGGAAGCGTCGTCAATTGTTCGCAGGAGTCGTTTTTTGTTTGGCGGGTATTTCAAACATTTTTGAAATACCCGCCGAACAAAAAACGACTCCTGAGAACAATTGACGACGCTTCCGAACCCCCGCGCATGTTTGGTGAACTTTTGGAGCCTAAAATACGAATGTTGGACTTTGCCATTTTTTCGACATTCGCATCCTTCGCGAACCGTTCGCGTGTCCCGTGAAAACCCACCTTTAGCTAAAGATGGTGGAAGAAGAAATGCGGGCAAGGGGGTTAACAAGGAGAGATGCAGAAAATAGGGCAAGATGGAGAAGATTGTCATGGGGACCGCAAGGCTAACCCCCGCTCTAGCAGGGAAAATGGCCTTAAAATGCATGTTGTTGTTGTTTTCTTGGTTTCCTCTAATCTGATCGCATCCGTCCTTTCTCTCATTGGGTAAACGTGGCACGACTAGGAAACGCTCAGAATCGGGTTTAGTCATTGTTAACGGCCCGAGTCGCGGCTCGCTTCGCTCGGCGTATCCACTAACGCTGCGGCTCGGGTGGGAGGTTATCTCCTTGCTTCACGGTCGGTGTTGGTAATAGGACCAAATTGACCAGCAACCCTACCTAATACCGACCGGAAGGAACAGGGTAACTTCAGGATCACGTCGGTCAGTAACTGACAAGGGGATTGACCCCCTCTTGGTAAGGGGAAAAGGCCGACGTTTGAGATCCGTAACAATATATATATATATATATATATATATATATATATATATATATATATATATATATATATATATATATATATATATATATATATATATATATATATATATATATATATATATATATTTAATTCCTCCCCAGTCTAGCCAGACACAGAAATTAACCGAGGGCCCACACCACAGTACACATTTGCCCAACATGAAAAACCCATGTCACTAGCTCCAGGGCCAGTGGGGGTTCTGTTCACTGTACAAGGCTGCCGCCGATCTTCCCCATGGACCGGCCCTCTTGCTCGGGTCTGTCTGTCTCTGTGTCTCTGTCTCTCTTTCTCTCTCTTTCTCTCACTCACACTCACACACACACACACACACACACACACACACACACACACACACACACACACACACAAAGGTGAGGGGATGCCATCATGGATCTGGGGAAATGCTGGGTCGCTCCTCGGTCGGCTGTCTCTGTGCATGAACATGAGTGTTGAGGAAAAACAGATAACGGGCCAGGGAGGGACAGAATGCCTTGGTACGTCGGTACGTACCACCATGATGAGGTATAGCAGAAAGAAGGGCATAATAATGATCTTCAATTGGTGGCCGAGTCGAGCGGGGTCTGAAAAACAATTTCATTAAAAAAACATAAGAAACCAAGACCTTGACATTCCCCACATTATCTTCAGTTTCACCCCATACAACCAAGACCAATCCCTTCCCCTCTCTCCGCCTCCCCACCTCCCCCAACCCCTCCCCGCACAATACGCTATTCCACATGTTATCACTCCCTCTTCCCCCTCTGGCCCCATGAAATCACACCTCGCTTGAAGGATGTACGGCAGTTCCACAGATGGCAGAGATTGTCTGAGAACCTGAAAGATGGAAATGAGACATCACTTTGCACTTCACTTTTGCATCAACGATTGAACGTTGTATTGAAAACGAAGGTACGAAAACATTTTACCTGAGCTATTTTCTCTTTCTCCTCTTCACCCTCTTCCTTCAGGGTGCGAGCCAGCTCACACAAAAACTCTCGCTGTGGAACACAACACAAAAACACACACTAAGCTCACAGACACAACTGAAGAGCTCACACAATGGCAGAAGAAACATTGGTAGGATTTTGTGAACTATTACCATCTACCAACGGTGATTCAATAAAAATCATTTTAATGCATTTTCAACAAATGAAGAGGGAAAGGAAACGAGATGGGGGATACGACATTGCAGGGGTGGGGGGGGGGGGGGGGGGCTACGATGTGGCGATGGGGACACGATGTCGGTGAGCGAGCTTAGGGAAGAGGTGGGGAGACGAGATTGGGAGGGAGGGGAAGAGGCGGGGGATGAGGTCAGAAAGGGGGTGGGGGAATGACGAGGTGAGGGTGGGGGAGGTGGGGAGACGAGGGAGGAAGAAGACAAGAAAATGGGGAGCGAAGAGGTGGGAAGGGAGGAATGAAAGTAAAGAGTCAAAGCTTTAAAACACTTCCCCAAAACAAACCCCACCAACTTACTACATTGCTGTAGCATCCAGTAGTAGCCAGCTGGAGTTTGAGGTAGAGGCCACTGCTAGTCTGAAAACATTACAGCAATCAAATTAATGTATAGTTATTAAACATGATAAACAGCTATTCAATTACTTTCATCCTCCCCAAAAAATCCCACACACAAGACCTGATCTTCATTGGGAGGTGCTGAATTTATCATATTCAAGTGACTGACAACAGCGAGACCATCAGCATTGTGTTGGACGAAAGTAGAGCCTGGTAATGATGAGCAGAGTGAGTTGAGAAGCACGTGGGCGAGCGAACAGGGAAGAGAGTGAGCCAGAGAGATTTGGATGGTTTTGCGCAAAGGGAGGAGAGTGTCGCATTGTGAGCACAGGAATGGGGGGCAGTCCGGTAGAGAGAGGTCAAAGGCTGCAAAGACAAATAAAACAGGAAAATTAAATGTGCTGTTGTCAGGGTAATGGATAATTTCTACCCTCGTTAAAGCACTGCCCCACTCCCCCCAAAATTTTGCTTCTGTATCCCCATCTTGTCGACCCACTGCATTCTCCCCTACCCCTAATCCTTACCCGCGCATCCCATGTTTGTTCATTTCCATATATTTTATCCCTCAACTCCACTGTTGGTATTTCCCTTCTCTTTCTGCTGTTCCTTTTGTTATGTTACATCATGGTTACCTACGCCACCAAAGGTGGACAGAGGATATGTTTTCGCCTCTGTCTGTCTTTCTGTTTGTTTGATATATGTGGGAAAATGACATGCCCAGATCAGGAATCGAACCCAGGTCCTCTGGTTAACCGTACCAGTGCTCTGCTATCTGAGCTATCTGGGCGACCATGACAAAGCATGCAATTCTGTTTGTGTTTGTTTGTGAACAGAATATTTCAAAAAGTTGTCGATGGATTATGACAAAACTATGTGGATGAGTTAGTTAGGCGACAAGAACAAGTGATTACATTTTGGTTCAGGTCCAAATCCAGAACTGGCCTATCAATGTATATAAAGCGTAAACTGTTCAGCCTGGCGGAGGTATGTGTTCTACCGAGTGCCGTTCTCGTTCATTCTGTGTTTTACCACTTTCCCGCTAACCTTGCCTTTTTATAGAAAATAAAATAATAATGTAAAAAATTACATCCTCCATTTTAAGTTACAACATTCAATATAACATAATTATCACTCACTAAATCATCAGAAGTCCAGAGGATGGTGTGGTAGCTATAAATTTTTGTTGTGGAGATTTTAACCACCAACAAACTCAAATACAACAACAACAACAACAGGCATTTTAAGGCCATTTTCCCTGCTAGAGCGGGGGTTAGCCTTGCGGTCCCCATGACAATCTTCTCCATTTTGCCCTATTTTCTGCATCTCCCCTTGTTAACCCCCTTGCCCGCATTTCTTCTTCCACCATCTTTAGCCAAGTCTTTCTCGGTCTTCCCCGTCCTCTATTTCCTTCTACATTCATTTCCATCACTCTTCTCAACCAGTCACTTTCATCCTTCCTCAACACATCTCAACCTTCCTCAACACGACCAAACCATCTCAACCTGTTTGTCTTCACAGCATCCATCACAGGCTCTATTCCCATCATCTTTCGCAATTCATCATTTGTCTTCCTCTCTCTCGACGATACTCCACACATCCACCGAACCATTCGCATTTCCACCCTTTCCAGCCTTCGTTGCTGCTCTATGTTCATTGCCCATGTCTCGTTCCCATAAATCATAACACTTCTCAAACATGCAGCATACACCTTTCCCTTCAGCTTTAACGACACTCCCCTCCTCGTCAGCCCAACCCTCAGTTCCCGAAACTTCTTCCATGCACATCTCACTCTAGCAACCGTTGCCGAGTCTGATCCACCTTCTCCATTCAGCAAGTCTCCTAGGTAGCAAAATGTTTTCACACCTTCCAGATTCACGCCGTCTAACAAACTCAAATGGCCCTTGTTAACATTCAAATATGGCAGTACAGTGTACAACTGATGACAACATTATGCAAAACATTATCGATAGCTTGCATCAAATCCAAGCAAACGCAGCAACACACAAGATGAGGAAGAATAAACGCCCACCAGTAAGTCCTGAACACATGTCGTGTGACCATCTTGGACAGTTAGTGCACAAAAGGGCAGAAGAGCCTTCTTGACCCATTATCCATTTGGCATCACAAATGGTGCACAGTGAGCCTACAGGAGGGCAGAGAGAGAAAAAGGATGAACGGGTGTGAAGAAGGTAAATGGAGCGCACAAGCAGCACGGCACTCAGACATATTGTGAGGTGACATACCGGACAGACGAGGAGTACACCTCATGCAGACAGAGAAACCGTTCGCCCAGGTGTCTGAGCGGGACATACAGATGCGGCAACAGACGCAACGTGGACAGAACTGGAAAATATGGCAAAATTAACCATTACAGTGTAGAATACGAGTTGGTGACCAAATTAAGGTAAAGATAACATGTGAGAGGAAAATCGAATAAAACATGGATCTTTTGCTGTTTATTAATTTTAAAGAACGTACAAAGAGCAAAGTATTTTTGAGCAATAATATGTTGTTGACGCGTGGTTTTGAACACCTGGACTCCAATAAATACTTTCACGTGCAAGCATACGGAGATGAAAATGAACAAAAATAATGAAATTATTATGGGAAATGCACTCTTTCCCTCTTGAATGACAAAATACATAATTTATCTTGTTCTCTGACGCAGTGGATGAAAATATCCATTGCTTACACACTAATCGTTTGTTTTTTTTAATGAGATATCACCCGCCACAGAGCCTTCAAGGCCACTCGAAGTGGGGGCCGCGGAATCGAAGAAATGAGACATCTATTGATATTCCTCTTGAATTGAGATAGGTTGGGATAGAGGGGAAAGCAGGAGGCAGGTGAACTGTTCCAAAGTGATGCCGTGCGTGGAAAAACAACTAAAACAACTTGTAAAAACTTGCAACATTACCCAGACAGGAGGTGAACCCAATGGTTGGCAAGGGTAGGCTGGACCCAGACAGTCCGGGTGAAAGGTCGAAAGGCAATTAGAGCAGGTCAGTAACTGGGGAAGGGAAGGATTGGGACAACAGTATGAGAAAACAAAAGGCTACATATAACAGGGTAGTTGGTGAACACATGTTCCCTGGATCACGAGACAAATAAATCTTTTTTTAAAGGAAACAAAAGAAAGAAAAGGTCTAAAATAAGGATTAATAATAATAAAAAGGGACATATCAATTTTTTTCATTTACAAAGATTATTTTAGAAAATAATTTTTAAAATGATTTAAAAATGTCAAAAACGTTTTTTTTTTTTAAGGATTTTAACGTAGAAGTGGTTTAGAATGGGGTTTCAAAAGGGCATATATAAAGGGAAAGAACAGAAGGAGAGACAAGAGGACAAAATTAAACGACAATAATATTAGAAAATAAAACCACCACTACCAGCACATGAACATTATGCTTGAAAACAAAGGCTCAGGTGTGACGCTAAACATCAGGGCATTGTTCAATTAATTGGTGGACGAACAAGGAACATTATGTATTCAAATAACTCAAACTGTAAATGTCTCACATGGTGTAAAACAACCACATTGGAGATACAAGGGTACCATAAACCACACTGCAATATACACAAATAATATACTAACAATAATAATACAGTAATACACCAACGGAACCATAAACCACACTGCAATACACAAAGTAATATATTAACAATAATAATACACCAACAGTACCATAAAACACACTACAACACACCAAATACTAGAACAGCACTCAGTAGAGCACATACCTCTGCCTGGTGAACAGTTTATGTTTTGCATCCCACTGATAGGCCGGACCTGGATTCAGACCTGAACCAAAATCTAATCGGCTTGTTCTTGTCGCCTCACCAGCTCATCAGCCAAGTTTTGTCATAAGTCGTCCACAACTTTTTGAAATATGCTATATATCATTTTTGGCCCTATCAAATATCGTGCTATACTCAATGGTGAAGGATCACTTTGAATAAAAAAATTCTCATATCTGGATCCGTATTCGGATCTTCACCAAAATCGAACAATTCTTCCTTGTAACACACACAACCAGTCCATCAAGTTTCATCAGAATCTGCAAATAAATTTATGAGATATTGTGCTATGATTCAGTTTAAGCCCTATCACTCACTCAATAGTGAAGAACCACAAAAAAATCTTCACCAAAATAAAATCAATTCTTCCTTATCACACACCCAACCTCACCACCAAATTTCGTATAAATCTGTCCACAACTTTGAGATATATGTTCACAAACAGACAAACAACCAAACAAGAAGACGTCATGCGGAGCACAATACTTGCAAAATACGCCCCCCAAACCCTCCCCAAGAAAAAAAATTCCATTCATACAGCAAATTGTCTATTTCATCAAAATTAAAAATCTTGATCAAAGCTCGGGTTAATAGGAAGAAAAGTGACGATTTTTCAGATGAAAAATGATGATTTTGGAAGGTTGACCTTTTGACCTCAAAAATAGTTGGTTTCCCAATTTAGTGACTCGATATGCAAATGCTGTTCAATTTTCAAGTCGATTCGATGAAAATTGAGGATTTTAGAAATTTGGCCTATGCTGACCTCAAATATACTTGGTGATTGAATTCAGTGACCAGATATGCAAGTCCTCTTCAAATTTCAAGTCAATTGGATGACAATTGGTGATTTTAGAAATTCGGCCTATGTTGACCTTTTGACCTATGTTCACCTAAAATATAATACGTGGTTGAATTCAGTGACCAGATATGCAAGTCCTCTTCAGATTTCAAGTCAATCGGATGAAAATTGAGGATTTTAGAAATTTGGCCTATGTTGACCTTTTGGCCTATGTTGACCTCAAAAATACTTGGTGGTTGAATTCAGTGATGAGATATGCAAGTTCTCTTCAAATCAATAAGATAACAATTGAGGACTTTAGAAATTTGGCCTATGTTGACCTTTTGGCCTATGTTGACCTAAAATATAATACGTGGTTGAATTCAGTGACGAGATATGCAAGTCCTCTTCAAATTTCAAGTCAATTGGATGCAAATTCAGGATTTTAGAAATGTGGCCTATGTTGACCTTTTGTCCGATATTGACCTCAAATATACTTGGTGGTTGAATTCAGTGACCAGATATGCAAGTCCTCTTCAAATTTCAAGTCAATTGGATGAAAATTCAGGATTTTAGAAATGTGGCCTATGTTGACCTTTTGTCCGATATTGACCTCAAATATACTTGGTGGTTGAATTCAGTGACCAGATATGCAAGTCCTCTTCAAATTTCAAGTCAATTGGATGAAAATTGAGGATTTTAGAAATTTGGCCTATGTTGATCTCAAGTATACTTGGTGGTTGAATTCAGTGACCAGATATGCAAGTCCTCTTCAATTTTCAAGTCAATCAGATGAAAATTGAGGATTTTAAAAACTTGGCCTGTATTGACCTTTTGGCCTATGTTGACCTCAAAAATAGTTGCTGGTTGAATTCAGTGACCATATATGTAATTCCTCAGAGCATTTCAAGTCAATCAAATGAAAATTGGTGATTTTAGAAATTCGGCCTATGTTGACCTTTTGGCCTATGTTTACCAAAAATATAATTTGTGGTTGAATTCAATGAACAGATAAGCAAGTCCTCTTCAAATTTCAAGTCAATTTCATGAAAATTGAGGATTTTAGAAATGTGGCCTATGTTAACCTCAAATATACTTGGTGGTTGCATTCAGTGACCAGATATGCAAGTCCCCTTAAAATCTCAAGTCAATCGGATGAAAATTGAGGATTTTAGAAATTTAGCAAAGTTGGTGACCTTTGGCCTATGTTGACCTTTTGACCTATTGACCCCAAAACAATAGGCTTCTTGCTTTTGACCAACTCTACCAATTGGTGAAGTTTCGTGAAGATCGGTTGAAAATTGTGACCTGTAGGCCAGTGACAAACAAACAGACAGACAGAACCACAAACACAACCGACCAATATACTTGAAAAATCTTCGATTTTGCAAGTAACAAGAAGACGTCATGCAGGGCACGATACTTGCAAAATCCACCCCTCTCCAAAATAAAAAAATTGCCATGGATACATCATCAAATTGTCCATTCCATTACAATTATAATTGACAATCTTAATCAAAGCTCGGGTCAACCCGATTAAAAGTGATGGTTTTTCAGATGAAAATCGATGATATTAGAAGTTTGAACTTGAATTGATCTTTAACCTTTTGGCCTTAAAATAGTTGATTTCCCAATTTAGTGACTCAATATGCAAATGCTGTTCAATTTTGAAGTCAATCGGATGAAAAATGGCAATTTTAGAAATTTGATCTCAAGACGACCTTTGACGTTTGAAGCCTGGTGTTGGCTTAGCGGTTAGGGTGCCGGCTTGGGATCCTAGGATCCTGAGTTCGAATCCCGGTCGATCGCTGAATTAACGCCAGGGGGGTTGACTCAGCCTGTCATCCTTCCGAGGTCGGCAAATTGAGGACCAGATTACTGGTAATTCCCTATGTGTCGCAAGAGGCGACTAACAGGGTTGGCGGCAGGAGGGCATCCGGCCATAATAAAACATTGCTTCAAAAATGGGACCACAATGCCCGAAAAAGGCCAACCTCTACTCTGTGGGGAAAAATGGCCTTTAAAGGTGGTTGTATGACCTTTTACGTTTAACCTCAAAATCAATAGGCTTATTCCTTATGACCAACTCTACCATCTGGTGAAGTTTCTTGAAGATCGGTTTAAAATTGTAACCTGTAGGTGATTGACAGACAAACAAACAGACAGACAGAATAACGCACAAGACCAACCAATTTACAGTAGTTGAAAAATCTTCGATTTTCACAAGTAACAAACAAACAGACAGGGATGACATCATAACCTCCATCCACCTTTGGTGGCAGAGGTAAATATATTAACAATAATAATACACTAACAAGACCATAAACGACACAATAATATATAAAATAACATATGAACAATAATAATATACGAACAATAATAATACACTAACAATAATATATTAATACACCAACAAGACCATAAACGACACGATAAAATATAATATAATATACGAACAACAATAATAAACCAAGAATAATAATACACGAACAATAATATATTAATACACTAACTACCATAAACCACACTGCAATATACAAAATAATATACTAACAATAATAAACGAACAATAATAATATACTAACAATAATACACTAACAAGACCATAAACGACACTATAATATGTAAATTAATATACGAACAATAATAATATACTAACAATAATAATACACGAACAATAATATATTAACACACAAACTACCATAAACCACACTGCAATATAGAAAATAATATACCAACAATAATAAAACATGAACAATAGTGTATTAATACACTAACAGTACAATAAACCACACTATAATAATCAAAATAATATAATAACAATGATACTGTTACGGTTCGCGGTTAAGGATGTTATGTTTGCCGAGCGGAGGCACCGCGACCTAACAGTTTCCCCGACTCACCCGATTCACCCGCACGTTGGCCGTATCGCGCCACAGCTATTCAATATGGAAAAGACAAAGACGGATGTGAAGAAAAGGAATAAGACGACGAAAAAAAGGTTGGCAATACTACTAAATTTATTTACTATTTACAGGCCCAAAATAACCAAGGAGAAGGAAAGATAAGAAAATAATATACAGAAGCTTTTAGAGACACAGTGAAAATACTAGCTTATACAAACTTAATTAACTACCCAGGACAGAACAAACAGAAACAAACTCACGTACACAAAAGGATGCAAAGGCAGGAGGTGGATGGCTGGAGGGAGAGGAAAGTCCAATGGGGTCCTGCAGCACGATCGGCGCGTTTAGCAGCCGCCGTTCCTTCGCGGCCCTGCTCAAAACCGCCGTCCAGGCCCCAAGCGGCTGTTGAGTGTTGTTGCTGCTGTGGACGCTGCTGCTGGCGAGCAAGGCGACGAATAGCAGGCTTTGTGCTTCCCTGGATGATCTCCTTTGAACAAGAATCGCTGCTGGATGATCTCCCTTCTCTCTCTCTTGGACCTCACAACCCAGCTCAGCCCTGGTCACTCTTGCGCGCGCGCTTTTTATCACGCCTCCGGCGATTAAGCCGCCGGCCTTCAGGACACGCCCATTGGTGTGCTCACCTCGGCCATGGTTGGTCGCGCGACCCTCTGGCTCCGCCCTTGATGACGACGGGCGGGCACGCCTTTCTTCCCCAACCCAAGCACATGTTCAATGGCGGCAATTGTAGTTGGCAATGCGAATGGCAATTGACGAAAGGGGAAATGGAGGTTTTTGGGAATGGGAATGAAGGGAATCTATCTATTTCACTTGGTGCAATGGAGTGTCATTTTAATGGAAGACAAGGCCTTACCCTAAAACACATAATAAAGATATAAGCTACTGAACAAGGGTTTTATAGTGTCCTTCAATGGATGCTTTATGGAATTAACTACCAGAATGCCCTTTGACCTTTACACAACATTGGAGGCAGGAGGGGCCAGACTAAAACAATAATAATAATAAAGCACACAATAAAAACAATACAATCCTCATATCCGCAACACTGCACCCTCCTCCTCTTAGGCACGTCCCGCGCCTATAACTTTAACTTAGTGTGACACGTAGGTGTAGTTCCCTCTACATTTAACCTGACCCTGAGTGTGACAGTTTTAAAACATAAATAAATATGTCCCGCTGCTCCATTGCACCCTGCCTAACAGACTCACGCCCACAGTTAACCGAATTGCGGAATTGGTCTTCAAACTATACATTGACGGTGGGGAGCATTATTTACACTGACGTTACTTTATTTACAAAACGCAACTCAGGACCTGTGATTGTTCTTTCTGGGGGGGGAGACAGTCTGCTCTGCATCGACGCACCATGAAAGCACCCAAAACGCACCAATACACCTTCAAGCACCAATCGGTGCACAGTCATCACTGTTCATCAATAAAAATAAATCGACAACCCCTAACCCTGCAGGTGGTCTCTTGCTCTTCGGCTCCCTCTGCTGGCTATTTGCTTTCTTCCTGATGTTGTCATTTTCTTTGCTGGCGGCCTATTTGCAATAAAACTTACACCCATGGTGTCCATTTTTTTTTTTTTTATGGCCCACAGGGGGCCGACTAGTGTGGTTCACCTGTGGGACATCGGTGCCCTGTGATCAAGGTCCGCCAGCAAGATTTCGGGCCTTCATGGCCGGTTCCAGCAGAGGGGCCATGCCCCAACCCATGGGGTCCATAAGTGGTGCTCGGCCACAGACATGTGGTCCATAATGTGGTGCATCGATGCAGACAGCTGGTTCTGGGGGTTCTGGGCACACAATGGCGGACTCACGCACGCTCCCCTCGGCGCCCAGTGGCGCACAGGTCCTCATGTGGGAGACAAAGGGGGGGGGGGGGGAGACAGATGAGCGAGGGGTAAGGTCACAAGGGTACACATCAATCAAGGCAAAGCAAGGCGAAGTGCGTACGGAGAGCGAAGTGAGAAAAGCTCGTCCCTACCGTACGTCACCCCCCCCCCCCCCCCCGTCACCTACACTACCCTTGCCCTTACCCCATATGTACAAAATCTACACATTTACAAATTCGTCACTACTGTCACGTCTCCCCATATCTTTTCTGTACCAAATTCGTCTCCACAATCCCTCTATCCAAAATTTGCCATCACCAAATTCATCATCAATCCTCCTAAGGAGGAAGAGATGGAACATCAAGCACAATGTCACACCCACGTCATGATGCGTCTCACATTCCAAACATCTGCACAACAAAAATAATAAAACATGGCATGGTGTGGAGTTACGTCACCTCAGGTGAGTGCATGTAGATGGTGCGAGGAGACTTCAATCCTAACTATCCTCTAAATGACTTTAACACACTTTACACGACCCGGGGTCTTTCCCTGCCAAGCCATTGGCCAACTTACACTATGGGTTCTAAAAACCAAACTCCCATTGACCAAACTGTGGTGCTTCTCAATTTGGGGTCTCACTCCCCCGATGCAACTCCCTGTGCCCTTGCACAATTTCAGGACTGGGGCGTGTAGCTCTCCTAGCAGGTCTACCCACCTGCACACTTCCACCACTGCAGTTGCCACCTGAGCTTACCTAGCTCCTCACCCTAACCTATCTAACTGGGGAAGGCCCCTCCTGGCTCTGTCACCCCACTCGGTGCCCTCTGGCACTGGGCTACCCGGGTCCATCCTCCGGATCCTCGGGCCCCATCCACAACAACTCTACCGGCTCCCAGAGCCCACCTGCAGCCTCACCTGGCCGACATCCTCACAGTGGTGGAGTGCCCAAACCAACTACACACACTAACAGGCTACATGCCCAGCCATTTCCACAACACTAATGCACCCATCCAATCACCATTCTTCCACCCGCACCACAGATGCCAATATCCAACCACAATTTACCTATACCCTCTACCTAACACTTACACTACCCTCCCCGGGTATTCGTGATCGGGGTCCATCCTTCCCCCATTCACACCTTCGCACCATCCACTCCACTCCATAGTTTCCACCATACTCACTCCACGACCATCCATTCCAATACTCCATATACTCCAGACCATTTATTCCATACACCTGTTCTCCATTCACCTGTAGTTGCACACCTGTGCAATCATACCTGGTGCCACCTGCACCCTCCTTCCTTCCTGGACCATTTGGTCAGCACAATACACACTCCCCTTCTCTCACTCATACACTGCTCCATACACCTGTCCAGTTGCACACCTGTGCAATCACACCTGTTCACCATACACACGGCATCATCTAATCTACCTGTTGCCCTGCTAACTTAGTGCTCCCCGTCTTCCCTTTAAACTAAGCACATACCACGTCATTATCATCCACTCTAATCTACCTGCGTCCCCACTACAGGTATCAGTCACTACCTAACCTTAACGTCACCTAAGGTCATCTTCTAGGTCCCTATCATTATATCCTAACCCTCCCGGGCTAGTTTTCACTGCCATAAACCCCATAAGACTAGTGCTCCTTTGCCCCCGTTGTGAGAGATGGCAAGGTTGCCATCCCACCACATCGGGGCATTTCCCACTACCATCCCCCCAGTCCTCTGACGCTACGAGCCCCCGTCGCAAGAGGTACTGGGTCCTGCCTCGGCATCTAGAGCCGAGGCGATCCATGAGGGCGCCTGCTCGCCGGCATAAGGTCTTATCCGGTCGGCATGGACGATCCGAGGGGGGGCCCGTGGCCCCATTTTGATCTTAATGACCACGTCACAGATTTGCGACAGGATGACTCCTGGGCCTTGCCAGGGGGAGGTGAGTTTTGGGCACCTACCCTTCCGCCTCCGGGGATTAAAGAACCAAATCTTCATCCCCGGAGCGTACTGACTCCCCTGGCTCCGGTCGTCGTACCTGCGCTTCATCTTGGCCCCCGCCAGATGGAGCTGGCGGCGGGCGAAGGCATGGACCCGCTCCATGCCTTCCTCAAGGTGAAGTGCGTAACCCTCCCTCGGCGGTGTATCCGTGGTGTCTGGCACGGGACCGCATAGCAAGTCGGCGGGAGCCCGTAACTCCCGCCCATACATAAGCAACGCTGGACTGCATGCGGTGGCCCCATGCTGGCTAGTTCGGTAGGCCATTAACAGGTACGGGAGATGTTCATCCCAGTCATCCTGACGGGTGGTGGTGAACAATGCCAGTTGTTGGATCAATGTTCTGTTGAATCTTTCCACCATCCCGTCAGATTGTGGCCGCAAGGGCGTGGTTCTGGTTTTCCGAATTGACAGGAGTCTGCACACATCTTTTAATAATTGGCTCTCAGAATTTCGTCCCTGATCGGTGTGCAGCTCCTGTGGAATCCCGTGCCGACATACAAATCCTTCCACGAAGGCCTGTGCTACCACCCCGGCTTCTTGGTTGGGGAGGGCATAGGCCTCCGGCCACTTGGTAAAATAGTCCATTACAACGAGGATATACTTATTACCTTGGTGGGTGCGGGGCAGCGGTCCTAGTATATCCATAGCCACCCGCTCAAGGGGGGCCCCCACCTGGTGTAATTGAAGGGGGGCCCTCATCCTCCGTGCTGGTCCCTTTTTGGCAGAACAGGCGTCGCATCTCCGACACCAGTCCTGTATGTCGCGCCCCATATTCACCCAATAGAACCTCCGGCGGACCCGAGATATTGTCTTTGTCCTGCCCAAATGGCCGCCGGAGCGGGTACCATGCACCTGTTGTAAGATGACGTTCTTGAATTTGTCAGGGACTATCACCAGCCAGGAAGTTCTATCAGAGGGAACCTCCACCCACTTGCGATATAAGATGTTGCCTTTCAACTCCAGGGTCTGCCACTGAGCCCAATACGCCTTTGTTTGCGCCCCGAGGGGGGTGACCTCTTCCCCTTTTGGTCTTTGCCCCAATCTGACCCATTTGAACACCGGCCCAAGAACGGGATCCTCCTGCTGGGTCGTGCTCCATGCCAAAGTTCCAAATTCTTCATCTGCGGTTAGTGGCAAAATTGGCCCTCTCACCCGGGTTGCCCGGACGACGAGAATCGGGGCAGAATCGCCCAATTGTTCCCTCTCCTCTTGTCTCGCACAAAATTTGCAGTTTTCCCCCAGACAAGGACGCCGAGAGAGTGCGTCCGCATTACCATGGGCCTTCCCGGCCCTATGGGTCACATTGAAATCGTACTGCTGCAACTTTTCCAACCACCTTGCAATTTGGCCCTCCGGTTCCTTGAACCGAAGGAGCCATTGCAGGGAGGAATGGTCAGTTCGAACCGAAAATTTCCGCCCGTACAGGTACGGGTGGAAATGGTTCATGGCAGCCAGCATAGCCAATAACTCTTTGCGAGTGACACAATAATTTCGCTCGGGCCTACTTAAGGCCCGACTATAGTCACCAATCACTCTCTCCACGCCCTCCTGTATCTGAGACAAAACTGCGCCCAATCCTTCCTGGCTCGCATCCGTGTCCAGGGTAAATGTCCTGTCGCTAGTGGGGTAAGCTAGAAGGGGTGCGGATGTTAGACACCCCTTCAATTTTTGGAAGGCCTCATGGCACTCCCGTGTCCAATTAAATCGCGTCCCCTTCTCCGTAAGCCGGTGGAGGGGACGGGCCAACTCCGCAAATTTCGCCACAAAACGCCGGTAGTAGGAGCAGAGTCCCAAAAATCCCCGCACCTCTTTGATGGTACGTGGTGCGGGCCACTCCTCTACCGCTTTAATTTTGTCTGGGTGCACCGCACCTCCGACCTCTGGGTTTAATTTTTACCCCCTCGCGGCCGATCACGTGACCTAGATAGGCCACCTCTCTCGCAAACAAGGTGCACTTACTCGGGTTCAGCTTCAACCCTGCCTGTCTGAGGCACCCGAACACCTGATCCAAATTAGCTAACGCCTGGGGGAAGGTCTTGGCATGTACTAGGACGTCATCCAGGAATACCAGACATGATTGCCATGGCATGCCGCCGAGTACATGTTCCATTAATCGCTCAAAGGTGGCGGGGGCGTTACACAAACCAAACGGCATCACAGTGAACTGATACAGTCCCTTACCTGTGGAAAATGCCGTTTTCTCCTTCCCTGTCCGATCCATCTCCACCTGCCAAAACCCACTCTTGAGGTCCAAAGTTGTGAACCAATTTGAGCCCGCAACGGCATCGAGGGTGTCATCAATTCTTGGCAGGGGATACGAGTCCTTGAGTGTCACGTTGTTTAGCTGGCGATAGTCCACGCAGAACCGCGTGGTCCCATCCTTCTTTTTGACCAGCACAACAGGTGACATCCAAGGACTTCCCGTGGGCTCGATCACGCCTGCGTCGAGCATTTTTTCAACCTGCTCGTCAGCTTCCGCCCTCTTGCTCCAAGGGAGCCGTCGGGCGGCCTGACGAATAGGCCGGGCCTCACCGGTGTGGATCTGATGGTTTCACCAGGCCCGTACGTCCAATATCCTCGGTGGACAAGGAGAAGAGGTCCAAATGGGACCCAACCAGTTTGTGTAAGGCCTCCCTCTGGGTACCTCCCAACTCTACACTACTACGATTTACCATCTCGCAAATGGGATCGGGCCAATTCCTAGAACTTATTGAAGGCTCCCCCTGGGGCCGGCTCGGCTGGACGTTCTCGCCCCTCACTGACGCGACTTCTCTAACTGGGGTGCAGCCAGCTACCTTTGTGCCCCTCACTATAGTGCGTGGTTCTGTGCTAATATTAATTACTCGGACGGCCACTACCGGCCCGTCCGTTTTTACAAGGGTGCGGCCCACGATTAAACCAGGTATGGATCGCGCTGCCACCGGTTCGACCAGGCCGCAGGATTCCTGCCATGTCGGGCGGGCTGACCATCGGGCCGGCACTATGGCCTCGGCCCCCGGAGGGATGGTCACGGCCTCAGGAGCCTCCAGCTACACCCTCTCGGCCGTGCTCACCCCCTCCAATGGTAGCTCCTCCACCCCCCATTGCAGGATCCCCCGGCCCAAGTCGATTTTACAACCGCTGGCAGTCAACAAATCCAACCCTATTAAGCACGGGTCGCACACCTCCGCCACCCAAACCTCTATCTCTTGCTTTACCGATCCCAACTTGAGGGTCACAAAACCACGCCCTATGATCGGAGCCGTTGCCCCGGTAGCCAGCTGCAAGCTATGATTTTCCAGACGCTGGATTTTACCCCAGCCGTCTGCACTCAAATTAAGGACCACGGGGCTGATGATCGTGGCGCTGGCTCCCGTGTCCACCACGGCGTCTACCCCCACGCCGGCAATTTTGCACCGAATTGTCAAACTACCTGTTCCAATTTGGCCACAATGAATGACCTGTCGCGTCAACGAGGGTTAGTCGCGTCAACTTCTCTCCATCCCCTACTGCCGAACACCGCCCTGCATGCCCGGCACGTTCTAGTTTCCCGGGCCCTGGCGGGGGGGGGGGGGGGGGGGTGTCTGAGGTCGGCTAGGCCGATCGATACGGGGCGGAGTTCAGGGCATCGGTTGGCGGGGAACGTCCCGGCACGGAGCTCGACACTCCCACGCACGGTGACCCAACCGAGCACAATTATAACACCTTACCTGGTAAGGTGCTTGCCTCCGGTATTCCGAATTTCCCCCCCTGTATGTCCGAATTGGGGTACTCTGTCGGGGACTACCGGGTGCCACCGCTGGAGCCGCCTGCCATGGTCCAGGTCCCGCCAGGCGACGATCCACTAACCTCCAGACCATGCTCTCCAGGTCAGGGCCCCCGTCGGGGGCGGGCTCCCTTGGGGGGCCGCCCCCCATCACGGGCCCCACCTGACGCACCGCCACTGCGTGGCGCTCGCCTCCCCGGGCCAGGGGCCTCGCTGCTTCCCAACGGGCTGCAGCGTCGGCCGCCTGACTCATGGTCTGCGGGCGCCACATGGCGAGCTGTTGTCGGAGCTCCAGATCCGGAAGGGCCTGGATAAAGTGATCCAGCGCCAGGCTTTCCTGGGAACTCGCTGCCATGTCCGCGTGTGCAATTCCTACCGCGCGGCGAATATCGTGAGCAGGTTCCCCGATGGTCTCCTGGGGCTTGCGTTTACGCTGCGCAAGTTGAGCTTTAACAAGCTCGCTTTGCTGCTCGATACCGAAACGGTTAATTAAAGCCGCACGGAGAGCTGACAGGGTGAGAGCACCCGGTGGTAAAGCTGTCAGCTCCTCCGCCCGCCGCACCGCGCAGTGCCCCTACCAGGTGTACTCCACCTTCGTCCGGATTCCAACCGTTGCCTTTACACACGTACTCAAACTGCGCCAGGTACGCCCTCAAATCACTCTTGCCGTCATACGGCGCGAGTGGGACCTTGTGGGTGCCCGAAGGTCGGACCCCGCGCGTCACTCCCTGCGGGATCAACGCGGGACCAAACCGTTCGGGCTCCCATAGTACGCTATTCCCGGGGGGCTCCCGCGCGTCCCCCGTCCCTCCAAACACTACCCCTCGTGGTGTCGATGCCTGGGTCGCCCTTCCGCAACCCGCTACCCACTCCATACTCGCACACCCTTGCTCACCAGCACCCCCCTCACTCCCCATAGCCAGACCTCCTTGCACACCTCCTCATTCCATACACTCCGGACCAGTCATACATCTCACCATTGGTCCCTCACGAACACCCGGGTCTACACCACCCCCCAAGCCGACTGAATCTCCCCTCACACCATATACATTTCCGCGTATATCGTCACTCACCTCGGTACCTCGTCGTCGCACCTCCTCTGCCACCTGCAAACTCTTTATTTGGTTAGTGAGCACATCATCATGATTTGAACACAGACCTTGCACATACTCCATCACTTCCTCCCTTATCTCCTTTTTAGTTTCCCTCCGTCTCTTCTTAATTTCACTCACCCCTTCTTCCACCTCCTCTAATTTTTCCTTTACCTCCTTCATCTCCCTGTGCGCCCCCTCTATCTCTTCCTCTAACGCCACTTTAACCGTTTCTATGTGCGTCCTCACCTCTCGGTCCTTCGTCTCCATTACTTCTGTCACCTCTTCCAACTTCTTCGTCAACCCCTCATGTACCATCTGACATTCCTTCTGTGTCGCTATTAATTCATTTTTTATGTCTTTTTGTGTCGCTTTTAACCCCCCGATTATTGCAGTGTTCTTTTCCACTTGGTCCACGAGTTCCTTTTGTCCCACTGTCAGCTGTTCTACTCCCCTCATCAGACCCTCTATTCCCCCTTGTAATCTCGCCGTATTATTCCTCACCTCTTTCTCCATACGCTTTTCACCTCGCTTTACCTCCTCGCGTACCCCCGAGACCTCCTCACTTACACCTCGTCGTATCTCCTCCTTCATCTCCTCCCTCTCTTTTGTAGATGCCACCCTCATCTGTCCCAACTCATCCCTCTGAGCATCAAATTTGGTTTCTACCCAGATTTTCACCTCCTCTATCTGCTCTCCCATTTGTTTAATTTATCGGGCGGATTGCTCCCCTATCTCCCGCAATTTGTCTTCCATCCTATTTTCTAACCCCATTAACCCCTTTTTCACCTCTTTTATCCCGTTGTCTAACCCCTCAAATTTGTCGTCTAACTTCCCAAATTTCTTGTCTAATCCCTCACCGGTACCCCTCGCTTCGTCCCTCATTACCCCCAATTGCTCACTCTGAGCCTCCATCCGGTTCCCCATTTGTCCCATTTGGCCCCCTATCCTGTTTACCATCCCTTTCTTTTTTTTTTTTGTATACTGAATCGAGGCTCGTGAAAGAGCTAACATTTATTTCACAAACAAATCAACCAGACAAACAAAATATACAAAAAGAGGGAGCGGAAGACAAGATGGGGAGAGAAGGGGAAGCACACAACCACAACATTTGAGAGCAGGGAGAAGTGTGGGAGGGAGAGGGCTTGGGGGCAGGAGGCGTGGGAAGGGGGGTGGGGGGGGGGGGGTGGGAGAAGTATAAAACACAAGGGGACCGAAATTAGCGGGGGTAGAAAAGATCAAGGTTTTGGATGGGGGAGGATAAGAGATGGTGGTGAACAGCTGTTTTAAAGACCTGGAGGGTGGAGTGGGATTGAAGAGAGTGAGGGAGTTTGTTCCAGAGGCGGGAGAAAAGAGGAATGAAGGAGTGAAGGTGAGCAGAAAGTCTTGATTTTGGCAGTTTAACCATAAGAGGGTTGCAGGCAGATCTTGTGCGACCTGTAGGAATATTTGGGGGACAGAGCCCAGAGAGAGCTGGGGGGGCAAGGCCGGAGAGGAGTCGGTAGAAGACGGAAAGACCACCAACCTGCCTGCGGTGAGTGAGTGAAAGTCCCTTGGAGTTAGCTTCATCGCGGGAGATTCCAATGATTCTGAACGCTTTGGTTTCAACAGCGTGAAGACGAGCTCGGTGTGAGGCAGGAGCACCAGACCAGAGGGGAGAGCAGTATTCCATAGAGCTGCGGATGAAAGCCTTGTATGTGGTGAGGAGCTCAGGTGTGCCAAGGAAGGACTTCGCACGACGGAGGATGCCCAGTCGGCGACTGGCTTTGGAGGCCAGATGCAAGGAGGCCCTTTGAAATTATCGTCTGTTTTTACCATAAAGGCCATCATCTGTTTCATAAACAGGTCCAAATTCATTGGCATCTCTGGCTCGGCTGCCGCGACCACGGGCGCGGCTAAATTTGGTGCCGCTACACCCACGTGCGCGAGGACGCCATTTTGCGCGCCTGACACCTCCTCAACCACCTCCTCATTGTTCTCCCCCCTCTGATCCTGGGTTACTCCTAATCCCCCTTATAGCTCACCCACCTGCATCCGATCGCCTTGACTATCCATGGCGCGATTTCAAAATTCGGGTTTTTCTTTAACAAAACAAATTTCGGCCGCTCCAAATTTTGACCAAATTTTTTCTAAATGTTTTTAAAATTTGGTTCGGGCCCCGCATCCCACTCCTGACACCAATTGTTACGGTTCGCGGTTAAGGATGTTATGTTTGCCGAGCGGAGGCACCGCGACCTAACAGTTTCCCCGATTCACCTGATTCACCGGCACGTTGGCCGTATCGCGCCACAGCTATTCAATATGGAAAAGACAAAGACGGATGTGAAGAAAAGGAATAAGACGACGAAAAAAAGGTTGGCAATACTACTAAATTTATTTACTATTTACAGGCCCAAAATAACCAAGGAGAAGGAAAGATAAGAAAATAATATACAGAAGCTTTTAGAGACACAGTGAAAATACTAGCTTATACAAACTTAATTAACTACCCAGGACAGAACAAACAGAAACAAACTCACGTACACAAAAGGATGCAAAGGCAGGAGGTGGATGGCTGGAGGGAGAGGAAAGTCCAATGGGGTCCTGCAGCACGATCGGCGCGTTTAGCAGCCGCCGTTCCTTCGCGGCCCTGCTCAAAACCGCCGTCCAGGCCCCAAGCAGCTGTTGAGTGTTGTTGCTGCTGTGGACGCTGCTGCTGGCGAGCAAGGCGACGAATAGCAGGCTTTGTGCTTCCCTGGATGATCTCCTTTGAACAAGAATCGCTGCTGGATGATCTCTTCTCTTGGACAAGAATCGCTGCTGGATGATCTCCCTTCTCTCTCTCTTGGACCTCACAACCCAGCTCAGCCCTGGTCACTCTTGCGCGCGCGCTTTTTATCATGCCTCCGGCGATTAAGCCGCCGGCCTTCAGGACACGCCCATTGGTGTGCTCACCTCGGCCATGGTTGGTCGCGCGACCCTCTGGCTCCGCCCTTGATGACGACGGGCGGGCACGCCTTTCTTCCCCAACCCAAGCACATGTTCAATGGCGGCAATTGTAGTTGGCAATGCGAATGGCAATTGACGAAAGGGGAAATGGAGGTTTTTGGGAATGGGAATGAAGGGAATCTATCTATTTCACTTGGTGCAATGGAGTGTCATTTTAATGGAAGACAAGCCCTTACCCTAAAACACATAATAAAGATATAAACTACTGAACAAGGGTTTTATAGTGTCCTTCAATGGATGCTTTATGGAATTAACTACCGGAATGCCCTTTGACCTTTACACAACACTGGAGGCAGGAGGGGCCAGACTAAAACAATAATAATAATAAAGCACACAATAAAAAAAATACAATCCTCATATCCGCAACAATACATTAAAAGCAGCATAAATCACACCATAATATACAAAATAATGTACCAACGTCCAACAATTATAATCCACAAACAATAGTAATGTACAAAGGATACCATGACCAACTCTGCGATATACAAAATAATATACCAACAAAAATAATACACGAAAAATTGTGTATTAATACAAGGATACTACCATAAACCAAAGTAAAAACTAAAAAATAATATACTAGAGTAGTGCATTAATATACTAACTACCAAAACCAGACTAATATACAAAATAATATACCAATAATAATACACTAAAGCGCGGCATTACGCGCGCTGCTTGCGAGCAAGGAGGAAGCGGACAAGCGGTAACTTATAAGCATCTTTATTTCAGGAGCTCACTGTAACACTGGCGCGCTCCGGGCTGCGCGCCCGGTGTATCTCATGAGGCCACGCCTACCCCTCGGGCGTGGCCACCGCCCACTTGGTGCGCGGAATGATGTCACCACGCCAGTGGGCTTTTGTGTCCGCCACACGTGCCCCCCCAGAATTCCCGCGCACCTGGAGGGCCAGTTTGCGGGGCAGACGAATGACCCGGCCGAAGCGCCCCCTGGCGATCGGTGGCGTCCGGGGTGCAGGGATGCCAGGTGGGATGCCCCTGGCTGCCCCTGGGATGGGTGCAGGACCGGGGGGCGGCGTGGCGGCGGGGCTGGGCGGTGCCGGGGGTCCGCCCGCAGGGGGGCGGCCCCGACGTGGGGATCGGGCCACTGGCGGTGGATGGTCCACGTCGAGGTGGGCCGGCTTGAGGCGGTCCACCGAAACGCGGTCTTGAGTACCGCCGATGTCCAGGGTGAAGTGCTTCGCCCCGGTCTCCAGCACGCGGAAAGGCCCGTCGTACGGGGGCCGCAGTGGTGTCCGGTGGGCATCGTGGCGGACGAAGACGTACTCCGCCGTGCGAAGCTCCGGGGCGACGTGCGTCGGTGGGTGCCCGTGGCATGCCGTTGGCACCGGGCGAACCTCTGGGCGGTCTCTTGCAGAGCGGAGCGCTGCTGTGCCGCGGACCATGGTGCCGTGGAGTCGGGGAGGAACTCGCCCGGCACCCGCAGCGGTTGCCTGAAGACCAACTCCGCCGCGGATGCGCGCAGGTCCTCCTTGGGCGCCGTCCGGAGGCCCAGCAGGACCCAGGGGAGCCTGTCGACCCAGCCGCCGTCGCGGAGGGTGGCCCGGAGCGCGGCCTTCAATGAGCGGTGAAATCGCTCACACAGGCCGTTAGCCTGGGGGTGGTAGGCCGTGGTTCGGTGCAGCCGGACCCCGAGCCCCTGCGCGACCGCCCCCCAGAGCTCCGAGGTGAACTGGGGGCCGCGGTCGGACGAGATGTCTGAGGGGGCGCCGAACCGCGCGACCCAGGTGGCGATGAAAGCCTGCGCGACATCGGCCGCCGTTGTCGACGCCAAGGGCACGGCCTCCGGCCACCAGGTGGTGCGGTCCACCATGGTGAGGACGTAGGTGAAACCCCGCGAGGGGGGCAGAGGTCCCACCAGGTCCACGTGGACGTGGTCAAACCGGCGTTCCGGCACCGTGAACTGGGCCAACGGGGCCTGGGTGTGCCGGTGCACCTTGGCGCGCTGGCACGCGAGGCACGTCCTGGCCCAGCCGCGGACGGCCTTCCGGAGGCCATGCCAGACGAACTTGTCGGCGATCAGCCTTTGGGAGGCCCTCGCACCCGGGTGGGACAGGCCGTGGATGGCGTCAAACACCTGGCGCTGCCAGCCCGCGGGCACGATGGGGCGAGGACGCCCGAGGGAGACGTCGCACAAGAGGGCCGCGCCCGCGCCGTCGAACGGCACCTCGGTGACGCGGAGGCCCGTGACGGCGGTCCGCAAGGCCTGGACGTCGGGGTCAGCGGCCTGGTCCGCTGCCATCCGGGCATAGTCGATGCCGAGGTGGACTGCGTGGGCGACGGCCCGGGAAAGGCAATCCGCCACCGGGTTGTCCTTCCCCGCGACGTGCTGGATGTCCGTCGTGTACTCGGACACGGCCGAGAGGTGACGCTGCTGCCGGGCCGACCACGGCTCGGTGACCTTGCCCATCGCGAAGATCAGCGGCCTGTGTTCGACGAAGGCAGTGAACGCACGGCCCTCGAGCAGATGGCGGAAGTGCCTGACCGCCAAGTGAAGCCCGAGCAACTCGCGGTCGAAGGTACTGTAACGGCGTTCGGGCGGGCGAAGCTGCCGGCTAAAGAACGCCAGCGGTTGCCAAGCTCCACGCACCCATTGCTCGTGCACCGCGCCCACCGCGTAGTCCGAGGCATCGGTGGTGAGGGCGATCGGTGCATCGGGCGCCGCCGGGTGCGCGAGCATGGTGGCGTTAGCCAAGGCGAGCTTCGCGCCCGTGAACGCCGTGTCCATCTGCTCGGTCCAGGTAACGTCGCCTTTGCCCGGCTTACCTCGGAGAGCTTCGTGCAGGGGGCGCAGGAGCTGGGCGATACGGGGCAGGAACCGATGGTAAAAGTTCACCATGCCCAGGAACTCCTGCAGCCCTCTGATCGTGCGGGGGCGCGGAAACCCCTTCACCGCCTCCACCTTGGCCGGCAGGGGGACGGCTCCGTGCCTGGTGACACGGTGCCCCAGAAAATCAATTATGGCGGCGCCGAACCGGCACTTTGCGGGGTTCACAATCAGGCCATGCTGGCCCAGGCGTTCGAAGAGCGTGCGGAGGTGGCGTAGGTGCTCTTCGCGGGACGCGCTGGCGACGAGGATATCGTCCAGGTAGACGTAGACAAAATCCAAGTCGCGCAGGACGCTGTCCATCAGTCGCTGGAACGCCTGAGCCGCATTCTTCAGACCGAAGGGCATGCGCAGGAACTCGAAGAGTCCGAATGGCGTGATGACCGCCGTCTTCGGGACGTCCTCCGGCCTGACGGGGACCTGATGGTAGCCGCGTATGAGGTCCACCTTCGAGAAGAAGGACATGCCCGCCAAACGGGCGGAAAAGTCCTGAATGTGGGGGACGGGGTAGCGGTCGGGAGTCGTGGCGTCATTGAGACGGCGATAGTCCCCGCACGGTCGCCATCCCCCGCCGGGCTTCGGCACGATGTGCAGCGGCGACGCCCAAGCGCTCTCTGAGCGCCGAACGATGCCGAGTCGCTCCAGGGTAGGGAACTCCGCTTTTGCCACCGCCAGCTTCGTCGGCTCGAGGCGGCGTGCCCGGGCGTAGACCGGTGGCCCGACGGTGGGGATGTGATGGGCCACCCCGTGCTTGACGGCCCCCGCCGAGAAGGTGGGCCGCGTGAGGGCCGGGAAGCCGGTGAGGAGGCGGGTGAATGCGTCCGCTGCCGGAAGCGTACAGACCAACGTGGCCGGAACCGAACCGTTCGGCAAGCCGCTTGGCAAGCCGCTCGTTGAGCTGCTCGGCGAGCTGGGCAACCCACAAGCGAGCGAGCTGAACGTCTCGGCCTGGACAAGACGTCTGCGCTTGACGTCGACCAGGAGCCCATTAGCGCACAGGAAGTCCGCGCCAAGCAGTGCCATGGGCACGTCGGCGGTGACGAACGTCCATCGGAAAACCTGCCCTCCGAACCGCAGAGAGAGGCAGCGTTTTCCGTACGTACGGATGGGCGTCCCGTTCGCGGCAAGCAGCGCGGGGCCCCCACCCGTGGCGTGCTTGTCTGACGTGCCGGCGGGAACGACACTCACCTGCGCTCCCGTGTCGCACAGGTAACGGCGCCCGGAGAAGGTGTCCGTTATGAACAGCAGGCTGCTCGAACGGCCGGCGCTCATCGCCACTATTGAGCGCCGGCCCGGGCGTTTCCCGACCTGTTGAAGGAGCATGGCGGATGACACTGCCGAGCTTCGTGGCCGAACTTGGCGTGGAACCAGCACCAGGTGGTGGAGCTGGAGGAGCGCGGCTGGCTCTGCCAGGCCGGTGGAGTTGGCGGGTTTCCCCGCGGTGGCGGTTTTCGCCGCGGCGGTGGGCGGGGCGTGGCGGCGTTCACGAGGTGCGTATCAGCATGCTGCGTATGCTGTATACGCTGATGCTGTGGATCAGCAGCATCAGCAGCATTAGCAGCATCAGCCACGAGGGCCGTGACGGCCACGCCGACTCTCGCCCGCGTGTCCGAAGCGGCGAAGTACTTGTCCGCCTCGGCTGCCAATGCTCGGGGTTCCGTTAGCCCGGTCCCGGCCAACGCGATGCGAACCTGCGCTGGAAGTTGGCGACGGAAAAGCGCCCGGAATAGAGAACCGGGGGCTTCGTCGCCCAACAGTGACAGCATATGGTCCATTCGGACCGACGGGCGCGTGTCACCGAGCTCGGGGAGATCCAGGAGGCGGTCGGCCCGTGCGTCGTCCGTGAGGCCGAACGTGGCTAGGAGTAGCCGCTTGAGTGCCTCGTACTTGTGGCCGACCGGTGGGTGGCGAAGGACGGACACAACTCGAGCGGCCGTGCCGGGCCCGAGGGAGGCGACGACGTGGCAATAGCGCGTGTCATCGCCGGTGAGGCGCCGAAGCTGAAATTGGGCTTCGGCCTGGACGAACCAGACTTCGGCCTGAGCCTCCCAAAATTCGGGAAGTTTGATGAAGTTGGCCATGGCAATGGCGTCGCGTGTGGAAGGATCGCTCCGGCAGATCCAACGTCGAGGGGGTCACCAGTAAAGCGCAGCGTTACACGCGCTGCTTGCGAGCAAGGAGGAAGCGGACAAGCGGTAACTTATAAGCGTCTTTATTTCAGGAGCTCACTGTAACACTGGCGCGCTCCGGGCTGCGCGCCCGGTGTATCTCATGAGGCCACGCCTACCCCTCGGGCGTGGCCACTGCCCACTTGGTGCGCGGAATGATGTCACCACGCCAGTGGGCTTTTGTGTCCGCCACAACACGAACAATAGTGTATAAATACACTAACAGTACCATGAACCACAATATAATATGTGAACAACAATAATATAATAATAATAGTAACAAAACCATACTATAATATGCAAAATAACACACCAACAATAATAATACACGAGCAATACAAGAAACCACACCACAATACACAAAATAATATACAGTACTAACAATAACAATATACTAACAATAATACACTAACAATCGTGTT
The DNA here is from genome assembly GCF_964187855.1 of Myxine glutinosa. Classification (NCBI taxonomy): domain Eukaryota; kingdom Metazoa; phylum Chordata; class Myxini; order Myxiniformes; family Myxinidae; genus Myxine; species Myxine glutinosa. Next base: position 117,318,431 of record NC_136262.1, read on the forward strand.
TTAATACATTAACAGTACCATAAACCTCACTACAATAAACAAAATAATATACAGTACTAACAATAACAATATACTAACAATAATACACTAACAATAGTGTTTTAATACATTAACAGTACCATAAACCTCACTACAATAAACAAAAGAATATACCAACAATAATAATATACAAACAATAGTAATGCACTAGCAGTACTATAAACCACAATATAATATACAAAATGAAATGCTAATAATAATATACTAACAACAGTGTATTTATACACAAACACTAACAGTACCATAAACCACACTGCAATATACAAAATAATATACTAACAATAATAATACACCAACAATAATAATACACTAACAATAATATATTAATACACTGACTATCATAAACCACACTGCAATATACAAAATAATATATGAACAAAAATAATATACCAACAATAATAATACACGAACAGTACCATAAACCACACAACAATAAACAAAATAATATACCAGCAATTATAATATACGAATAGTGTATTAATATACGAACAGTACCATAAACCAAACAACAATAAACAAAATAATACACTCACAATAATAATGCACGAACAGTACCATAAACCACACAACCATAAACAAAATAACATACCAACAATAATAATATACTAACAACAGTGTATTATATTTACAAACTACCATAAACCACACTGCAATATACAAAATAATATACCAACAATAATAACACACCAACAATAATAATACACTAACAATAGTATATTAATACACTAACAGTAGCATAATTGCACTACAATACACAAAATAATACACTAACAATAGTGCATTCATATACTAACAGTACCATAAACCATACTACAGCATACAAAATGATATACTGACAACAACAATATAACAACAATACCAAATCCATGCTATAATATACAAAATAATGTACTAACACGAGTATAGTAATACACTTACAGTACCATAAGCCACACCACAATACCCAATAATACACTAACAACAGTGTATTATTAATGCACTTAACGTACCATAAACCACACTATAATATACAAAATAATATAATATACAGACTTGTCATTTCATATGGAATATTTTTTTTTCTTCTTGACTTGGGTTTACTTTCTTAACTCAGTCTATCAATCTGGTGAGTTTATTTTGCACTTTGGTGATTTCTTTGTTAAAAGAACCATGTCACTGATTGTCTGTCGCAGCAAGAAGTCAACAAACAGGCTTATATCACAGGTGGCGTGGCAAAATGTATGGACAGGTGCATATGATGATTGGCTTCACAGTCGGGTATACAAGGGTTGTTGCGTTCTGTATTAGTGGAAAACAACTGCTGCACGTCTCCAAAAGTTATTGCCGCTTCCTCTGGAGATGGTCCGTCAACTCGACAATGCCGTTTGTCATGGAGTGGTGGCTTTACGAAATTACGGCATGAAACAGCGTGCTATTGCTCGGCAGTATGGCATCTCTCAAGGTCAGGTGTCAAAGATCCTGAAACGAAATGCTCAGAGGGGTGTCCCTACTCCAATACCGAGGCCAGGACGTCCCCGCAGAACCACAAGTTGGGATAATCGCCAGCTGCACCGGTTAGTCCGCAATGGCCGCACCAAGTCAGCTAATCGGCTTAGGGCTGAGTGGCAGCAACTGACAAATGTGCCTGTATCCCGAAGGCTAGTCAACTAACGACTGGTTCAAGCAGGCCATCGTGCCAGGCGTCCCCTGAGAAAGCCACGCCTGACCAGACAACACCGCCAGTGCCGATTGCAGTGGGCCAGAGAGCACCGTCAATGGCAGCCAGGACACTGGAATCACGTGATCTTCAGTGACGAGTCTAGATTTCTGGTCTATCGTCAAGATGGCCGCGTCCGAGTGCGCAGACAAGTGCATGAAGCCTACAACAAAGATTGTATAGTGCCAAGAGTCCAAGCTGGAGGTGGTGGGGTGACCGTTTGGGCTGCTTTTCATGCAGGGGGCAAAACTGACCTGGTTGTTCTGAATGGAAACCTGAACCAGTTCAAGTACAGGGACATTCTGGAAGAAACATTGCTTCCATTTGCTCGTGCAGCCTTTCGAGGAAACTTTGTCTTCCAAGATGACAATGCACGGCCTCATCGTGCTCGCATGATCCAACACTTGATTGCTGACCGTGGTGTAGAGCATATGGAGTGGCCTGCCATGTCCCCGGATATGAATCCGATAGAGAACTTGTGGGCAGAATTAACGCGTCAAATCGACCACTTGGACCAGCAGCCAAACTCTGTGCGTGAATTGCACCAGGCTATTGTCACTGCATGGCAAGCGATTCCTGTCCAAACCTTGGCAAATCTCGTGAACAGCATGCCTCAACGTGTACGTGCTCTCCTGAATGCTCGTGGGGGTTACACGAAGTACTGAACTGTAATTTTACTGTCCGTAATCCCAGTCGTAATTTAACTTTTGTTTTTGTTAAAAAAAAATTTGGCTAATGTGCAAAATAAAGAGATACTTCTGGAAAACGTACAGAAGTTTAACACAGTACTGTCCATGAATTGAGTTCGATATCAGTTTACATCACTTTCAAGGATCAATTTATTTGTTTTGAAATGTCAAATGTGGTTTTTGTTTCTTTTAAAGGTCACATTAACAAAATCTCGAATAATTTCAACATAATTCCAATGAACTTTTGGTTCGAAGACATCTTGAAAAGTAAGTTCACCCCCACAAAAAAAATATTCCATATTAAATGCCAAGTCTGTATATGACGATATATAATAAAATTATATATATATATACACGAACAATAATAATATACCAACAATGGTGTATTAATACACAAACAGAACCATAAACCTCGCTACAATAAAGAAAATAATATACCAACAACAATAATAATACAATAACAATAGTAATACACGAACAGGACTATAAACTAGAGGTTCCAAGGAACCTGAACTGAACTGGTCTATATCAATATGTTGAGAATATGCATAATAGAACCACAAACTATATAGTTTATATGTGCTAAAGAGGTACAGTAACGTTGAAGGTATCTCATGTTTAAACAGGTTAAGATATATTGAACGGTTTTTGAGTTCTGCTCCGGAAACGAAATGTGAAACAAAATGCACTATGTCCAAATTGTTTCCATGGAAACCAGAAAAATGAAAATTTTCAAATATCTTTAAGTGGCAAAAGGCACAAGTTTCATCAAATTTGATCAGTATTTGTGACTTTTTGAGCTTGGACGTCGTCCAAACTGATGTTTATGGGTCGTCATGTCATAGGTCACGACGAGGTCAATTTTCGGACATTGTCAAAACCCGTAATATATGTGTTGAGGTTTGTTACATACTGTCTGCACACCAAGTTTCAGCCTTCTAGCTACATTAGGAAGTACCAGATTGACAAAAATTGATTTTTCAATATGGCCGCCCTGCCGCGCCCATTTTTGGGCGTGCAACGCCCAAATGCAATCCCAAACTAGTTTATGTCTTAAGGATGCTGCATAACAAGTTTCATCAAATTTCATCAATATTTGTGACTTTTAGAGCGTAGACGTCGAATTGTTTAGACGACAGACAGACAGACAGACAGACAGACGACAGACACTGGGTGTCGACAAAAACTCAGCTGGACATAGTCCAGTTGAGTTAAACATACTATAATATACAAAATAACATTCGAACAATTGTGTATTAATACACTAACAGTACCATAAACTACACTGCAATATACAAAATGATATACTAACAATAATACTACACAAACAATAGTGTTTTACTACACGAACAGTATGATACACCACACTATAACATAAAAAAATAATATAGCAAAAATAATATAGCAACAATAATAATACACAAGAATAATAATACACTAACAATGGTATTTTACGACACTAACAGTATATAATAAACCACACTATAATATATGAAATAATATACTGACAATAATACACTAACAGTACCATAATAAACCACACAATAATACACAAAATAAAATAATAACAACAATACACCAACAATAGTGTATTACTACACTAACAGTACCATAAACCATGCTATAACATACAAAATTATATAATGACAACAATATAATAACAATACCAAATCCATACTATAATATACAAAATAATGTACTAACACAAGTATATTAATACACTTACAGTACCATAAGCCACACTACAATACCCAATAATACACTAACAATAATAATACGCGAACAATAGTGCATTATTAATACACTTAACGTACCATAAACCACACTATGATATACAAAATAATATAAATAATAATATAATATATATGAACATATATAATAAAATAATATATATAGAACACTAATAATATACTTACAATGTTGTATTAATACGCGAACCGCACCATAAATCACACTTCAATATACAATTAATATACTAACAATAATAATACACCAACAATAGTATATTAATACACTCACTAACAGTACCATAAACCACACTGCAATATACAAAATAATACACCAACAATAATAAGCTAAAAACTAGAACGGGCACTCGGTAGAGCGCATACCTTCGCCGCAGCTACTGTTCTGTACTTGGCATGGGAGTGTAGGGAACAGAACAACATAACAACATAACCTTCCGCTTTTGCGAAGGTAATAAATACACAGCGATCAAAACATAACCTTCCGCTTTTGCGAAGGTAATTAACCTGAAATTGCAGACAGAATTATTTATTTTATCTGAGAAGCTAAACGAATCTTCTTCTTCTTTAGTACCTCAAACTTTATGTGAAATGCGATCGATTTTTAAAAATCAGAATTTGAGCAAATCTGTTTCATTCGTCTGTTAATATACCTCCCCGATTGACAAATCTGCAATTTGAATTTCATTTGAGGTTGAAATGATTGCGGGAGATCGCGTTATAATGATGACGTCTTGGATGGACATCCTCTTCTTCAGTCGCTCATAACTTTGAGTGAAATACGATCGAGTTAAAAATAGTCAGAATTTGAGCAAATCTGTTTCATTCGTTTGTTAATATGCCTCATCTCTTGACAAATCTGCAATTATAATTTTTTTTGAGGTTGAAATGATCGCGGGAGATCGCGTTATAGTGATGACGTCCTGGATGGACATCTTCTTCTTCAGTCGCTCATAACTTTGAGTGAAATACGATCGAGTTAAAAATAGTCAGAATTTGAGCAAATCTGTTTCCCAAAATCTAATCAAATGTGTCCCGTATAATAACCAATCATCCCACCAAATTTCATGCAATTCGGTTGAATACTTTTTGAGTTATGCGATTAACATACACACACACAGACATACAAATAAATACACAGCGATCAAAACATAACCTTCCGCTTTTGCGAAGGTAATAATAATATACTCACAATAGTGAATTAATAGCGTCATAAACACAAATAGTGTCATAAACCACAATAAAATATATAATATAAAATAATAACAATAATACACCAACAAAAGTGTTATAACTACACGAACAGCAGCATAAATTAATTTTAATTGATGAATTGTGCAATTAAAATAAATAAATCAATATCGTAAAATAATTTATTTCTTAATCAATTGGCTAATAGCACACCTAAACCACCACCGTTTCATCTGAATCTATAACCTTTTGAAAATTAAGGTATTAACCGAAAAATTAAATAAACAATCAATTAATTAATCACTAAATCAAAAATACACTTTACAGCCAAATTACTTGGTCAATGTCAGCTTCCTGGCTCAAAAGGTGCCTGAGATATTGCTCAGATGAGAAATAAAATAAACAAGAAGACGTCATGCGGAGCACAATATTTGCAAAATCCACCCCCCACCCCCAAAGAAAAAATTCCATTGATACAGCAAATTGTCCATTTCATCAAGATTAAAATTGACAATCTTGATCAAAGCTCGAGTCAATAGAGGAAGAAAATTGACGATTTTTCAGATGAAAAATGATTTTGGGAGGTTGACCTTGAGTTGACCTTTGACATTTTGACCTCAAAAATAGCTGGTTTTCCTATTTAGTGACAATGTGCAAATGCTGTTCAATTTTCAAGTCAATCAGATGAAAATTGAGGATTTTAAAAACTTGGCCTGTATTGACCTTTTGGCCTATGTTGACCTCAAAAATAGTTGCTGGTTGAATTCAGTGACCATATATGTAATTCCTCAGAGCATTTCAAGTCAATCAAATGAAAATTGGTGATTTTAGAAATTCGGCCTATGTTGACCTTTTGGCCTATGTTTACCAAAAAATATAATTTGTGGTTGAATTCAATGAACAGATAAGCAAGTCCTCTTCAAATTTCAAGTCAATTTCATGAAAATTGAGGATTTTAGAAATGTGGCCTATGTTGACCTTTTGGCCTATGTTGACCTCAAATATACTTGGTGGTTGAATTGAGTGACCAGATATGCAAGTCCTCTTCAAATTTCAAGTCAATCGGATGAAACTTTAGGATTTTAGAAATCTGGCCTATGTTGACCTTTTGGCCTATGTTGACCTCAAATATACTTGGTGGTTGCATTTAGTGACCAGATATGCAAGTCCCCTTAAAATCTCAAGTCAATCGGATGAAAATTGAGGATTTTAGAAATTTGGCAAAGTTGGTGACCTTTGGCCTGTTGACCTTTTTACCCCAAAAACAATAGGCTTCTCAATTGGGACGACCTACACAGCTTGGTGAAGTTTAATGACGATCGGTTTAGAATTGTGACCTGCAGGCCGGTGACAAAGAAACAGACAGACAAACAAACAGACAGAACCACAAACGCAACCGATCAATATACTTGAAAAATCTTCGATTTTGCAAGTAACAAACAAACAGACAGAACCACAAACGCAACCGATCAATATACAGTACTTGAAAAATCTTCGATTTTGCAAGTAACAAACAAACAGACAGAACCACAAACGCAACCGACCAATATACTTGAAAAAATCTTCCATTTTGCAAGTAACAAGAAGACGTCATGCAGAGCACGATACCCCCAAAGGTTGCCATTAATACAGCAAATTGTCAATTTCATTAAGATTAAAATTGACGATCTTGATCAAAGCTCGGGTCAATACGATGAAAAGAGACAATTTTTCAGATTAGTCGAGGAAATGAGCCTGAAAAATTCATTTTGAAAATAATTTCATGTTAAAAGCAGGCATCCACTGGAAACAGGTAGGGAATGGGGTGGTGCATCAGGGGAGGGTGGATGCCAGCTGAGATTTTTTCGAAAAGGGTCATTTTAACCCCTTTTTTGCTAAATCAGTATTTCCGAAGTGTTGAAAAAGAGATGTTTGTAACAATATCCCATTTATTTGCCCAGCCATTTTACTCTACATGGGGTTTTTATACATCATTTTGTTGCTGATATTGCCTACAAAATGCATCTCAGTATTTTTCAATATATATATAATTAAGGGGTTACCATGGTTACAGTGGGGGTCAAAGGTCAACCTATGGCAAAAATATATAATTTTCTCACACTTTCTAATAGATAGGCAAAATGCCATATAAAACTAAATTTACTGGTTCTAATTGCTTTTATTTATCAATCCTCACATAGAAGAGCAGTTTTTAGTGAGGGAAGATTGATGTAATACCCCTCTGTGGGCAATTAGTGAAGGGTGAAAATTAACCTTTTCTTCAAAAATACATAGAAATTGTGAAAAAACCTCTGTTTTGTATTTACCGGTACATGGAATTGCTAAGTGTGATGTTATAGCATACGTAGTGTGTTCAAAAAGTATCCGACCTTTATTTTTCGTGCGTAAAAAAAAAGAAGCTATGGAGGCGTTGATTGGTGCACGTATGTAGGCGATCCTAATGCACACGCGTGAATTTTTTCCCACCTGCAGAAGCTGTCATTCGACGGCAGACCGCCGATGAGTGAGGACATGTAAGTGAGCGCCGTCGGATTTTCGTTTTTGACAAAATGACGGAAAAACTTGAACAACGCTACTGCATCAAATTTTGTGTTTTTTGGCCTCGGGGATGTTGGATGCTTCCATTGTGATGACTGCAACTTGGTTTCTGGGTCGTACCCATAAACCCAGGACTCATCGCCAGTGATCACTGTGTTGAGGAAGCTGGGATCGCTGTTCACAGTCTCCAGCATGTCCTGTGCGATCTCCAAACGGAGTTGCTTCTGCTCAATCGTTAGCAGCTTTGGTACGAACTTCGCTGAGATTCTCCTGAAGCCCAAATCCTCCTTCATAATGGAATGAACGGTGTTGAATCTTGCGGATCGTTTCCACTTGGGAATCGCCAAGCTTTACACAAAATTTGATGCAGTAGCGTTGTTCAAGTTTTTCCGTCATTTTGTCAAAAACGAAAAACCGACGGCGCTCACTTACATGTCCTCACTCATCGGCGGTCTGCCGTCGAATGACAGCTTCTGCAGGTGGGAAAAAATTCACGTGTGTGCATTAGGATCGCCTACATACGTGCACCAATCAACGCCTCCCTAGCTTCTTTTTTTTTACGCACGAAAAATAAAGGTCGGATACTTTTTGAACACAGTAGTACAGTATGCATTGGAAAATGTCTCCAAACCACCATGGTCAAGATTCCTAGTATTGTTTGAGACTTTATTCTGTTTGCCAACAACCTACGGATAACATAGTTTGAACCGGGGCTCCGACTACCTACACATCTTCATCATCATCCTGTGAATTGGTGCATGATCCCCTACAAGTGCAAGCACTAATGCAGGTCTTTTGTCCTGCACGGAAACAGCCGCATCTTTTTCCACAACCAGATGTGCAAAAGCAGCTCACAAGCTCCTTGCAAGCTTTTGGAAGAGGGCTCAGGGTCATCAAATTGGGAACGAGGTTTCCACAACTATCATTCTTCCATCCACTGGTTGTTGGATCAGGCAGATCTTCATGGAGTTGGTGCTCCTGCCGGTAGAAATCCATGCCCTCATCAAATCCTCAAACCCGCCGGCAACAACCAATTCATATGTTGGCTGTAGCTCCTTCTCCGCCATCTCTATGAGAGATCCGGAAAGAAATGCTGCCAAGTCAGCCTTGTTGGCAGAGAGGCTGAGGAATGAGTTGAAGTTGGAGGGGAGCTTCACGTCCCTTGAACTGATGACACGTCTGATTGGGCGGGTTTTGCCGGCTCTTTTTTCCCTTGTGCCAGACTTGATGGAGACCTCCTGATACCGATCGAACACAACATCAACCCTGGAGTACATGGGACCAAAGCGGTTTAAGACACTGGTACAGAATACATTGCTCAGATCTCCAAAAGTCTCTGATTTCTCAGGCTTGCCAATTGCTTGTATCAGTGCAGGGCCGTCAATGATCAAGCAGGTTTTTGCTGTACTCTCGGGAAGGTTTTTTGACACTTATATGTCCTTGGTCAGCATTTCTTGAAGCTGGGACTTGTCAGTAGAATTGAGTTTCCCATTGGTGTCTGCTAGTGCATGTGGGACTGATGAAAGCTCATGCCTCAGGATGTTATTCAGGTCTACATCTCTCCCTCCCTGTGCTGCCACAAACAGTCTTTGGATTAGATTCCTGTCAGCTTTGATCTCTTTCTGTTTGCCAGCTCCACTTGGTTGAATGCTTACTTTGTACATCCCGCTTATTGATGGTGTTTTGTTCCTAGATAATGTAGCATGAAAGTCTGTTGACTTCTCAATAAGGCGAGTGGAGACAAATGTTTCAACTAGGGATGCTCCTGTTTCACCAGCCTTGAGGACTTCTTCTTTGATGGAGTCTCAAACAATACTAGGAATCTTGACCATGGTGGTTTGGAGACATTTTCCAATGCATACTGTATGCTATAACGTCACACTTAACAATTATTCCATGTACCGGTAAATACAAAACAGAGGTTTTTTTCACAATTTCTATGTATTTTTGAAGAAAAGGTTAATTTTCACCCTTCACCAATTGCCCACAGAGGGGTATTACATCAATCTTCTCACTAAAAACTGCTCTTCTATGTGAGGATTGATAAATAAAAGCAATTAGAACCAGTAAATGTAGTTTTATATGGCATTTTGCCTATCTATTAGAAAGTGAGAAAATTATATATTTTTGCCATAGGTTGACCTTTGACCCCCACTGTAACCATGGTAACCCCTTAATTCTATATATTTTTTAAAATACTGAGATGCATTTTGTAGGCAATATCATCAGCAACAAAATGATGTATAAAAACCCCATGTAGAGTAAAATGGCTGGGCAAATAAATGGGATATTGTTACAAACATCTCTTCTCTTTTTCAACACTTCGGAAATACTGATTTAGCAAAAAAGGGGTTACAATGACCCTTTTCGGGAGAATCTCAGCTGGCATCCACGCTTTCCCGATGCACCACCCCATGCCCTAACTCTTCCCACTGGATGCCTGACTCTAACATGAAATGATGTTCAAATCAATTTCGAAGCCACTTTTTCACTTTCGTTTCCTCTACTAGATGAAAAAGGATAATTTTAGAAGTTTGACCTTGAGTTGACCTTTGACCTTAAAAATAGTTGGTTTCCCAATTCAGTGAGGCACTTTACAAATGCTGTTCATTTTCAAGTCAATCGGATGAAAATTGATGGGTTTTAGATGAAAATTCATCATTTTGGAAGTTTGGCCTCAAGTTGACCTTTGACCTTTTGACCTCAAAAATAGTTGGTTTTCCTATTTAGTGATTCAGTGTGCAAATGCTGTTCAATTTCCAAGTCAATCGGATAAAAATTGACGTTTTTGTTTTTTTCAGATAAAAATTGATGATTTTGGAAGTTTGTCCTTGAGTTGACCTTTGACCTAAAAATAGTTGGGTTTCCCATTTAGTGACTCAATATACAAATACTGTTCAACTTTCAAGTCAATCGGATTAAAAATGGCGATTTAAGAAATTTGACCTCAAAATCAATAGGCTTCTCAATTGGGACGACATCTACAACTTCGTGAAGTTTCGTGGCGATCGGTCCAGAATTGTGACCTGTAGGCCGGTGACAAACAAACAGACAAACAGACAGAATAACAAACACAACCGACCAATATACAGTACTTGAAAAATCTTCGATTTTGCAAGTAATAAGTACTTAATAAATCGATAATTAAGTAATTAATCAAATAATTGATTAATCAAAAAGTACCCTTTATAGCCAAATGTACAGCCAAATCTTTATTTTATGCCTTTGTGTCCAAATATCAGCTACCTTGCTCAAAAAATGGCTCAGATATCGCCCGGACAATCAAACAAGAAATAAAACAAATAATAGGTTACTCTCCATTTCATGGAGAGTAAACCTAATAAACAAAGTGAAAACTGAGTATTCCCTTTCGGTATGACGCCGTGCAGTGCCTGGAGATGGAATACTGGAATAGGGAGAGGAGTGTACAATGGTGTGATGATAATAATGACGTGAATATGTACATATTGATAATGAATATGTACATATTGTTACGACCCGAGGTTTGGGTTTACTACGAGGGGGTTAACCTCCGTTCCCTCCCGAACTTACCGGACCTCAGGCTGCCGTGCACGAATAACTTCGTACCTCGGCAGGTTGCGAACCTGCATCTACGAAAGCCAATTGGACCGTCGCGTGATAGCTTACCTGTACCACGTGACGGTCTCGGTCTCATGACTTCATGAAATGAACCACTTTCCTTTGTTCCTAGATGGGAATTTAGACGGCTGAGTGAAAATCGTTGGTAACGGCTGGAGTAATGCCAATTCCGTTACAGCCGATGTTAACCTGGGTGCGAGCAATGGCGGATCAATGGAGGAAAAGACTTTCACGGACAGAGAGAAAGGGAAACGTTCTCAACAATTTGATTTATTACAGATATTTACAATGAAACTTATCGATAGGAAAGAAAAAGGGACAAAAGGCAGAAACTTAGCTTATTCTACGCCTTATTACGATTACAACAAATAAACACAACATGAGTGCCCAGCACACTTTCACGGGGGAAGGGAGAGGAACGGACGAACTTTGGAAACCTGCTAGCACAAAGGCTATGATGCCCCGGAGGATGCCTCTCCTCGAGACGTCCCCGTTCCGGTGTCGCCACCGAGCAGGTACGAACAGGTAAAGTCGATCCCAGCACGAACAAGGGCAGATGAGGTCGTGCATACGTGCACCGAGAGGGAGTCCGGCAGACAGCAGAGGGCAATCACGTGCAGAGGCTTTTGAGAGGGTCCGGCCTAGAGCAGATGCACACGTGCTGAGGGGCAGAAAGAGACCGGCCAAAAGTCGACAAAGAGACAGGCCCAGAGTGTAGCAATCTTGCAGACACGTGGTGAGTGCACAAGAGACAGGCCCAGACTCGAATAACGCAGATGTAAAGGCCTGCGAGAGGGAGACCAGCCTAGAGCAAAATGTCCACATGCTGAGTGGGACGAGTGAGAGCGGCCAGAGAGAGAATCAATGTCTTCTATCCCTTTGTTCACCCTCGTCGAGGGAGGGGTGGGGGGGGGGGGGGGTGAAGAAATCTTGGAGGTGTCCTGGCTCCCGATTGGTGGAGCTCGTTACTCCGCCCCACAAGCTCCCCCAAAATGATTCAGGACCTGATTGGTGGGTTTCTGAACCTGGACACCATGGTGTGCCTTGGAGCCTGGTGGATTGCCTGGTAAATTATCCCTTATGAGAGGAGGACCTGTCTTCCCTTTCCCCAATGCATAAAGACATACTAACCCGAAATAAGGGTGAAGGGGCTAAGATAATGGTCTGCTTTGAAATAAATATTCTAAGGGACCTGTATGGTGGTTGCCATTACTTTTTAGTGTTTTTACAAAACCACAGCAATATCATGATGATGACGTGTACATTGTACAATACCTAACAAAAAAAATAAGAAAAACTGTTGTTGGTCTCCTACTTTTCCCTTTATAAGTGTTACGGGGTCCTCCCCTTATCCTCTGGTCTCGGTAAACCTCCGAACCCCGAGAGGGTCCCCGGCAGAAAGATATGTTATCCTTGGTTGAAATCAATCAAATCAATAACGAAACCACACCAAGGGTTATGAACAAACAATAATATATTATAAATCACATCGGAATCACGACACAAATAATAATAACAATTCGCCCTACAATCACTATTTTTAAGATGGTACCACCTTATCTCGTCCTTTAACCCAAACTCACAGTACTCCCCCAATGTCTCTGTACCCCTCCAAGGCGAGGTCGATTCGCTCCAGCAATCGTTGGATCAATGTCCGATCACAATCAATTGAGGCGTGGACGATCGAAGCAACCCACAGGTCACGTGATCCAACACCCAGCACAATAGCGGTGGAATGGGAAACCTCCCAAAGACGCGCTCCGACGTACACGTTTGCAGTTCAATCAACGAGTCTCCGTATAATCCTCAAAAGCCCCTTTCTTGCACAGCCGTCACCGGCAACCCACCGGGGAATAATGCCCGGCCGACGCGACAAAACCCTGTTCACTGCAGGTTGCGCGCGTGGCGAAGATGGCGGACGGCTTTCACTCGAACCCGGGCTTTGAGGCAAGGATACTCCGGAACCTCAATGAGGATACCCAACTACACAGGCTCCACAGCACTCCGGCGATATCTCCTATCGCCCGAACTTCCTTTCAAGGACGCAGGGTCCACTCGCACTATACGCTCCACCAATCGGTCCGGAGCTTCAACCAAAACGTCTTTTCACGATCTCCTCCCGCCTCTTCTTCCTCGCTCCCTTTTCTTCCGGGTCACGATCCGAATTTATGGCCACATTTTACCAGGAGTGCTTTTAAACCTTTTAACCACAATAACCCTTACTGAGAACCAACAATAATAATGATACCCACAATAATTCGGGCCGAATCCGTAACACTTCCCCCCCTCAAGAAAGAAAGTTTGAACACAGCGAAAACTTTCTTTGTAGGCAAATTCTTGAAACCAACACAAGTAATCAATGTTTCCCCAAAAATAAAGCAACAAAACTTTGAACTTACAGAGATTTTGAAAGTTAATTCACTCTGGACAAAGCATCAGCAACGACATTGTCCCTGCCCTTTACATGTTCAATTTCCAAGTTACCCCTGCAACGCCAAACTCCATCTCATCAACCTCTGATTTTTACTTTTAGTTTCTTTTGAATGAAGGTTAAGGGGTTGATAAAAAATCCAAAGTCCAGCCAATCGATAGCACTTTTTCTGGGAGGCCAAGCTGAGGGCCAGGTACCATGGTGGTTGGGTGGTGAGGCCTGGACATTTTCACAACCTGGACGCCTTTAGGAACGTGGAGTTCACGGTTAGTCCGTGTAGGAAAGTTCACTACATGGGCGCCTTTAGGAACGTGGCGTTCACGGTTAATCCGTGTAGGAATCTTGGCTCGGCTGCTCCGCAGCAAACTTTAAGTGCTTTAAGTGCTTCAACTCTTTCTAACTTTCCTAACAATCACGGTTGGACCACTTGTCGCTGTAGTCATATGAATGGCGGTCTCCTTCTCGGCCACTGCTCTGATAATCCTTCCTTCGGGAGCTGCCATAACTCTGGAAGCCTCCATAATAATATCGATTGCGGCCACCACCACTACTACTCCGTGGTCCTCCACTGTAGCCCCCTCGACCCCTAGGAAATGCCTTCCCTACTGTGATGGTCAGACCATCCAACTCCTTGCTATTCAGATCCTTTTCTGCAACTCTGGCGTCCTTTGAGTTTTCAAATGTGACAAAGCCAAACCCTCTTGACTTTTGTGTCTCCCTGTCTTTTATCAGCAGCACTTCCAAAAGCGGTCCATATTTGCTGAAGGCAGACTCCAGAACCTCTTCCTTTGTTTTGAAGTTCAGTCCCCCTACAAAGAGCTTGACGATATTGCCTCCCTCCCTGACGTGCGTGTGCCAACACGTAGTTTCAGGGTATTTCCTCTTCTCTTCAGGGCACTTCCGACTAGGCTTTTCAGCAAACATCGGGTTACCAGAAACTTGGCCACCTGCCAAATCATTCCCGATAACAAAAGATACTCCTTCTACAGGAAGAGTGGCTTGTAAACCGACAGTGACCGGTCCCGACACCAAATCGGACCCCAAATGGATGACATGAAGTGGAGCACTAACACAGCCACCAATCCCCTGTAAACGAACACTATCCCCAGTTGCCATCTCCTCAGACAATGGCAAGATGCCTTCAAGCATTAAAGATTGATGTGCTCCTGTGTCCCTCAATATCCTAACAGGTCTCTGGTTAGTCGAGGCTCCATCCAGTGACACACACCCCTCTGAAATAAATGGTTGTTAACCCTTTTGAGGGCGATTTCTCACAATGGCCATTGCATTTGGAGTCATATTAGTCGCACTCCGCTCCTGGTTTTCATTTCCCAGAGCATAACAGCTGGACATCAAGTGTCCAGGTTTATGGCAAAAGGTGCAAGTAGGCCCGGAGGAGAACCTCGTGGTCTGCCAAGGCATGGGGGCGGCGGTCTGCCTCGAGCCCCCCGGACGATAGGTCTGTCTTGGAACCGCAGTCTTCTGATTTCTAGAAGTCGTGGTGTCAGAGTGGTCCTCATTTTCATCTCGAGGCCGCCCCCATGGATTTCATTCTCCGCCCCTGATGCACCATAGCTCCCCTGGCTAGGTCTGGGCGAGAAGTTCAGCTTGTGGAACCCCATTCTGTGTGTTAAGGCATAGTCATCTGCCATGGTTGCTGCCTCATACAACTTTGGTACTTTCCTTTCCTCCAGGTATACTTTCATGTCCTCATGGACACACTGTTGGAATTCCTCCACCAGGATCAATTGTCGCAATAGTTCAAAGTCTTTCCCAACTCCTTTTGAATCACACCACCTATCAAACATGGTTTCTTTCAATCCACATGAACTCCACATGGGTCTGACTCTCCCTCCTCCTGGCATTCCGGAATTTTTGTCGGTAAGCTTCCGGGACCAATTCATAGGCTTTGAGAATGTGTTTCTTCAATACCTCATAATCTGCACATTGGTCCATCGGTAAAGCTGAATAAATATCTTGAGCTTTACCCACCAGAAAACTTTGCACTAGTATGGACCAGTACTCCTCAGGCCAGTTTAACAGTCGAGCCACTTTCTCAAAGTGTGGAAAAAACTTGGCTACCTCCTTTTCATTGAAGGGGGGAACCAGCCTCACATGTCTGCCAACATCCCAGGTGTTCTGGCTAGGTGTCGAACCAGTCAGCAGGGATGGTACCTCTCTCTCCCCGTTCTCTCCTTAACTCCAGCTCCTTGACTTTAATTTCCTGCTGACACGCCAATTCATGGTCTTTTAACTCCCTGTCGGCTTTTCTCTCCTCTGCTTCGAGTTCCCTTGCAGCTCTCCTTTCCTCTGCTTGTTTCTCTTCTCTTCTCTCTTCTGTTTTCCTTTCCTCTGCTTTGAATCTTCCCTGGAGTTCTCGTTCCACTCTCCTTTCCTCTGCTTGTTTCTCTTCTCTTCTCTGCTTTCCTTTCCTCTGCTTTTTCCCTTTCCTGGCTCTGTAATTGCATCTCCAGTTTCCGGAGCTCCACATTTTCTTGTTCTTCTGGTAACCAATCCCGGGCTACCTCTTCCCATGTTCCTAATCCCACCATAGATTGTATCACCAATGTCTGCATCTCTGCCTTCCTCATATTAGTTCGGACCTCCAAGCTAAAATGTTTGGCCAATTTCCCGAGGTCCGATTTTACTAACGCTCTGAACTGTGCTTCACTCGGGATTACTGCAAACTTCTCTGCGTCAAACTCCATGGTGACTATTGTTAACACCTGTTAACCGTCACACAAGAAATGTTAAAAAAAAAAAAAAAAATTTGTTTTTTTGTTTGTTTGTTTTTTGGAAAAATTTGGGAATGTTGGAACAAGTTCCAAATTTGGGAATTCTGGGAATGTTAGGGAATTCTTTCCTGGACTAAATCTAGGGAATTTTATATCCCGGACGCAGACCCAATTTCGAGCCCACGAGTCAATTTTTTTTTTTTTTTTTTTTTGTATACAAGATCGAGGCTCGTGAAAGAGCGAACATTTATCACACAGAAAGACAAACCGACAAACCGACACATAACCGACAAACCGACACATACAACAAATAACATCGGGAGCGGTAGACAAGATGGGGAGAGAGGGGGAAGGACACAAACACAACATTTTAGAGCAGGAACCGAGAGACATGGAGACATCGAGAGATCTGTGGGAGGGAGAGGGCTTTGGGGGGGAGGCATGGGAAAGGGGGTGGGAGAGGCATAAAACATATGGACACTGCCAGGACTACCAGGAAAGAAGTTGGAATTACAAACAAGGTGGATCTGGGGTGAATTAGTGGGGGTAGAAAAGATCAAGGTTTTGGATGGGGGAAGATAAGAGATGGTGGTGAACAGCTGTTTTAAAGACCTGGAGGGAGGAGTGGGATTGAAGGGAGTGTGGGAGTTTGTTCCAGAGGCGGGAGAAAAGAGGAATGAAGGAGTGAAGGTGAGCAGAGAGCCGAGATTTCGGCAGTTTAACCATCAGAGGCTTGCTGGCAGATCTTGTGCGACCTGTAGGAATATTTGGGGGACAGAGCACAGAGAGAGCTGGGGGAGCAAGGCCGGAGAGGAGTCGGTAGAAGACGGAAAGACCACCAACCTGCCTGCGGTGAGTGAGTGAGAGGCCCTTGGAGCTAGCTTCATCATGGGAGATTCCAATGATTCTGAATGCTTTGCTTTCAACAGCGTGAAGACGAGCTAGGTGTGAGGCAGGAGCACCAGCCCAGAGGGGAGAGCAGTATTCCATTGAGCTGCGGATGAAAGCCTTGTACGTGGTGAGGAGCTCAGGTGTGCCAAGGAAGGACTTCGCACGACGGAGGATGCCCAGTCGGCGACTGGCTTTGCAGGCCAGCTTGGAAATGTGGTTTTCCCAAGAAAGATCATGGCAGATAGTGAGACCCAAAAGCTTCAGCGACAGAACTTCTTGGAGAGGATTGTTGAGAAAGTAGATGGGAGGGTTGTCCAGTCGATCTTTTCGGAGAGACATAGTAAGAGTGTGAGATTTGTCAGGATTGAAAGACATGTTCCACTTGTTTGCCCAGTCTGTGATTTTGTCCAGGTCTTCAGAGAGTGAGGAGGCTGCAGACTGCCGATCTGAGGGAAGAGGAATGGAGCGGCAGAGAGTGGAGTCATCAGCAAAGAGATAGAGAGGATTTTCCAGAGAGTCGGAGAGATCATTGATAAAGACCAGAAAAAGCACAGGGCCCAGCACACTGCCTTGGGGAACTCCAGCCTGAACAGGAAGGGGAGATGAGAGAAATCCATTCAGGGCCACACGTTGACTACGACCAGAGAGGAAGTCCGCAAGCCATGCATGGAGATTTCCATGGATACCATAGGAGTAGAGTTTGGTGAGCAGAGCTGGGTGCCAGACCGTATCGAAGGCACGTGATATGTCGAGGGAGACAGCTCTGATTTCCTGTTTGGCATTGAGGACCTCCATCCATTGTTGAGACAGGAGAAGCAGCATGTCCAGAGTAGAGTGACCTGGTCTGAATCCAAATTGATGATCAGAGATCAAGCCATTGGAGAAGAGGAAAGATTTCATATCCGAAGCAATGATGGATTCCATGACTTTGCTGATAATTGGGAGCAGGCTGATTGGTCTGTAGTTAAAAGGATCTGTTTTTGCACCTTTTTTGTGTAAAGCGGTAATGTTTGCTGATTTCCAGGATGCTGGCAGATGACCTTGAGCAAAAGATAGGGTGAAAAGAACAGAGAGAGGATGAGATAGAGCGGCAGAGCAGGATTTTAGGACCCGTGGGCTGATGCCGTCTGGTCCAGTTGCAGAATCAGAGTCGAGGTTAGACAAAAACTCCTCCACCTTGTCAGGAGAGAAGGACACAGAGTCCAGGAGCAGTTGGGTTCGACTGGGAAAGGTGGGAACAGAGATGGGTTTGGGACTAAAGATTTTGAGGCAAACACAGAGTTGACGCATTCGGCTTTGTCACGTGCGATGTCAACTGTGTGGCCATTTGAGGTAAGGGAGGGGATGGAGGGGGAACAAACACCAGAAACGGATTTGACCAGACGCCACCATGATTTGGAGGAAGGAGACAGGTTTGAGAGTTTGTTCTTGAGTGAGGAGAGATAGTGCTTCCTGGCACTCCTGAGGGTAGACACACACTTGTTCCGAGCTTGGTGGAAGGAACTGAGATTGCCTTCAGTTGGATTAGCCTTCCAAGAGGCAAAGGCAAGTTGTTTCAGGGCAACTGCCTCACCACAAGATTCGGTGTACCATGGACGGGAGGAAGGGTAAGACAACTGAAGACGAGATGGGATAAATCTGTGCATGAGAGAGATCAGTTTGCTTTGGAAGAATTCCCAGGAAGAATTGATGTCAGAGGCAGTGGAGATGGGAGACCAATCCAGACGATTGATGGCTGCTTGAAGCCCGTCCCAGTCGGCCTGAGTGAAATGCCAGACTCTTCGACGCTGAGGAGGCTCTCTGAGAATGGCCAGAGAGATGTCCACTTTGACAAGCACATGATCAGAAGAACCGATTGGAGCAGAAGAAGAGCAGCAGACATTAGCAGGGAAGTTTGTCATAACCAAATCTAGAAGAGAAGAAACTCCATTGGCTGAGATCCGGGTCGGAAAATTGACAGATTGTGTCAATCCCAGTGAGTCACAGAAGTCCTTTGCTGAGGTTCCATGACTGGTGAGAGAGGAACCCACACCCAACCAGGTGGCATGATGACAGTTGAAGTCACCACATATGAGGAAGAGAGAGTTGGGATGAGTGGATAGAAGTTGGTCCATGTTGTCAGAGAGTGAAATGTAAATTGAGTCATCACTGTTTGGGGGACGGTACAGAACACATATGAACAAAAGGTGGGAGCGGAGAGGAACCCGTAGCCAGAGGTACTCCTGGGGGTGAGGAGGAGAGAGGGCAGTGCAAGGAGAATGAGGAAGAGAGTTTTTGATAAAGATAGCCACCCCACCACCAGGACGAGGCTCAGGTCTATCATACCGGAAGAGGGAGTAACCAGGAAGAGATATTGAGGAATCAGAGACATCTTGAAGGAGGAAAGTCTCTGTTAAGCAGATCAAGTCTGGATTGTCAGAAGCAACCTGTATGGAGAGATCAGTCAGGTTTGAGCGAAGGCCCCGGATGTTTGAGGTCCATACCGTTAAAGAAGAGAGAGGGGGAGCATCGGGTACAGGACAGGGGAGGGGAGGAGTAGGGTAAGATGAAGGATGAGAGGGGGAGGTAGGGAGAGCAGTTGATAGTGTGTCAGAGATTACAGAAGAGTTCCAAAAAAGGGAAGGATGAGGAGGATGAAAGGTTTGGTGGTGAAGGGATGAGGCAGAGTGAGGGGTTGTTTGAGGGGGGGCATGGGACAGTAGAAGGTTGGGGGGGGTGGAGGCATGAGATAGAAGGGAGACGAGGTGGGGAGGAGGCAACTTTGAGGAGGGGGGAGGAGGGAGAATTTGAGAGGAATGGTATGGGGAGAGATTTGAATGGGAGGAGTTGGGGGGGAGTTTTGAAGGGGAGGAGTGAGGCGGGAGTTTAGGAGGGGAGGGGCAAGGGGGGAGTTTAAGAGGGGAGGGGCAAGGGGGGAGTCTAGTAGTGGAGGGGCAAGGGGGGAGTTTAGGAGTGTAGGGGCAAGGGGGGGGATTTGGAGGGGAGGGGCAAGGGAGGAGTTTATGAGGGGAAGGGCAAGGGGGGAGTTCAGGAGTGGAGGGGCAAGGGGGGGGATTTGGAGGGGAGGGGCAAGGGGGGAGTTCAGGAGTGGAGGGGCAAGGGGGGAGTTTAGGAGTGTAGGTGCAAGGGGGGGGATTTGGAGGGGAGGGGCAAGGGGGGAGTTCAGGAGTGGAGGGGCAAGAGGGGAGTTTATAAAGTGGATGATTAATGAAAGACGAACATTGATAACAAATTGGGTTTGTTGTGATTTTCAAGTTAGCAATCCGATTCAGAACGATGGAGGAGGGATGGAATGAATGTGAATTTAGACCATGTAGTGAGGGAGACGTATAAGATATTGAATTT
This sequence comes from Myxine glutinosa, assembly GCF_964187855.1. Classification (NCBI taxonomy): domain Eukaryota; kingdom Metazoa; phylum Chordata; class Myxini; order Myxiniformes; family Myxinidae; genus Myxine; species Myxine glutinosa. Next base: position 117,339,331 of record NC_136262.1, read on the forward strand.
CTTTTTTTTGACGTGGAATGAGTTGGAGAGGAAATTGAGAAAAGCCTTTTAAATAGGAAGAAAAACAGCGTGTTGTAATATACCACTGAATAAACCACTGAAGGGGAAAGGGTAAACATATTTAAAATAATATTTAAACAGAACCGTGAACAATCTTATATGCACAAAATACCAACGGGGGGAGGGCCGAGAGGGACCACCACGAGTCACGTGAACAGGGCAAAAGGTGGATGGCAAGGAGATAATGGAGGCGGGGCGAAAAGCACCGCGATACACCTGGACAGAAAGTACAGGATGAGACAACGGCACACGTGGAGAAAGGAAAAATAAATGTTTTTTTTTTTTTTTTGGGGGGGGGGTGGTGGTGGGGTGGGGTGGGGTGGGGATTTAAAACGTTAGACAGAGAGTATTACGTTCGGTGTAGAAGGGAAAAACTGAGAGCCAAGCAAAACACGATGTAGGGGACTTAAGTTAACAAACACCGACAGGGGTACAAGGCTGCACACGAGGCGCAGAACAGGATTAATTAATTACGAGTTACAGGAAATTCAAACCAAAGCTAACTATAAACAAACAATAAAGCATGGACGATAAAGTAACGAGTTGGAATTTGACAAACACACGAATGAAAAAATAACCACTTTGGATGCCCGGAGAGGAACCAAGCCTCCAGGTCGGAAGCTTCAACAACTAGGCCGCGTGGCCGCGCGCGGCACGAGATACTCGACTATTTTTTACAGGTATGAAAGATTAACCCCGATAAAATTTCCGAGGGACACTTAAAAGGTACACACACGTAAGATAAACAGTTTAGACAAGAATACAAATGTGACAATGACTTAGCTTCGAGCGTGCGCGAAGATCGTGGAACAGCTTCGAAAATCCGTGACCGCCCCGATCAAGATCTCGCGAGATGATGACAACAACAACAACAACAACAACAATTGGACAACAACAACAACAACATGCATTTTAAGGCCATGTTCCCTGCTAGAGCGGGGGTTAGCCTTGCGGTCCCCATGACAATCTTCTCCATTTTGCCCTATTTTCTGCATCTCTCCTTGTTAACCCCCTTGCCCGCATTTCTTCTTCCACCATCTTTAGCCAAGTCTTTCTCGGTCTTCCCCGTCCTCTACTTCCTTCTACATTAACTTCCATCACTCTTCTCAACCAGTCACTTTCATCCTTCCTCAATACATGACCAAACCATCTCAACCTGTTCCTCTTCACAGCATCAATCACAGGCAATATTCCCATCATCTTTCGCAATTCATCATTTGTCTTCCTCTCTCTCAACGATACTCCGCACATCCATCGAACCATTCGCATTTCCACCCTTTCCAGCCTTCGTTGCTGCTCTACGTTCAATACCCATGTCTCGCTCCCATAAATCATAACACTTCTCACACATGCAGCATACACCTTTCCCTTCAGCTTCAGCGACACTCTCCTCCTCATCAGCACGCCACTCAGTTCCCGAAACTTCTTCCATGCACATCTCACTCGAGCAACCGTTGCCGAGTCTGATCCACCTTCTCCATTCAGCATGTCTCCGAGGTAGCAAAATGTTTTCACACCTTCCAGCTTTACGCCGTCTCCAAGATCCAACTCAACATTTCCTCCATCTGCAGCTCCCTCTGTGCACACCTTACATTTGAATGTAGCTGCCACACTGTTTAATGACCCTCTCAGACCACTACATTTTTGATGAACCCACTCAGCACACATTGTACATTGAATGGAGTTCACTCCGACACCCTTCCTGCACACAGCACACGGCCACTTCCCAGTTCTTTCCACCTCACCACATGCTTTACCACTTGCCATCACCTTTGTCTTTCCGATATTCACCTTCAGACCTTTTGTCTCCATACATTCCTTCCACTTGTTCATCTTTTCCTTCAGTCCATCCATACTTTCCGCAATCAACACCAGATCATCTGCATACAACAATTCCCACGGTAAACCCTCCTTTACGGTCTGAGCCAGCACCTCCATCACAGCTACAAATACTAGTGGACTTAGTACCGACCCCTGATGCACTCCCACCTTCACCTCAAACTCACCACTGTTCCCGTCCTTCGTCCTTACAGCTGTGCGTGCTCTTTTGTACATTGCCATCACTACTCTGATCAACCATTCCTCCACTCCTAACTTCCTCAATGCCCATGTCAATACTTTGCGTGGAACCCTATCGAATGCTTTCTCCAGATCAACAAACCCAAAAAACAACTTCTTCCTCTTATCCATGTACTTCTCCTGCAACTGCCTCACAATGAAAAGTGCATCTGTCGTTCCTCTTCCCGGCATAAATCCAAACTGCATTTCGTCGATCTTCACTTTCTTCCTTATCCTCCTCTCCAACACCCTTTCCAATACCTTCATTCCATGCTCCAATAACTTTATCGCTCGGTACGAGCCACACTCGAGGGTCACCTTTCCCCTTCTATAGAGGGACGAGGGTACTCAGTTCCCAATCCACTGGAATGCGGCCTTCTTTCACCACCAGATTACAGATCTCTGTCATTCTCTTCACACCCCAACTTCCTGCTGCCTTCAACATATCTCCCACAACTCCCGTCGGCCCTCCCGCTTTTCCACTCTTCATTGCTTTTATCGCTTCCTCAACTTCCTTCTCAGTTATCTTCTCTGCCGGTCCTAAAACTGGGTTACTCTCTATGTTGCCATCCCATTCATTCTCTGTATTCAACAGCATTTCCATATATCTTTTCCATCTTCCTTTAATTCCATCTGGGTCGACAACGATTTGTCCCACTTCATCCTTCAAGAAACTCACCCCCATCACATCACACCTCTCTTTCGCTATCTGCTTTGCAATCCTGAATACTGCTTTCTGACCCTCTTCCGAATCCAAGCGTTCTCCGAACATTTTCCTACATGCCTCCTGCGCCTTTGCTACCTCTTTCTTTGCAGCCTTCCTGGCTGCCTTATAACTTTCATGCTCTGCTGTTTCTGCTCCCGTACCCTTCGCCTTCTGCCACTCTTTGAACTTCTTCCTCTTCTCGTCAATCCTCTTTCCAACCTCAACATCCCACCACCATGTTTCCGAGTGCCTCGGTGGTCCTTTTGTCCATCCACATACCACACCAACGGCTCCCAACAGACTAGCTTTCATTGACATCCAACCACTTTCAAGCTCAACCACGAATCAATTGGACGAGCCCCCAATTTCTGTTACGGGGTCCTCCCCTATCCTCTGGTCTCGGTAAACCTCCGAACCCCGAGAGGGTCCCCGGCAGAAAGATATGTTATCCTTGGTTGAAATCAATCAAATCAATAACGAAACCACACCAAGGGTTATGAACAAACAATAATATATTATAAATCACACCGGAATCACGACACAAATAATAATACCAATTCGCCCCACAATCACTATTTTTAAGATGGTACCACCTTATCTCGTCCTTTAACCCAAACTCACAGTACTCCCCCAATGTCTATGTACCCCTCCAAGGCGAGGTCGATTCGCTCCAGCGATCGTTGGATCAATGTCCGATCACAATCAATTGAGGCGTGGACGATCGAAGCAACCCACAGGTCACGTGATCCAACACCCAGCACAATAGCGGTGGAATGGGAAACCTCCCAAAGACGCGCTCCGACGTACACGTTTGCGGTTCAATCAACGAGTCTCCGTATAATCCTAAAAAGCCCCTTTCTTGCACAGCCGTCCCCGGAAACCCACCGGGGAATAATGCCCGGCCGACGCGACAAAACCCTGTTCACTGCAGGTTACGCGCGTAGCGAAGATGGTGGGCGGCTTTCACTCGAACCCGGGCTTTGAGGCAAGGATACTCCGGAACCTCAATGAGGATACCCAACTACACAGGTTCAACAGCACTCCGGCGATATCTCCTATCGCCCGAACTTCCTTTCAAGGACGCAGGGTCCACTCGCACTGTACGCTCCACCAATCGGTCCGGAGCTTCAACCAAAACGTCTTTTCACGATCTCCTCCCGCCTCTTCTTCCTCGCTCCCTTTTCTTCCGGGTCACGATCCGAATTTACGGCCACATTTTACCAGGAGCGCTTTTAAACCTTTTAACCACAATAAACCTTACTGAGAACGAACAATAATAATAATACCCACAATAATTAGGGCTGAATCCGTAACAATAAGGGGTAAGGTCCATAAAAGAGTTATAAAAGTATAATATCAACAAGAAAGAGCAATCAGATTGCATACCCTCACCAGGACCTGTTTTTAGTGGTTTTTAAGGCTTTTGTGTGAAAACAAATATGGCTGCCGAACCACGTGACCCGATGACGTCATCATAATTATTTTTTTCGCCGCCAATTTATCCCTAGATGACGCTCAAGAAATTTCATCTTGATCGGATGAAGTTTTGTACTTGTCGAATTATGATGTCATAATGGAGGCACCTATGACATCATCATTAACATATTTTATTCCCCATGGAGAGTTCTTTACAATGAGCCAGGTCTCAATTTTTACTCTGCAGCGCTTTCGGAGATATAGAGGTGCAAAGTTGTTCGGTTTTTTCCACGATGGCGCCCATACCACATGACGTATGACGTCATAATTATCCTTAAACATCCTACAGGTGGAGTTGCATCTATGGTAAAAACTTCACTGTCAATCGGACCAATGGTTGCAGAGAAAATCGTATATATATTCTGTGCGGACAAACAGAGAGAAAAACAAACAAACAAACAAAGACTCGAATGCAATACCCTCTCCTCAGGCAAGGTAATAATAGAGAAGTAACATGTAAAGTAATGTACAGTACAGTACTGTATTCGCCGATGATCGTAGATGGAACTTGTGGAGGTGGAGTGGGAGGGAAAATGGTGGGGGAGTGGCCGAATGCAAGGGGGAGGAGGATGGAGCAGGATCCACCTCCCCCAACTCTTCTCCGTCATCGTCAACGCCGTCGTTCTTCCTGGGATTGTTCACTGCCCGTTTTGTCCACATTAAATATTTTGTCCACAGGCTCATTAGCAGGATGTTTATCACTCATGTTTAACGGAAATTAACTTCACAAAAAAAGAGCATAGTTCTCCGGGTGGTTGCTGAAGAAAGATGAAGAGGGCGTGAGAAGAAGTGTTATTAGTCCCCTACCGGTGTACACAGGTTTGCCGTCAGTCCGTCAGTCCGTCAGTCCGTCAGTCCGTCCGTCCGTCAGTCCGTCAGTCCGTCCGTCACGCAAAGAATAGTTTTCCGGACTCTTTTTCTAAACTCTTAATGCTATTGATTTCAAACTTGGCACATGGTTTCCTCATGATAAGTTACAGATCGAGTTCGAACTTCACGACGTTTCGATCATTTTTGACAAAGTTATGGCACTTTGAACTTTGGGAATTCTGATACTTCTGATGACCCTTAACTCAGTGCCATTTAAAGTTTTAATTTCCTTTAAAAACCAATTTCTCTGCAATAATAGGACCGCTTGAGATAAAATTTTCACCATAGGAGGGACTCGGTCTGTAGAATATTTTAATGGTAATTATGACGTCACAGGTCACGTGGTTCGGGCGCCATATTGTTTTTCGTGAAAACACGAAAACCCCTTTTTCTCTGCAACGGCTGAACAGATCGAGGCCAAACTTTGTAGGCAGAATCGCATACCCATGACGTCATGCGTCACATGGTTTCAGAGTTATGACGTTTTTAAGCATGAACCTTTAAAACCGAGCCCTTCCCTCATTTTTGATCCAATCGAGGGGAAACTTCACAGATCTGTTCCGCATGTCAGTCTACTAAAATGTCCTTTTGGAATTTGCGATAGCTCACGTGGTTTGGCAGATATCGTTAATTAAACGAAAATATTTTAAAAATGGATATCTCTTGAATCGCTTTATTGATCGACGTGAAACTTCATACTGTAGTAGAAGTCATGAAGAGTAACAAGTGTGCAAAATTTCAAGATGATTGGATGTACGGTCTGGAAGCTAGAAGTTGTTATTGCGTGAAGAAGAAGAGGCGTCAAGTGTGCGGATTTAATTATTTATCACATGTACAGACTGAAAGCATCGTTGCACACGACCTGTCGCGGTCATTTTAACCTCAAATAAAATTCTAATTTAAGATTTGTCAATAGCTGAGGTATATTAACAAACGAATAAAACAATTTGCGATAGGGCACATGGTTTGGCAGATATCGTTAATTAAACGAAAATATTTTAAAAATGGATCTCTTGAATCGCTAGTACCTCAGACCGTGAGTTGGTAATTATATAATTCACACAGTGCAATACGTGCAGGCTGCTCCACGGAGCGACCTTGCGGGCTTATCAACAAGGCGAGGCGTGACACACGTGTCTCAGCATACCTCAGATCACGTTTGAAAACCAGCATCAACCGTGCATAAATTTGCATATTCGATCATTTTTGACAAAGTTATGGCACTTTGAACTTTGGTAGGGGACATGTATTGCAGCGCAATACTCAGAATGCTTGTTTTCATTGCATTTTTGCGGTGTTTTGCTTCGGAGTGTTACAACCTTCCGTTTTCTCCGTTTGATGCTTTCCCTTGAACATTCACTCATTTTTGAGTATGAACACTTGGTAAGTTATAGGCTGACGGTCATCTCTTGAGGTTGTCGTTCAGACCTCTGATGATTTTGGGGGACCTCCATCCCTCCACCCACCCCCATGACCCCCCTGACCGCTTGGGAGGACTCCTAAGATTAAATTAAAAAAATAGATGCTTGAGCGATTGTGCCGGGCATCAATTTGAAGGCCTGAATCAGGTTTCATAGCAATCACTTGGTAAACAAGCATTCTGAGTATTGCGCAGCAATACATGTCCCCTAACGGCAGTCTGTCGTCCGGAAAACTGTTGGGGAAATTACCAAAGTTCAAAGTGCCATAACTTTGTCAAAAATGATCGAAACGTCGTGAAGTTCGAACTTGATCTGTAACTTATCATGAGGAAACCATGTACCAAGTTTGAAATCATTAGCATTAAGAGTTCAGAAAAAAAAGTCCGGAAAACTGTTCTTTGCGTGACGGACAGACAGACTGACAGATGGAGGGACGGAGTGCAAACCTATAGTCCCCTCCGGTGTACACCGGTAGGGGACTAACAAGCATTCTGAGTATTGAGCTGCAATACATGTCCCCTAACGGCAGTCTGTCGTCCGGAAAACTGTTGGGGAAATTACCAAAGTTCAAAGTGCCATAACTTTGTCAAAAATGATCGAAACGTCGTGAAGTTCGAACTTGATCTGTAACTTATCATAAGGAAACCATGTACCAAGTTTGAAATCACTAGCATTAAGAGTTTAGAAAAAAAGTCCAGAAAACTGTTCTTTGCGTGATGGACTGACAGACGGACAGACTGACTGACAGACAGACGGAGGGACGGAGTGCAAACCTATAGTCCCCTCCGGTGTACACTGGTAGGGGACTAATAAGGGAGTAGGGATCCATAGTTTAAAGGGGGTAAATCCCCTCCTGTGAGCCCCAATGATCCAAAATCAGAAAATCAAAGACCAAGGGATTGTGGGGGCTATTGTCTTGGATTCATGCATCAAGTTTCAGAACAATCAGACAGGTGATAAGGGAGGATTGGCAAAAATAGCAAAAAGTTAATGGATGGACGCACGGACGGACATCACGACCTATTTTATAAGTTGATCTCTTCAAGAATGACCTAAAAAGGTCAATGAGATGACCTAAAAAGTGATCCTTCTATTGGTTAGCGACGTTGTTATAAGCAACGTTGTAGGAGAACTTACTGCACCAGGAAGCAAGTGCAGAGGTACACACATTTCTCGCAGGTACGTTTCCTAGTATTTTTGGCGCTATGCGAGCCATTTAATGTTACAATCCTTATCTGGCACGCACAAGAAATGTCCGGCCGCCCCAAAAAACCTCGCAGCTAGGAGTTTCTGCACATGCGCGCCGAATATTCTGGGGCGGATTGCGTCATTTTGAAAGTTACTTATCAGTGGGAAATTACAGAATAGGCAAAAAGGTGAAAGAGGAAGCAGGTTTCGTTGATTTTTGTTATGAAAACTAAACTATACATGGCAGGAACACCTCTACAAAGAAGGAATCGAACAGAGGTAAACGTGGTATAACCAGGTGTACCAACAAAAATAATGTTTCATTTTGGTCAACTAGGAGGATCGAACAGACATGCCAGTGCTGATCCATTTCAATACCCGTCGTGACCAATGACTGGTAAGGAGTAAACTAGTATTAAACTTGAACTTCAACGCACAAATGAAAAAAATCGAGCTGAACAATGGATTGAGCATCGGGAATTAAAAAAACAACATCCACAATATCAACAACATCGAATATAACAATCAACTAACAAAGGTGATAAATGATTCAGCCTCACCAATTGCAAAGAAAGTAAAAGGAACTCAAAATAAGTGATTAGGAATAAATAACCAAACAACAAAGAATTGAAATGAGGGATCACAGGGAAGGAAGAAGTGGAATACTGTGAACATAATTACATCCTAAGGAAGAATATTCCAGAAAACAGAAGAAACTTAAAAACTAAAGAAAATGACTAAAAACTACAGAGCTGAAGCCTAAATAACCCACTTGGTGTCATTCATTCAACCTTTTCTTCCACACAACAAAAATTTCGCCACGCACCTCATTCACACATCATCTCACTCACAAGCGTTCCTCCATTCATCCTTCAATTCTCGGGACAACAAGGAAGAAGAAGAATGAATGAATGAATGATCGTTTTAAGGCCATTTTCCCCGCTAGAGCGGGGGTTAGCCTTGCGGGCCCCCATGACAATCATGGTTCCCTGTTTGAGGCAATGTTTTTATGGCCGGATGCCCTTCCTGACGCCAACCCTTAGTCGCTTCTTACGATGTGCAGGGATAACAAGGAAGAAGAAGGAAGGCGCTAAACTATGGTCTGCAAATTTCAAAATAATTAATTCTCAACTCGTCAATTCCCAACAAGTGGAGTTCTATGATGGCATGTGTTGAGATTTTTGCCCTAAAATAAGAAAAGAATAAACTATAAAGCACAATAATAGAGACCCCATCATCAAGCGTGCCAAAGAACCCCGTGGACAAGTGCCTGACGATGAAAGAACAAATCCCTCGACTTGGAAAAAAAAAATGCCGAGCTGGTACATATCCACAAATTAAAAAAAAGGACTGGAGATGCAACTGAAGAATTACCGTCTGTCCAATAATTTATCAGCTGCCTTTCTCATATTTATCACAGGTTCACTAAAGTTACCGATAACAGACTCGCGACTGAACAAGACAACGACCAACCACAGGAGAAAGTAGGTTCGAGAATATTAGGTATTAGACAATGGATCAAATCAAGACAATTTGAATAGTCCTCGTGCCGAGCTCGTACGACGGTTACGAGAAAGCCTTTGACATCGTGGAAACAAATGGCGTCACACAAGCTCTGCGTCACCTGAGCATCAACTCCAGAGGGAGAGACGAGTTAAGTGAAGTCTGCGATAGTGGAGCAGTGACCTGAAACTACACCACGGTAGTGGTAAGATCGATATCAAATGAGGTGTCAGACAAGGTAACAAATACAAAATGATGTCAAATTGCAACAATTAGAAAAGATTGGACTATATGGAGGGAGACTTTCATTGTGCACTGCACTAACCAGTCAAATCAAGTCAAGTTTTAAACCTCTCCAATTACCTTTGTGTTCAGGTAAACCAGACAAGAAGAAGAAAGACAACATCAGATGCTTCTAAGGTCTAACTCGAGTTAAGGTCTGCAAAATGATTTTCAAAGGGCACGTGACCTTTGACCTGTTCAATCTAAAATTGAATCAGTTCATCTTTGTATTACAGTCCATAAATGTGTCATGTATGGTCGAAATCTGGTTAAACTGCCAAAATCAAGACTCTATGCTCACCTTCACGCCTTCACATTCCTCCTTTCTCCCACCTCTGGAACAAACTCCCACACTCTCTTCAATCCCTCTCCTCCATCCAGGTCTTTAAAACAGCTGTTCACCACCATCTTTTATCTTCCCCCATCCAAAACCTTGATCTTTTCTACCCCCGTTAAAACATCCAAAATCCACCCGTTTCAATCCACAACTTCTTTCCTGAAATTCATAGTAGTGTTCATTTGCTTTATACCGTGTATCCCTCCCTCCTCCCCCAGCCCTCTCCCTTCCACAGATCTACCGACATCCCTGTTCTCTGCTGTTGTTGTGCTTGTGTGCTTCCCTCTCCCCCCCCCCCCCCCCCCCCGCCCCCCTCTTGTCTCCCGCTCCCTTCATTGCATGTTTTATGTGTCCGTGCATGTTTTCATGCTCAGTTACCTCTTACACGAGCCTCGATTCTGTATACAAAAAAAAATAAAAAAATAATATCTTGAGTGATTCGTGTTATTTCAGTAACACAGGTTTTCCAGTAAAGGACACTTGGCTGTAGACCTTTTGAACCCAAAATCTAATCAGTTCATCTTGGCGTCAAAATACACCTTTGTATCAGGTTTGGTAAAAATCGGTAAACAGAATCTCCTACCTTCAGCTAAATGTCCCATGACCTTTGACCTCAGTCATATCAGTTCATCGTTGCATGATAGTACAAACCTGTACTAGATTTGGTCAAAATCCCTTCAGTCGTTCATAAATTATCCCTGTAACAAAAATTGATCACGGACGGATGGACGGACGCACACATAACCCGAAAACATAATGCCTCCGGCGCCTGAGGCATATAATGGAAAGACTATACCACACCTTGAGATTAGTCCCTTCACCGCCACACACCATGCAACAAAGGCACAGCCGACACCTCCAGACCCTTTGGTTGCGCTCACTCTCCCAGACGTCTCCCAATCCTCCGACCGACTCTCCGCCGCTCTCAAAGTGCGGAACCTCGTCCCCTTGCTTTCCTCGCTCGCTCTCCATTTTTGCTTTCTTATTCTTCAGCTTCACATCCTCTGCACCCTCTCGATCATTCCCTCCAGCACTTTCACTGTCATTCTCCTCATCGCTTCCCTCGCCACTCTCACTAGAACTGTCCACCTCATTCAGGCAGAATGAGTGATAAGCCTCGCAGCAGCTTCCACAAAACTGTAGCTGAAATGGGGGGAAGGGAGGGCATATGAAAAAAATACATAAACAAAGGCGCGTAGATAAGGAGGGAGGTGAGTAATCGAAAAATGGGGGAAGCGATGAGACAAATAGAGGATGAAAGGGATGAAATACAGAGAGAAAGAAGGATAGAGTAAAAATGGGAAGGAGGGTGTGAGATGAGAAATAGAAAGATGCAGAAGGATGAGGGATAGAAAGAAGAGGTAGACAAGGTACAAACATAATAAACAACAAAATGATAGGCTTGTAATGAGAAAAGTAAACAGAATAAGGTTCGGAAACTACAACTGTAAAGGCATCCATTATTCCCACCTTCTTGTGGGGTCAGCCGGGGAAAGTTTTTAGCCCAAGTCTTTCACGAACCGGCTCACCTGACGTTTGACTGAGGGTGGAAGGACTTGGTAATTTGTTCAAGGTGGCGGCGATAACTCGACTACTCTTCGGAAAAGACACCGAGGGATCTTTATATAATCAATCCTCTGCTAGCAGACAGGACACAGAGTTCAACGTCCATCCGAGGGACGGCGCACTTTGTCATGTAACGCCCTGCATGCGTAACATCTATCCGACAGTTAATGGTAGGGTCAGGGATCAAACTCGGACGACACATCTCAAAGATGAGTGTGCTACCATTGCACCATTCTCTCAGACAGGGCCAGGTTTTTAAGGGGTATCAAAGATAAACCCATAATGTTTTGCATGCCAGTACATAAAACTGAATTGTTACAAACAATGCAAACTGATTGGGTGCTATGTAAGCAAGGACAAGTTATGCAGATTGTTATGTGGAATACCTGATTCAAGCCTGCACTGCCACACAGCAAGCACACAGGTAAAGAGAGTGCGTGTGGAGAAGATGCAAGGAGAGAGAGGCCCCCAGCTCCCCAGATTTTCCTTATACTGCGTTCTTCTTGCTACACACAACAAAACAACCACTCATGTTAGACATCACAATTCAGACAGTAAAAATGATCATGGTTGCCATGGTAACCAGGAAAACTGAACAAATACGAATCGTGAGGTGCCATATGCCGAACAGAAATCTTTCTCAGGATATCCTGAACTCAATAATCTCCTTCCCTCTATATTCCTTACATTGCGTTGATAGACACAATGCTCACGAAGGTGATGGGGTTGTCGTAGACCTTTGGTCCACTTCACATAGCCACAACTCAGCCCTGTCCTCACAATCTTGAAGGAATGTCTCTGGATCTGTGTCCTTCCCCACATTAATGCCTTGGTGTTGTTTTTGTTGTTGTTTATTATCCCCGGTCAGTTCTGCTTGACCAGGCCCACGGCATGGAGATAGCCGATTGATCTCCCGGGATAATGACGACACATTCAGGATGTTAACGCTTTGTTAATGTACAATTGTACATGGTCCACTGTCCATCAAATTATTTGTTCCTGGTAGAACACATGCATCCTGGAGGAGCTATGGAGGGGGTCAGAGAGCAGGTAGAGAGCAGAAGCAGCTAGACTGGAGGAGAGGCGGTAAGAACAGTTGTTAAGTTTGCATGTATGAGGTTCTCCCTCTACCTCTACCTACCTAGTACCTACTAGCCTCCCATCCCAGGTCGCCCTTTCTAATATGTGGCCACTTCAACTGCAACCAACATTAACTGGGCAAACAAATGGAAAATGTCTTTCAATCCTGATAATCTCTTACGACACTCTTACGATGTCTCTCCGAAAAGACCGACTGGAAAACCCTCCCATCCACTTTCTGAATAATCCTCTCCAAGAAGTTCTGTCACTCAAGCTTTTGGGTCTCACTATTTGCCATGATCTTTCCTGGGAAAACCACATTTCAAATCTGGCCTCCAAAGCCAGTCGCCGACTGGGCATCCTCCGTCGTGCGAAGTCCTTCCTTGGCACACCTGAGCTCCTCACCACATACAAGGCTTTCATCCGCAGCTCTATGGAATACTGCTCTCCCCTCTGGTCTGGTGCTCCTGCCTCACACCTAGCCCGTCGTCACGCTGTTGAAACCAAAGCGTTCAGAATCATTGGAATCTCCCACGATGAAGCTAACTCCAAGGGCCTTTCACTCACTCACCGCAGGCAGGTTGGTGGTCTTTCCGTCTTCTACCGACTCCTCTCTGGCCTTGCCCCCCCAGCCCTCTCTGGGCTCTGCCCCCCAAATATTCCTACAGGTCGCACAAGATCTGCCTGCAACCCTCTTATGGTTAAATTGCCAAAATCAAGACTTTCTGCTCACCTTCACTCCTTCATTCCTCTTTTCTCCCGCCTCTGGAACAAACTCCCTCACTCTCTTCAAACCCACTCCACCCTCCAGGTCTTTAAAACAGCTGTTCACCACCATCTCTTATCCTCCCCCATCCAAAACCTTGATCTTTTCTACCCCCGCTAATTTCGGTCCCCTTGTGTTTTATACCTCTCCCTCCCCCCCCCCCCCCCTCCCCATCCCACGCCTCCTGCCCCCAAGCCCTCTCCCTCCCACACTTCTCCCTGCTCTCAAACGTTGTGGTTGTGTGCTTCCCCTTCTCTCCCCATCTTGTCTTCCGCTCCCTCTTTTTGTATATTTTGTTTGTCTGGTTGATTTGTTTGTGAAATAAATGTTAGCTCTTTCACGAGCCTCGATTCAGTATACCAAAAAAAAAAAAAAAAACCCATTTGAGCTCTCCTGTGATTGGTCTTCACACCAATTGCTATGTTTTTGACGAAGTCGCTTGAGGCATTATGTTTTCAGGTTGTCCATCCGGCTGTTCGTCCGTCAGTGACAGGTTTTCGTTACCGCGATAACTTGAGAATGGCTGAAGGGACCTGAGTCAAACTTGATGCAGGTATGTATAATGAGGTAAAGATGAACTGATTAGATTTTGGGGTCAAGAGGTCAAAGTCTGTAATATGTCTATAACTTGAGAATGGCTGAAGTGATATAATTCAAACTTGGTGCAGGTATGTATAATGATGTAAACATGAACTGATTAGATTTTGGGGTCGAGAGGTCAAAGGTCATGTCAGGTAAAATTGTGATAACTTGAGAACAGCTGTATGGATTTAAAGCAATCTTAGTACAAGTATTATAATGATGTAATAATGAGGGCGAAGGCATATCGGTCGACGTCGTGATGTGTATAATGATGTAAACATGAACTTGAGAACGGACGACGTCGTGAAGTCGAAGACTGTCGTTCTAGATTGATGATGTCATGATGACACTTCAGGCCTTATCAAATAAGTTGAATGCAGGTCCTTGTGTGGCAGGAGGCTGGATGAAGACATTACTCTTTGAGAAACGAGCAACAAGACAGAGCTGCAAGTTACAGTCAGGGTTACGTAAGACAATATAGGAACATATGCAGTGTTTGACTTTGCTGACGAAGATATCTTGGCGCTTTGCTCCAAGATTGGGTATCCTCTGAGTACCATATACCATTGTGTTATTCCACATTGTAAAAAATTACAGAAACAAGTGAATAAAAAAATTTATGCTAAATTAAAAAGGCAATGTAGGGATGACAAACTACAGTCTAAAAAAGGTCCTAAACAAGATAGGGATGATCTTGGTTTAGAGAGCAGCTAACAGTATTGCCATCACATAACAATCCCTACATCACTGCGTCCAGACTATTGTCTAGGCCCCTAGGGCTAGGCCTAGCTAAAAGTATTAGAAGCTCCTATATTTCATTTCTGCAAAGTATAAGAAGCTCCCATATAATTTCAGGGACTTCTTGCTTCAGTCAGTTCAGTCAGTCAGTTCAGTCAGTTCTTCTAGGTTCAGTTGTCATTCCTACTTTTCTTTTTTATCAACTTAGAGTAACCGATCACAAATGGAGATAATTATAGAATGCTGTGATTAGGGATGTTCAGGCAGTTTGTAAGAAGTTGGTGATCATGTACTGATATTATAACATTATACTCAGACTGCTAAATTGGAGAGTCTCAGTATGTGGCTACACTACAAGAGTAATCAAGTACTGTTGTAACCAGTGGAGTGTTTGTAGAAGCTTGAAGCAATAACTGATGAAGTGTAAATGAGGCAGTGATGTAGGGATTGTTATGTGATGGCAATACTCTTAGCTACTTTCTAAACCAACATCATCCCTATCTTGTTTAGGAACTTTTTTTAGACTGTAGTTTGTCATTCCTACATTGCCTTTTTAATTTAGCAGAATTATTTTTATTCACGTGTTCTCATATTGATCGAGTCATACTTTGTTTTTGTTGCATTAGCCCTATATAGCATTTCTGTAAAATACTTCGGATTTTCGATTTTGTTTAGTGCTTCGGATCTTGTTTTGAAAAATACTTCGGATTACGATTTTGTTTCGATTTTCGGTGCACCTTCTGCGACAGAACCTAGTCATAGGTGCTGAAATATGCTATGCCGTCAGTCTTCATTGACTGCAGGAACAGGCGATCCTCCGGTTTCGTGACCAGCTGCTCAATGTTGGCCGGCCACAACCGGAAGGTCGCATCCAGTCGTTGTTCCATGGCATGCAGCTTAGTGAGCATGGCCAGGATATACCTCATCTTGCAGTTAGCATCCACAATCTGAATAAGAAAGATGCACGCCTGGTACATCACGATAGTGGGTGTCTTGCACCGTCGATGCACCGAAGCACGATAGTAGGTGTGTTGACCTTCTTGTAAAAGTAGGTGACCTGAACCAGGACGAGCTGTGCAGACGCCCATTTGGGGAGAGCACCAGGACAGCCGGTGCACTTTACCACCACACCCTTCTTGATGTGATGCGCGAGCCAGCGCAGGACTTAACAGCAGGTGGAGAGACGTATTCCATTATCTATGCATCCTCCCTTCTTGATGACGCTGCCCAGACCGAACACAGCACTGGCCTGTCGCGTTGCCATCAGTGTTCTGGTCTTGAGAGAATCAGGACTGTCCGGCATACAAGCAGGTGTCAGCTGATGTATATAGCAGATGGCGCCCATTAGTGGAGGTACCCGATTTTTACCCGATCCTGGTGAAGGGGAGGAGTGAGGTCTAACCGAAATCGAAAAATCGAAATATTTTACAGAAATGCTATATGGGCCTGGTGTAACAAAAACAAAAGTATGGCTAGATCAATATGAGAATATTTTTGAAAAACGGGGTGTTTGACGCACCCTAATGGGTAGCGTGATATTAAGGTGAGGAAACTGGATTGGTGTCTCAGTGTTAGGCTTCTGGTAAGCAAGCTAGTCTCAGTAACCACGTCACTCCTTACATAGATCATAGACAAAAACATTATTGACCTCCAAAGCAAGATTAATCTACCTGCTGTGGTTTAAGTTTGGCACAAGTTCAAAAACTTCACTCACTACCCTCGGGACAATGAACGGTCATTACAATGGGAACCGCATATCAAATATTACACAAACCAGATAGAAAAAAAATGAATGAATGGTCGTTTTAAGGCCATTTTCCCGCGAGAGCAGGGGTTTGGTTCCCTGTTTGAGGCAATGTTTTTATGGCCGGATGCCCTTCCTGGCGCCAACCCTGAGTCGCCTCTTACGATGCAACACAAACCAGATAGAGAAACAGAATATGTTGAGTGTATGCTATTATACAATTCAAAACCTCAATAACAGGACTATAAGATAACAGCTTGTATATGTTAACCATCGATCCAAAATCTTTCTTACGTCCTCCCTTCCCTATTCACAACTTGAGCCCCTTCATTATTCAAGACTTTTGCCAGTGCATTCGGACTCACATTGAAATCGACCTTGATTTGACCTTCAAATTCCTCGGCTGCGCTTTTCGATGGACTCAAGTGTGTGATTGTCCCAGCCAAGGCCTGCGCACAGGAACACACCACATAAGGCAACCACGGCCTTGCAAACCCCTACAAAGTGCCCACCACCGACTTCCACATCCCAGGTCAGATCAATAAACAATTTGAATATTAATGGGAAAAGTTGAAAACAACAACCAGGAAATGATTCATATTTGAGGGTAATCAAACTTCATGGAGCTATTCACCTTGGGAAATCCAGCATTTACCAAAAATAAAACTTTTAGAAAAACGTTTTGGAAAAAGAAAAATTAGCTCACAAAGTCATTGTCCAGGTGGTGCAATTTACCACCTTGCATTACCTTACCGTGGCTTCCTCAATCTCCCATCACCTTTACACATTTTCCTCAGCCTCCCATCATCTTCCAACGGTTTCCTCAACCACACATCATCTTCCCAGTTTCCTCAACCTCCCATTGCTTTACTGTGGTCTCCTCAACCTCCCATAATCTTACCGCGGTTTCCTCAACCTCACATAGCCTTACCGTTGTTTCCTCAACCTCCTCTCCCGACCCTCCCCCAAATCCTCATCCCTTTTCCATGGTTTCCTCAAGTGACAAAACTAGAAGTTTCCCCCTCGATTGTGGAAAGCTCAATCTTACATGCTATTAGCACACCATCAGTCTCCTCAGATATTTACTTGCTATTTTTGAACAGCCGAATTAAAATAAATAAAACCATAACAGTCTTTCTCTTCATTTACAACTATTTTGCAGATCATAAAGAATTGTGTGAAACTTTGCTTTGACAACAGTTGTGAAATAATGGAGTGAAGAAGACTTTTTTTTTTCTTTTTTTTTCTTAAATAAAAAAAATGAAAAAATAATGGAGTGAAGAAGAGTTTGCAAAAAAATTAACAAGATGATAGTTGCAATACAGGAACTTCCAGACAAACTAAACCAAATCATGCAAAATTAGTGCACAGGTCAATGAAGAAAAATCAAAACAGACCATTGATCATATGTAAGGTGCAAGTTCACCAAATACCTTTTTGTGTTTGAGTCGTGTTCTCTCGAGCAGCTTACGCGAGAGCGGTATGGCTGCACACACACACACAGCAACAGCAACATGGATAATAAACTTGCACCCGGTTAAACTCGGTCATGTTAAACAAAATAAACAGAAACACAAAGAATATTAATTTGGGCAAAATGATCCGTCAACAATTCAGACTCCATCACGACACTCACTAAGGGCTGACAGGATGACCTAGAGGAACGCACATTCGCCTCTAAGCTGTCTATCCTGGGTTTGAATCCCGACCCCGCTATAAACTGTCATCCCAGTGTTTCACTGGCAGGGTGATGATTCATCAATATGTGTGCTGTCCCTCGGATGGATGTTAAACGGGTGTCCCATCTGCCGGCATTTGTTAGTGGATGTTAAAGATCCCAGAGTGTCTTTCACGAAGAGTAGGCGAGTTATTGCCGGCACCCTGAACAAATTACAAATTCCTGCCTAACAGGCAGAGGGCACTGCATCAGCGGCACAGCCAATGATACTATCCCGCAGCCGAGTGCTGCGTACAAACGAAGAAGACGGCTCTCAATATCTGCAGGGCAAGACACATACCTGGCAAAACATTTTTCAACAACGACCAAGAGAATATCATCTGTATAGATTAATAGAGCTCGTATAATTAAATTTCAATAAGCCTTTTTTTTAAACGAAAGAAAAACAATAAAACAATAAACAGTCCATATCAATTCATTATCAACATGGTCATTAGCAGCAGCAGCGGAACACAACCCCATTTTGTACGCAAATCTTCCTGCCAAAACCAATATGGTGGCTTTCCATTTTATTACCTGCCACTGAAGGTGGATGGAGGTTATGTTTTCACCCAAATTTGTCTGTCCGTCTCTTTGTCTGTGTGTTGGTGGAATATATATATATATATATATATATATATATATATATATATATATATATATATATTGTTGTGGATATGAGAATGGTTTTTTTTTTTTGTTGTTGTTGTGTAAATAGTTGTAAAAATATCGCCCTCCTTACTCCAGTGTTGTATAAAGGTCAAAGGGCGTTCCCGTAGTTAATTCCATAAAGCATACACGAAGGACACCACATATCCATGTTCAGTAGTTATATCCTTATTATGTGTATTAGGCTAAGGATTTGTCTTCCATTAATTTGACACTCCATTGCACTGCATTAAATGAAGTAGATCCCTCCGACATGGCATCTTCCAAGTGCCAGGTTTAGCCACTTTGCTGCATTTCATCTGCCGTCCACTTTGCTGCATTTCATCTGCCGTCCACTTTGCTGCATTTCATCTGCCGTCCACTTTGCTGCATTTCATCTGCCGTCCACTTTGCTGCATTTCATCTGCCGTCCACTTTGCTGCAATTGCCAACTGCATTTTGGGCGGTTTTCTTCATTCGCCATTGCTGCCCTTTGGCTGGGGCTAGCTCGAATCGCCCCCAAAACCACCATTGGCCACGAGGCAAGGTCGGAGAAGAAGGGCGTGTCTCCACCTCGTCATAGAGGGGAGGAGTGAACCAGCCCTTGCCGACCAACCCAGAACGAGGGGTTGGCTTTAGAGGGCGGAGAGAGAACGTTTGGGGGAGGTTCGCAAAAGGGTCAAGGGTGGGGCTTATATAACCCGAGGCAGAGGCCCCCAGAGAGAGTCGAGGAGGGAGGAGATCAGAACACCGAAAAGCCTGGAAGTTGTTGTTGGACTAAGCAAGAGAGGAAGTTGTTGGACTGGGTTGGACTAAGAAAGAGAGAGGAGAGAACCCGTCACGCCAGACCCCCCACCAGCGCATCGGCTCCACCAAGCAGCTCCGACCCGTGATCCCGCGCACATGACAGGATCGGTGGCATCGGCGGCCGTCGAGGTCCAGCCCGACGTCCCGTGCGGGATCAAGCTCCAGCCAGCTCCGTGCCTTCCTCCCCCTCCAGCCACCCACCTCCTGTCATTCCTGCCTGCAATTTCCTCATTCGTGTACGTGAGTTTGTTCTGTTTGTCTTGTCCCTGGGTATTAATTAAGCCTGTTTAGATAAGCTAGCGATTTTCACTGTGTCTCTGAGTTCTTCTGTAAATTATTTTATTATCCTTCCTTCTTCCTTGGTTTCTTTGGTCCTGTAAATAGCAAATAAATTATATTCGTAGTGCAAACCCTTTGTCTTCTTCTTCTTCTTCACATCCGTGTCACCTTTGTCTTTTCCCTATTGAATATCTGTGGCGCGATTTTGGCCAACGTTCAGGAATCGGGTTAGTAACTGTTAGGGCCGCGGCGCCATCCGCTCGGCAAATTAACATCTTATCCGCGGTCAGTAACAAAAAAAAAAATATATATTCCCAGTGTTTCATCTGCATTTAATGCATTTAATGCAGTGCTTTCCATTTTATTGGAAAAACCTGTCCAATATATATATATATATATATATATACAGTGAAACCTTGACTTACGAGTTTAATTCGTTCTGTGACCGAGCTCGTAACTCAATTTGCTCGTTTCTCAAATTAAATTTCCCCATTAAAAGGCATTGAAATGCTATTAATCCGTCCCAGCCCCCAAAAAACCACACCAATTTTTTTTGTTACGTGTTTTTCCCATTAAAAGGCATTGAAATGCTATTAATCCGTCCCAGCCCCCAAAAAACCACACCAATTTTTTTTGTTACGTGTTTTTAAATAAGAAAAATGTACTTTATAAATAACAAATAATGTATAAACAAGCACGACCTCGTATATACTGTTCATAATAAAAGAGAATGTTGTAGCGACCCATGGGTCCCCCAAGCAAGACCGGCATCAGAATCTCCTTGCTCCAGCCGGTGACGTCACCGGCAGGGATCCCCGGCGCCAGAGTGGCTGGTCACGTGACCGCCAAAGCGTCCCGCGCGTGCGGGTATAATGAGCTACACCTGTGGATCACGTGACCACCGAAGCACGCCTCGCTTGAGAGGCGTGGCTTTCGGTTTCGGTTTGGGTTTTTGCTTTATAAGGCAGCCCGATAAACGGGCTTTTTAGTGTTCCCGAGTTGGTTTTACGAATAAACATCTTCTCGGACGAGTTTGTGCCTTGCCATCCTTTTATCCGTATTCTGCTGGAGTCCAGACTCCTTCAATGTAAAGAAATAAACTGGTTTTATTAAGTGTTGTGGCGGACACGAAAGCACTGACGTGGTGACATCACCCCGCACACCAAGTGGGGGTGGGCCACGCCGGGGAGAGAGGCGTGGCCTCAGGATATAGACGGGGCGCGCAGCCTTGAGCAGCTTAGTGCTGCAGTTTGAATAAAGACTTGTATGAACCGCGTTGTCCGCTTGCTCCTTGCGTAAGCATTAGCGCGCGCAGCATCGCGCTACAGTGTATTTACCTTGAAGATCAGACGAAGATGCTGGCGGAGGTGGAGGAGATAACTTTTGCCCTTTTCGCCACACTTTCCTCGCTTTCACTTGCAGGGCGTTTCAATAAAAACCTGTCCAACGACGTTTGTTTCTTCCTCCCTTTCAAAATGTTTCGAAAATTCTCCATCTCTTCATGGATAGAGGTCCGGAGCTTTGAAATAATCTTAACGCCCTTGGCTGGCGTTATAGCCTTTATCGACTCCTTCTGCTTCAAAATCGTACATATCGTAGAAGTACTACGATCGTACTGCCTCGCCAAGTCGACAGCACGCACACCTCGCTCATGTTTTTCGACGATTGCGTGTTTTATATCCAAGCACATCATCCTCTTCTTCTTCTCAGTACTGCCCTTGGCACTCAATTTCTTAGGACCCATGGTTAAAACTAAGAAATTTTCCAAAATAACCAAAATGCGAAAACAAAGCAGCAGCGATATACGGCAGAGATGCTTGCACGGCAAGATAACCACGTGACCGGAACCCACCTGGTGGCGGGTGGCGTAAGCTCGTAACTCAGATCTCGGCTCGCATCTCAAAGCAAAAAACCGCCCGAGCGACGGCTCGTATCTCGGAAAACTCGTAAGTTGGTGCACTCGTAAGTCAAGGTTTCACTGTATATATATATACACGGGAGAAGTGTATGTATATACATGTATGTATATATTTATATATATATATATATATATATATATATATATATATATATATATATATATATATATATATATATATATATATACAGTGAAACCTTGACTTACGAGTTTAATTCGTTCTGTGACCGAGCTCGTAACTCAATTTGCTCGTTTCTCAAATTAAATTTCCCCATTAAAATGCATTGAAATGCTATTAATCCGTTCCAGCCCGCCAAAAACCACACCAATTTTTTTTTTAATATACAGTATATATAAAAATATCTCGCGCTTTATATTTCACCTGTATGCAGCATACAAGTTGGCAGGATGGCCTGGACTGGAGGTACGCACACTTGACTCTAAACTGTCCAGCCTGGGTTTGAATCCCGACCCAGCTATAACCTGTCATGTCGGTGTTTCACAGGCAGGGTGATTCATCAATGTGTGTACCGCTAAACTGGGCGCCCCGTTTGAGTCCCATTAGTTGTTGGATGTTAAGGATCTCACCGTGTCTTCCACAAAGAGAAGGCGAGCTATCGCCGGCACTCTGAACAAGTTGTGGCCTGGCATGCTCTTCTCCTCTGCCGTTATATACGTCCTCCTCGGCATCTTTTTCCAGAAGAGCCCTGTCTCGTCACAGTTGAAGATTTGCTGGGGGATGTATCGTTCGGCTTCTATCAGTTCGGCAAAAGTTATAATAAAATCTTCAGCTGCCTTCACATCCGAGCTTGCTGCCTCACCATGCCTGACGACGGAGTGAATGCCGGTCCTCTTCTTAAAATTATCAAACCATCCCCGACTGGCTTTGAATGACTCTTCCGATGCCTCGTCCGTTGATGTTCCCGCCGCCTGCTGCACCAAATCCCCGTAAATGTCTCGTGCCTTCTCACAGATGATGCTCTCGGTCACGGTATCTCCTGCGAGCTGCTTCTCCGTCAACCACACAAACAACAACTTCTCCATCTCTTCATGGATAGAGGTCCTGAGCTTTGAAATAATCGTAACGCCCTTGGCTGGCGTTATAGCCTTTATCGACTCCTTCTGCTTCAAAATCGTACATATCGTAGAAGTACTACGATCGTACTGCCTCGCCAAGTCGACAACACGCACACCTCGCTCA
Source organism: Myxine glutinosa (assembly GCF_964187855.1). Classification (NCBI taxonomy): domain Eukaryota; kingdom Metazoa; phylum Chordata; class Myxini; order Myxiniformes; family Myxinidae; genus Myxine; species Myxine glutinosa. The sequence continues at coordinate 117,362,278 of NC_136262.1, forward strand.
TGTTTTTCGACGATTGCGTGTTTTATATCCAAGCACATCATCCTCTTCTTCTTCTCAGTACTGCCCTTGGCACTCAATTTCTTAGGACCCATGGTTAAAACTAAGAAATTTTCCAAAATAACCAAAATGCGAAAACAAAGCAGCAGGGATATACGGCAGAGATGCTTGCACGGCAAGATAACCACGTGACCGGAACCCACCTGGTGGCGGGTGGCGTAAGCTCGTAACTCAGATCTCGGCTCGCATCTCAAAGCAAAAAACCGCCCGAGCGACGGCTCGTATCTCGGAAAACTCGTAAGTTGATGCACTCGTAAGTCAAGGTTTCACTGTATATATATATATCTCGGAAGAATTTAAATTCTCGAAATCAGAAGAATCTCGGAAGAATTTAAATAAGTTACGGATGCAGCTTCAAGACGATCTTATATTTTCGACAAGCTCTGTGTTTGTTGTGTGTGTGTGTTGTGTGTGTGTGTTGTGTGTGTAGATATATATATAAATATATATATATATATATATCTGAAGAAGTACGACACCAATGCAGGTCACTCACCTCTGACAATAGGGTGACCTTTAACATCTGGATGTGATCTCCAACTGTCCAAAGGCGCTAAAGCAGGCCGAAGGGATGAAGGCATACGCTTGGGAAAAGAGAAAGGAACAGAATAAGAAACGAAAAACTATTTTTAAATAACAGATTAAATTTAAAAGCAAGGAACAAGGGGATTGTGAGAAAGAAAATTGAACAAAAGTGTTGGACATTCATTTGATAGATCAGTGCTTACCCTCAGGAGAGCAAGAAAACAATATTTCTCTACTCTCAAACCTGCCTCCCTCCTCCAAATCCTGGTGGCATCTGGTCAAATCTGTTTCTGGTGTTTGTTCCCCCTTCCATCCCCTTCCTTACCTCAAACGGCTACACAGGTGACACCGCACGTGAAAAAGCTGAATGCCTAACTCTGTGTTTGCCTCAAAATCTTGTGCCCCAATCCCGTCTCTCTCTGTACCCACCTTACCCAGTCGAACCCAGCTGCTCCAGGACTCGGTGTCCTTCTCTCCTGACGAGGTGGAGAAGTTTCTGTCAAACCTTGACTTTGATTCTGCAACTGGACCAGACGGCATCAGCCCACGGGTCCTAAAATCCTGCTCTGCCGCTCTATCTCACCCTCTCTCGGTTCTCTTCACCTTGTCTTTTGCTCAATATCATCTGCCATCTGCTTGGAAATCAGCCAACATTACCGCTTTACACAAAAAGGTGCAAAAACAGATCCTTGCAACTACAGACCAATTAGATTGCTCCCAATAATCAGCAAGGTCATGGAATCCATCATCGCTTCTGATATCAAATCCTTCCTCTTCTCCAATGGCTTCATCTCGGATAAATCAATTGGGATTCAGACCAGGTCACTCTTCTCTGGACATGCTGCTTCTGCCATCTCAACAATGGATGGAGGTCCGAAACGTCAAAGAGGAAATCAGAGCCGTCTCTCTTGACATATCTCGTGCCTTCGATACGGTCTGGCAACCCGCCCCGCTCACCAAACTCTCCTCTTATGGTATCCATGGACATCTCCATGCCTGGCTCGCAGACTTCCTCTCCTGTTGTTGTCAGCTTGTGGTTCTGAATGGAATCCTCTCATCGCCTCTTCCTGTCCAAGCTGGAGTTCCTCAAGGCAGTGTTCTGGGCCCTGTGCTTTTTTTTGGTATTCATTAATGATCTCTCCAACTCTCTCGAAAATCCTCTCCGTCTCTTTTCTGATGACTCCACTCTGCCGCTCAATATCTCAACCCTCAGATCGGCAGGCAGCAGCCTCTTCATTCTCCACAGACCTGGATAAAACCACAAACTGGTCAAACCTTTTCAGTCAAGTTGGTCTCTTGACTGCCACTGGTGATACCCAGTGATACCTGTAGCATGGTGGGATATTCGGTGACAAAGCAGACTACCCACACTGGATTATCAGTGGGGAGGGTGACCGATAACCTGCAGGACTAAAAACAATACCTGTTAAAGGGTGTATGATCCCGATCCGTGAGCCAATGGCCATCCAGTAAGGAGATGATGTCTCCCAAAAAACACCCATCCGGTTGGACCGGTTTTTTAGACAGTAGGTTGTAGAAAGTAACTGCCCAGGGCCAGGCTAGTACTACCGTTCAGACTTAGAAGTGTTAAAGTGGTGCCCGCAACCATTTTACACTCTCCGTGTCAGGATTGCTGGTCTTACTTTCTGTCTCACTCAAACTACAGCTTTCGGGCTAGCTTCAATCTTTTTCTTGTAAACAAACATCACACACTTTTCTTACCCATTTTCACTCCTCACCTTTATGAATGCAGCTCTTTTATTTAAGGCCTGGCCTCGATGAGGACTATATAGTCTGTAATTGGAGTCTTCAACATTTAAAAAAAAAAAAAAAAAAAGGTTCTGTCACTCAAGCTTTTGGGTCTCACTATCTGCCATGATCTTTCCTGGGAAAACCACATTTCAAATCTGGCCTCCAAAGCCAGTCGCCGACTGGGCATCCTCCGTCGTGCGAAGTCCTTCCTTGGCACACCTGAGCTCCTCCCCACATACAAAGCTTTCATCTGCAGCTTGATGGAATACTGTTCTCCCCTCTGGGCCGGTGCTCCTGCCTCACACCTAGCTCGGCTTGACGCTGTAGAAATCAACGCTTTCAGAATCATGGAATCTCCCACGATGAAGCTGATTCTGGGGGCCGTTCAATCTCTCACCGTAGGCAGGTGAGTGGTCTTTCTGTCTTCTACAGACTCCTCTCCAGCCTAGCTCCCCCAGCTCTGTCCCCAAAATATCCCTGCAGGACGCACGAGATCTGCCTGCAACCCTCTTCTGGTGAAACTGCCAAAATCAAGACTCCCAGCTCACCTCCACCCTTTCATTCCTCTTTTCTTCCACCTCTGGAACAAATTCCACACTCTCTTCAGTCCCACTCCTCCTTCCAGATCTTCAAAACAGCTGTCCACCACCATCTATTATTTTCCCCCAACCCAAAACCTTGATCTTTTCCACCCCAATTAATACATCCCAAAGCCACCTTTTTCAAATTCTGTTTTCTTTCCTGAAAGTCCTTGTAGTGTCCATTTGTTTGTACCATGTATCCTGCCCCAGCCCTCTCCCTTCCACAGATCTCCCGACGTCCCTGCTCTCTACCGTTGTTGTGTTTCTCTCTTTCTCTGTCTCCCACTCCCTTTATTATACATTATATATTCATATATATATGTACTAGCTTGGCTCGGCTCGCTGCGCTCGCCTCACCAAGCGTCGATACTGAGGAACGGGCTTATTTTAACTGAGGCTAATGACTGTACCTGAGTTGCTGTGTTGTCATGATTTTCACCAATCATAATACAAACAATTACTTTGCACAAATGTATTTATTGTGTTTGTGATATTACATTTTTATAGGCAATTTAGGTTGAAGATTTAGGTTGAATGTTTTTTTTTTCAAGAAAGAACCCCTCAGCACATACATAGGGGAGGGGTAGGTGCAGACTGGAAGTTTGGGACGATTACACCTCACCACCACGTAATTCAAAACACCTCACCACCAAGTAATTCAAAACACCTCACCACCACGTAATTCAAAACACCTCACCACCACGTAATTCAAAATACCTCACCACCAAGTAATTCAAAACACCTCACCACCACGAAATTGAAAACACCTCACAGCCATAAAACATGTAATAAAAACACCTCACAGCCATAAAACACATAATAAAAACACTTAACAGCCATAAAACACGTAATAAAAACACCTCACCACCACAAAAATAAAAACACCTCACAGCCATAAAACACATAATAAAAACACCTCACAGCCATAAAACACGTAATAAAAACACCTCACCACCACAAAATTAAAAACACCTCACAGCCTTAAAACACATAATAAAAACACCTCACAGCCATAAAACACGTAATAAAAACACCTCACCACCACAAAATTAAAAACACCTCACAGCCATATAACACGTAATAAAAACACCTCACAGCCATAAAAAACGTAATAAAAAACACCTCGCCACCACGAAAGTAAAAACACCTCACAGCCATAAAACACGTAATAAAAACACCTCACAGCCATAAAACACGTAATAAAAACACCTCACAGCCACAAAATTAAAAACACCTCACCACCACATCATTTAAAAACACCTCACCACCAAGTAATTCAAAACACCTCACCACCAAGTAATTCAAAACACCTCACCACCACATAATTCAAAACACCTTATCACCAACTAATTCTAAACACCTCACCACCACATAATTAAAAACACCTCACCACCACGTAATTATAAATACCTCACCACCAATTAATTCAAAACACCTCACCACCATGTGATTTAAAAACACCTCACCACCATGTGATTTAAAAACACCTCACCACCATGTGATTTAAAAACACCTCACCACCATGTGATTTAAAAACACCTCACCACCACATCATTTAAAAACACCTCACCACCACATAATTCAAAATACCTCACCACCACGTGATTCAAAACCACCACAACGTTATTAAAAACACTTCACAACCACGGAAACAAAAGTTTGAGGGAGTCGTTAAGTGAGAACACAGACACTGCCCAGATGTGTAGATATATAGATGAATGACTGTACCCGAGTTGACGTTTTGTCATGGTTTAAACCAATCATAATTCAAACAATTATGAATATATTATGAATATATTATTATGAATATATTATGATATATATTATATATATATATATTATGAACAAATGTATTTGTAATATACGTGATATCACATTTTATAAACAATTGAAGTTGAAAAAAACAAAATCCCCCCCAAAAAAAAAAAATTGGAAAATTTTTCAAAGCAAATACCCTTAGGACATACCGACGGGAGAGATATGTGCATTCCAGAAGTTTGGTACGATTTCACAAAAGTTTGAGAAAGTAGTTCAGTGACAACACAGGACAACACAGGACAACACAACACAACACAGGACAGGACAGGAGCTGCACATATATATATATATATAGATATATATATATATATATATGTACAGTCACGTGAAAAAGTAGGTACACCCCATGTAAAGTTTTGACTTTTTCAACATATTTCAACATTCAGCTATTTGATCTTCATTTCAACAATATTGAGAGGTAAAGGTGATATAATATAACAAATATCATGAAACATTTACATTTTGTAGTCCATTGTATAATTTAAATAAACATAAATGCAAATTTCGCATGTGGAAAAAGTAAGTACACCCCTACATTTATCACTACAAATACCTAAAATTAGAATCAGGTGCATCAGCTCAGGTGCAAATGATTAGAACATCGTTAGAGAGGATCTTGGAGGAACCTGTCTTATTTAAACCTCAAACATTTAGTTTGGGTTGCTCTTTGTTGTTGAAGTGTGCGGAGTCACCATGCCTAGATCAAAAGAGCTCTCTGAGACCTTCAGAAAGAAGGTTATAGATGCCTACGAGTCTGGGAAGGGATTAAAAAAGATCTCCAAACAATTTGAAATCAATCATTCGACTGTCCGGAAGATCATCTAGAAGTGGAGAAGATTTCAAACAACTGCCAACTTGTTCAGGCCAGGCCGCCCCAGCAAGTTCAGCCCGAGAGCAGACCGCAAGATGCTGAAAGAAGTCTCTAAGAACCACAGAATGTCATCACGGGACCTACAGGTAGCTCTTGCCACTGTTGATGTCAAAGTGCACGAGTCTACCATGAGAAAGAGGCTGCACAAATTTGATCTACATGGGAGGTATGCCAGTAGGAAGCCTTTTCTGTCCAGAAAGAACATCAGGGCAAGACTAAAGTTTGCCAATGAACACCGAGGCAAACACAAGCACTTCTGGAACAATGTGCTCTGGACAGATGAGTCAAAGGTAGAGCTATTTGGCCACAGTACCAGAAGACATGTTTGGCGAAAACCAAAGAGCATTTGGCCACAAGAACCTGATACCAACTGTAAAGCATGGTGGTGGAAATATTATGGTTTGGGGCAGCTTTGCTGCATCAGGGCCTGGGCAGCTCACCATCATAGAATCCACTATGAATTCTTCATTGTACCAGAGGGTGCTTGAGGAAAATGTGAGCACATCTGTCGGAAAGTTGAAGCTCAACCGAAGGTGGACCTTGCAACATGACAATGACCCAAAACATACCAGTAAATCCACCAAGGAATGGCTGAAAAGAAAGAAATGGAGGGTTCTGGAATGGCCAAGTCAAAGCCCGGATCTAAATCCCATCGAAATGTTGTGGGGGGATTTGAAACGAGCTGTGCATGCAAGAAACCCCTCAAACATCGCACAGCTGAAAGAATTCTGCATGGAGGAGTGGGCAAAAATTTCTCCCAGTCGATGTCAGAGACTGGTAGACAGTTATAAGAAACGCCTACTTGAGGTTGTTTCTGCCAAAGGGGGCAATACCACCTATTAGAGCCAAAAGTGTACTTACTTTTTCCACATGTGAAATTTGCATTTATGTTTATTTAAATTAAACAATGGACTACAAAATGTAAATGTTTCATGATATTTGTTATATTATATCACCTTTACCTCTCAATATTGTTGAAATGAAGATCAAATAGCTGAATGTTGAAATATGTTGAAAAAGTCAAAACTTTACATGGGGTGTACGTACCTACTTTTTCACGTGACTGTACATATATATATATATATATCTATATATATATATATGTGCAGCTCCTGTCCTGTCCTGTGTTGTGTTGTGTTGTCCTGTGTTGTCGTGTGTTGTCACTGAACTGTAAATAAATGTGTTGGCTTTTACACGAGCCTCAACCTCGTATACAAAAAAAAGTGTACACGATAGCTCTTCACGTATGCCTTATTTATTTAAGTACTTCCGGTTTCGGGTGAACGCAGTGCCTTATTTTCAGGACCCACGCCAGTTTATTCCCCTTATTGATATCACTCATGATCATCTCTCTTCAAGTTAGTCCTTTGTGTTGTTGTTGTTGTCAGAGTTATGCTTACCATTGCATAATTACTTAATCAACAGGGTTTCACACTTCCAGCCAAAAAAGCTGCAATCTCATGGTGAAGGAGCGATAGTGCCATGGCCATTCATGGGTGTACACCAGAGCAAGAGCAAGTGGACAGTGAATGTTAAGTGCCAGTAAATTATTATTACTAATAGTAATAATAATAATAATAATAATAATATCTATATCGATCTATCTATCCTCTTCGAACCTAGTGGCCCATAAGGCTGCAGTGTGTACTTTCCAGTCTGCCCTTTTTCTGGCTATCAGTTTCGCTTCATTCCATGATCTTTTATTTTTTTATTTGTATACAGAATGGAGGCTCGTGTAAGAGCTAACACATTGAACATGACAACATGCACGGACACATAAAACATGCAATGAAGGGAGCGGGAGACAAGAGGGGGAGGGAGAGGGAAGCACACAAGCACAACAACAGAAGAGAACAAGGACATCGGTAGATCTGTGGAAGGGGGAGGGGTATACGGTATAAAACAAATGAACACTACTAGGAATTTCACTTCAAGGAATTTCAGGAAGGAAGCTGGGGATTGAAAGAGGCGGATTTGGGGTGTTTTAACGGGGGTAGAAAAGATCAAGGTTTTGGATGGAGGAAGATAAGAGATAGTGGTGAACAGCTGTTTTAAAGGCCTGGAGGGAGGAAAGGGATTGAAGAGAGAGTGGGAGTTTGTTCCAGAGGTGGGAGAAAAGAGGAATGAAAGAGTGAAGGTGAGCAGAGAGTTTTGATTTTGGCAGTTTCACCAGAAGAGGGTTGCTGGCAGATTTGTATGTACTGAAGGAATATTTGGGGGACAGAGCACAGACAGAGCAGGGGGAATAAGGCCGGAGAGGAATCGGTAGAAGACAGAAAGTCCACCAACCTACCTGCGGTGGTGAGAGAGAGAATGGCCCTTCAGAATCAGCTTCATCGTGGGAGATTCTAATAATTCTGAATGCTTTGGCTTCAACCGCGTGAAGCCGAGCTAGGTGTGAGGCAGGAGCACCGGCCCAGAGGGGAGAGCAGTATTCCATTGAGCTGCGGATGAAAGCTTTGTATGTGGTGAGGAGCTCAAAAGTGCCCAGAAAGGTCTTCGCACGACGGAGGATGCCCAGTCGGCGACTCGCTTTGGAGGCCAGCTTGGAAATGGGGTTTTCCCAGGAAAGATCATGGCAGATAGTGAGGCCCAAACACTTAAGTGACAGAACTTCTTCAAGAGGATTGTTGAGAAAGTAGATGGGAGGGTTGTCCAGATGGTCTTTTCGGAGAGACAAAGTGAGAGTGTGAGATTTGTCAGGATTGAAAGACATGTTCCACTTGTTTGACCAGTTTGTGATTTTGTCCTGGTCTGCAGAGAGTGATGAGGCTGCAGACTGCCGAACTGAGGGTTGAGGTATGGAGCGGCAGAGAGTGGAGTCATCAGCAAAGAGATAGAGAGGATTTTCTTGAGAGTCGGAGAGATCATTAATTAAGACCAGAAAAAGCACAGGTCCCAGAACACTGCCTTGTGGAACTCCAGCCTGAACAGGAAGGGGAGATGAGAGAATTCCATTCAGGGCCACAGGTTGACTGCGACCGGTGAGGAAGTCCGCAAACCATGCGTGGAGGTTTCCATGGATACCATAAGAGGGGAGTTTGGTGAGCAGGGCGGGGTGCCAGACCATATCGAAGGCACGCGATTTGTCAAGGGAGACGGCTCTGATTTCATGTTTGGCATTGAGGACCTCCATCCATTGTTGAGACAGCAGAAGCTTGACAGAGAGGTTTGACAGAAACTTCTCCACCTTGTCAGGAGAGAAGGACACAGATTCCAGGAGCAGCTGGGTTCAACTGGGTAAGGTGGGTACAGAGAGACTGGTTTGGGACACAAGATTTTGAGGAAAACACAGAGTTGAGGCATTCGGCATTTTCACTGCAGTGTCAGCTGTGTAGCCATTTGAAGTAAGGGAGGGGATGGAGAGGGAACAAACACCAGAAACAGATTTGACAAGATGCCACCAGGATTTGGAGGAGGGAGACAAGTTTGAGAGTTCAGTCTTGAGAGTAGAGAGATATTGTTTCCTGGCTCTCCTGAGGGTAGACACACACTTGCTCTGAGATTTGTGAAAGGAACTGAGATTGCCTTAAGTTGGATTAGCCTTCCATGAGGCGAAGGCAAATTGTTTCATGGCAACTGCCTCAACACAAGCTTCAGTGTACCATTACCATGGATGGGAGGAAGAGTATGGCAACTGAAGACAAGATGGGATAAATCTGTCCATGAGAGAGAGCAGTTTACAATCTCTATCCTATCTCCATCCTATCTCTTTCTTTCTTTTTGCACTGTTCTCCTCCAGGTTGTTCTCGGACGTCCCACTTTTCTCCTTCCCTCAGGCTTCCATGACAATGCTGTCACACAGTTGTTATCATCAATTCATTCTAAGCACATGTCCAATCCATTTCCATCTTCTGATCTTGACTTCATCGCTGATCTTCATCATTTTGGTTCTTTTGAGTATTTCTTAATTTGATACGATGCAAGGCCATCTCGTTTTCAATATTCAATATTCTGCGCACCCATTTTAATAGAAATGTGTTGAGTTTCCGATTGCCCCCTTTGTTGATCTTCCAAGCCTCACGTCCATATAGTAGTCTTAATTTCGTTTTCAATGTATAAATGCTTGAGCTTCATATTTGTTTGAGTTTCATGGAGGATTCCATAGCTTTACAAATTGTATTCCTAATATCTTCTTCCCCTCCTCCTTGTTTGTTGACGATGGCCCCTAGGTAGATGTACTTATCGACTTCATTTAGATGTTGGTCTCCAATTTGAATTATGTTGTTATTTTTATTATTTATCCTCAAAACCAGTTTTCTTCGTGTATATTTTGAGTCCTGTTTTGGATGCGAATAGATTCATTTTTGTTACTTTCGTTTGCAATGTCATAAAAGGGCAATGTCATCAGCAAAGTCCATGTCCTCCAGGTTAGTTGTACACTTCCACCTTATCCCTGTGTTATTAGTCCCCTACCGGTGTACACCGGAGGGGACTATAGGTTTGCCCTCCGTCCGTCAGTCAGTCAGTCAGTCAGTCAGTCCGTCAGTCCGTCAGTCAGTCCGTCAGTCCGTCAGTCAGTGTCAGTCTGTCATGCAAAGAACAGTTTTCCGGACTTTTTTTTCGAAACTCTTAATGCTAATTATTTCAAAGGTGGTACATGGTTTCTTCATGATAAGTTACAGATCAGGTTCGAACTTCACGACGTTTCGATTATTTTTGACAAGGTTATGGCACTTTGAACTTTGGGAATTCTTATAATTCTGATGATCCTTAACTCAGTGCCATTTTAAGTTTTCATTTCCTTTAAAAAACATTTTCTCCGCAATAATAGGACCGATTGAGATCAAATTTTCACTGTAGGGGGGACTCGGTCTGTAGAATATTTTAATGGTAATTATGATGTCACAGGTCACGTGGTTCGGCGGCCATATTGCTTTTCGTGAAAACAAAAAAAAACCTTTTTCTCTGCAACGGCTGAACAGATCGAGGCCAAACTTTGCAGGCAGAATCGCATACCCATGACGAACAAAAAAGTCAGCGAGCATGACGTCATGTGTCACATGGTTTCAGAGTTATGACGTTTTTAAGCATGAACCTTTAAAACCGAGCCACTCCCTCATTTTTGATCCAATCGAGGGGAAACTTCACAGATCTGTTCAGCATGTCGGTCTACTAAAATGTCCTTTTGGAATTTGCGATAGGGCACGTGGTTTGGCAGATATCGTTAATTAAACGAAAATATTTTTTTAAATGGATATCTCTTGAATCGCTCGTTCCTCAGACCGTGAGTTGGTAATTATATAATTCACACATAGTTGAATACGTGCAGGCTGCTCCACGGAGCGACCTTGCGGGCTTATCAATGAGGCGAGGCATGACACACGTGTCTCAGCATACCTCAGATCAAGTTTGAAAACCAGCATCAACCGTGCATAAATTTGCATATTCGATCATTTTTGACAAAGTTATGGCACTTTGAACTTTGATAGGGGACATGTATTGTAGCGCAATACTCAGAATGCTTGTTTCCTTCTGTTGTCCTCCTCATTATCCAGTCTACTACTAGCAAAAATATAACATTACATCTAAACCAGATATTACAACTCTTGCTTCAGTCCTGTTTTTACCATGAACCACTCTGATTCCTCTCCCTCTTCCAGCACTGTACACTCACTATCCTCATACAAGATCTGTACCATTCTGATAATTTTGTGAGGGATTCCATAACTAGCCATTATCTTCCAAAGGCTTTCTCAGTGCACAGAGTCAAAGGCTTTTTGGGAAAATTGAGAATTGAGAAAATTGAGAAAAAAGTCAAAGTGAAAATTGCATGCTCAGTCAGGGTCGCCCAGCTAGCTCAGATGGCAGAGCACCGGTACGGTTCACCAGAGGACCTGGGTTCGATTCCTGGTCTGGGCGTGTAATTTTCCCACATATATCAATTTAATTATTTAGTCCTGTTCATTCATGTAATAATAACAACATAAACCAGTCGGTGCCAAACACGGTGCTAAAGAACTACTCGTTAGGCAATTATTCAAATAGTGGGATAACTTTTGAGTTTAACTTTGTTCAAGTTCAAAATCTGTTTGAATACCTCCACCACCGAAGGTGGATGGAGGTTATGTGTTCACCCCTGCCTGTCTGTCTGTTTGTCTGTGAACAAGATATCTCAAAAAGTTGTGGACGGATTCGGACGAAATTTGGCAGAGATGTAGCGTATGTGGCAAGGACAAAATGATTAGATTTTGGTGAAGATCCGGATTCGGATCCGGCTACTAGAATTTTTGAAGTGATTCTTCACCATTGGGAGATAGGGGCCAAAAACGATACAAAGCAGGGTATCTCAAAAAAGTTATGGACGAGTTATGACTAAACTTGGTAGACGAGTTAGGTGACAAGAACAAGCCGATTAGACAAACCGACAAGACTATCAGTGGGATACAAAACAAACTGTTCAGCCTGGAGGAAGTGTGCGCTCTACCGAGTGCAGTTCTAGTTTTAATACTGTACTAGTATAAAGCCCGTCAAAAATGACGGGTTGGAACAGTTTACTCACCGGTGTAGCCTCGTGAGCGTGCCAAAGTCTGAAGCTTTGGCAGCCTAGTGTCAGGTGTGCTTACATCTTCTTTATTTATTCGACATCATACGGATTTAAATGAACACTCGTTTTACTCTGCGCACGTTGCACATCACGTGCAGCAAATTTCCCCTCCCTGAGCCTTGTATTTATTGATATTTTAAAAAACGCTTCTGTACACAGCCCTTGAGGCTCGGTTTGCAATCCACAATCTGCAATTCCAACAGAAGAGACGTAATTACTCTTTATGGCAAAAAAAAAATTCGAGTTTGTTTTATCGTCAAAAATAGACTGGAGTGAACACACATTCGTGTTAAAAGATTGGCCTTTAAAACCCGTCTCAAATCATCCCGATGAAGGGGGACAAACATCAGTACAACAACACAAACACACAAGCTGACATTGGTAGATTACTTGGAAAAAACTATTTGTGGCTTGTGCTACATTACCAACAATAGCTACAAAGCCAGAAGAGAAAAAGCAAAAGGAAAATCTCTTTTACCCTAAAGTTGTCCTTCGACTCTGCTCTGCCCTTGCGAGTGTGATCACATTTTCGGTATCTGCAGGCAGGAAAGGTATGGAAGAACAGCTAAAATAGAATAAAAGGAAATAAGAGGGAATAACATTTGAGGAAAGTACACAAAGACAGCGAGATGAGATTCAAATTGCTCACATGCAGCATTGCTTGCGAATATTGGGCCCACCAAATTTGGGCTTATCCAGGCAGTGAGGGCAGCTTCCACAATCGATCTTTATTTGACACCCTGCACAGTAACCACATCGCCCCAAACGCTTGCGGACCCTGAGGGAAAAGGAGGGTGTGGGGCGGGGAGGGTGAGAAAAAGATGAAGAAGACTACAAAGGACTAATTTCTTGCAAACACTGAATGTAAGCCTCATTCAACACGATGGCAAAATCATTTATACATTTATGTCGAGTCATCTATATAATAATAGCGTAAGGACTCGACTTTGTTATCCCTTTTACGCCACACCCAGTGACCCGATGCCCACGGCACTAATGGATTTACGATCTACGAACCGCACTCTTTGTTTATCACGTACAGGCATACGCGAAAAATCTGAATTAGCCGACGTTGGGGCCCAAAAGCATCCGATTAACTGCCGATACGATGCCATCTTACGACGCCATCGTATTGGCGTCTGCTGGGCGAAGGCGAAAGCAAGCCGTCCACTAAGTGAACAATCCAGAGCATGCATTTGTGCCGGTGTCGGCGATCGTTGTTCATATACGCACTCTTCATTCTCATCTTTCTTCCTAACTCTTACTCGGACAAGCAAATCCCCTATGCCATCCATAATGGTACACTCTATCCATACACCACATCCTCCCTTCCGTGGATGTTCCACGGGTTTCGGCTAGTCTATATAATAATAGCGTAAGGACTCGACTTTGTTATCCCTTTTACGCCGCACCCAGTGACCCGATGCCCACGGCACTAATAGATTTACGATCTACGAACCGCGCTCTTTGTTTATCACGTACAGACATACTCGAAAAATCTGAATTAGCCGACGTTGGGGCCCAAAAGCATCCGATTAACTGCCGATACGACGCCATCTTACGACGCCATCGTATCGGCGTCTGCTGGGCGAAGGCGAAGCAAGCCATCCGCTGATTGGACAGGCGAAGGCGAAAGTAAGCCGTCCACTGAGTGGACAATCCAGAGCATGCATTTGTGCCGGTGTCGGCGATCGTTGTTCATATACGCACTCTTCATTCTCATCTTTCTTCCTAACTCTTACTCGGACAAGCAAATCCCCTATGCCATCCATAATGGTACACTCTATCCATACACCACATCCTCCCTTCCGTGGATGTTCCACGGGTTTCGGCTAGTTTAAATTATTACAGTAGTCCAGCAGCATGGAACTGAAAATTTTTATTTTGTTCAATACCTGAAAATTTTTATTTCATTTCGCAGATTACTACTAAAAACTTAGGTTGGGGGAAAACATAACTGCTGATACTTTTGCCACTTTTCAACCGATTTCAGTGTTTTGTTACCATTGTGTTGGTCTTTTAATGCACAAGGTTAGGATATCACATACGAGAAATATAACAGTGGTCCAGATATGGGGTCTCCAGGGGTTAAAAGATCATGTGACGGCACGCATTTTTTCGCAAAGGAAAGGCCAAGCTATTACCAATGGTTACCTGTCTACTTCGCTGACATGAATATGCTGCAGGAAACACACCCTATTGTTACCCTGCGCTCGCGAAGCGAAAAGCGGGGTTAAGCATTCAGTTGCATATGTGTGTCATGTACCGTGCGTGTGCCGTACGTGTCTGCATTTTAAAAATTCATTTTCTTGGCAACCGATGGTCCAATCGACACGACATTTTACCACAGAAGCACCTCCGCCTGTAGAATTATTTATTCATAATTATGACGTCATAGGTCACGTGGTACGGACGCCATCTTGGAAAAACGTTACACCTCTATATCTCCCAAACCGCTCAATGGAAAAAATTGAAACATGGCTCATTGTCAAGTACTAACCATGGGAATAAGATGTTGATGGTGATGTCATTGGTGCGTTCATTATGATGTCATAATTCGACAAGTACAACGCTTGATCTGATCAGTATGAATAAAACAAAAATTCCTCTGCAAATGTTAGTCCGATGGACACAAAATTTCAGAATATGTGCGGCTCCTCCTGTAGAATTTTTAAATGATAATTATAACGTCATAGGTCACATGGCACAGACGCCATCTTGGGAAAAATCGAAAGAGGTTGCACCTCTATATCTTGGAAACAGCTCCATGGAAAAAATTGAAACATGGCTCATTGTCAAGTACTCCCCTTGGGGAATAAGATATTTTAATGATGTCATCAGTGCCTTTGTTATGACATCATAATTCGACAAGTACAACACTTATCCGATCATTGTGAATTTTTTTTCTCAGCAACTGTTGGTCTGATGAGCATGAAATTTTCACCATAGGAGGCGCCTCCTCATGTAGAATATTTTAATGATAATCATGACGTCATAGGTCATGTGGTACAGGTGCCCTCTTAGAAAAACCGAAAAATATTGCACCTCTAAATCTCCAAAACCGCTGCATGGAAAAATTTGAAACATGGCTCATTGTAAATAACTCCATATAAATAATAATAATAATAATGCATTTATTTTAAATAGCGCTTTTCAGGAAGCCCAAAGACGCTTTGACAGAGTGCAAAACATAATGCATAGCAAAACATAAAAACAATTGCAAAAAAAGAAGAATCAATAGGGAAATATTCAAAGCACAAAGGAGGGAGAAGGAGAGGAGATAGTCAGGGGTTAGATGCTGTGGGTTAAATGTTGAATGCAGTGTTGAACAGGTGGGTCTCGAGTGATGTTTTGAATGTGGTGAGTGAGGAGGAGTCTCTGATGGTGTGAGGTAGTGAGTTCCAGAGGGTGGGAGCAGCGATGGAGAAGGCCCTGTCCCCCCAGGATCTGAATTTGGTCCGGATGGGGGGGGGTCAGGAGGTTGGTACCAGCAGAGCGGAGGCTGCAGGTGGGAGTGTGTCTGGAGAGGAGGTCAGCCAGGTAGGATAGGGCCAGGTTATGGAGGGCTTTGTCGGTCACAAGAGGAGGATTTTGTACTGGATTCTCTGGGAGATGGGGAGCCAGTGAAGCTTGTAAAGGACGGGGGTGATGTGGTCACGGGTCCGGGAATGGGTGAGTAGACGGGCAGCGGAGTTCTGAATGTATTGGAGTTTATTGGTGATTGTTGAGGGTGAACCATAAAGGAGGCTATTGCAGTAGTCCAGACGGGAAGTGATGAAGGCGTGGATGAGGGTTTCTGCAGCCACGGAGGAGAGGGATGGACGGAGACTGGCGATGTTTTTCAGGTGAAAGAAGGCTGTCTTCGTGATCTGTTTAGTGTATTTGTCGAAGGAGAGGGTTTGGTCAAAGATGATGCCAAGATTCCGGATGTGAGGGGAGGTGGATACTGGGATACCTTCGATGTTGAGGGCAAAGTTATGGGTGGATTTTATGAGCGTTTTTGGGCCAATGATGATTATTTCAGATTTATCATAGTTAAGTTTGAGGAAGTTGATTTGAAGCCAGGATTTTATTTCAGTGATGCAGTTTGTCAGGATAGAGTGGGTGGCGGTGGAGATGGACTTGGTGGAGATGAAAAGCTGGATGTCATCGGCGAAGCAGTGGAATTGGAGACCATGACGGCGGATTAAGTGACCGAGGGGGGACAGGTAAAGGATGAAGAGGAGGGGGCCAAGAACTGAACCTTGGGGGACACCTCGGGGGTGGGAAGCAGTGGGGGATTTGCAGTTATTGATGGAGATGAACTGGCATCTGTCAGAGAGGTATGATTTAATCCAAGAGAGGGCAGTGCCGGTAATGTTAAAGGTGGTTTCAAGTCGGGTGAGAAGGATGGTGTGATCGATGGTGTCAAAGGTGGCGCTGAGGTCGAGGAGGATGAGAATGTTGAGGTTGCCAGCGTCAGAGGAGAGGAGAAGGTCGTTGGTGATTTTGAGGAGAGCCGTTTCAGTACTGTGGTTGGAGCGGAATCCGGATTGGAATGTTTCATACAGGTTATTGGCAGAGAGGTGATGTTTGAGTTGAGTGGCTACAGCACGTTCCAAAACTTTCGACAGAAAGGGTAGGTTGGAGATGGGTCTGAAATTATTTAGGGCGTCAGGGTTTAGTCCAGGTTTTTTCAGAATGGGGGTAACAGCAGCAATTTTGAGGGACGGTGGGACGATGCCTGTAGACAGGGAGGAGTTTATTGTTGCAATGATAAGTGGAGAGAGAGCAGGAAGGGAGGCCTTGACAAAGCTGGAGGGGATGGGGTCAAGAGTGCAGGTGGCAGTTTTCATTCCTATGAGTTCAGAGAGGTCAGTAGGGGAGACTGGGGAGAATTGAGACAGGGGATGGCAGGATAAGGGGGGGCAGGTGGTTTGAGGGGGAGCGGGTGCGGCGGTGGTCAAGCTGTTGTAGATGTTTTCAATTTTGCGTTGGAAGAATGAAAGGAAGGAGATGCAGTTGTCTACTGTGAATGACTGGGTGGTGGTGTTCAGGGGGCTGAGGAGTTTGTTTATTGTAGAGAAGAGTGCTTTTGGGTTTCCGAAGCCAGAGTGGATAATTTGAGAGTAGTAGGCGGAGCGGGCGCGGGAGAGGGCATCTTTATAGTGTTGTAGGTGGTCCTTGTAGGCCTGGGAGTGAACTGTGAGACCTGTTTTATTGCGGAGTCTTTCAAGTTGGCGAGCACGAGTTTTCATCAGGCGGAGTTCAGGGGTAAACCAGGGAGCAGAATGAGTGAAAGAAACCGTTTTTGTTTTTATAGGCGCAGGTTGGTCAAGGCAGGAGGAGAGAGTGTGGTTGTAGTAGTCAGTGAGGTCAGAAGGGGTGTGGACGTCAACGAAGGGAGAAGTGGACATTTTATCAGAGAGGGTGGATGAGAATGAGGTAGGTGAAAGAGCGTTTAGCTTACGGAAGTTGATAGTGCGATAATGCCTTGGTGCTGGGGTGGGGATGTTGATGGTCAGAGTGATGGCTAAGTGGTCAGAGAGAGTGAGGTCGGAGCCAGAGAGATGGTGCAAAATTAGTCCAGTAGAGCAGACAAGGTCCAAAATGTGACCACGGTTATGGGTAGGAAAGTTGACATGTTGAGTGAGGTTAAAGCAGGTGAGTAAATCAGTGAAGTGAGTGGTTATCGTGGAGTCAGTGGAGTCCATGTGGATATTGAAATCACCAAGGAGGAGGATTGAGGGGGAGAGGGAACATAGCTGGGTCAGAAAGTAGGAGAAGTCAGGCAGGAATGATGGGTGTGGTTTGGGAGGGCGGTAGACAACAGCCATGACTGACTGTGTGTGACCAGAGAGTTTAAAAGCCAGGTGTTCAAATGATGGAGCAGATGCGATGGAGATGAGGCTGGTCCTGATGTCTTGTCGGTGAATAACGGCAATTCCACCACCTCGGCCCTCCGAGCGTGGTTTATTGATGTAAGAATATCCATTGGGTGTGGTGAGGTTGAGTGCGAAGTAGTCCAGAGGTTGTTGCCAGGTCTCAGTGAGACAGAGAAAGTCCAGTTTATTTTCCAGGATGTAGTCGTTCAGGATGAGGCATGTGTTGTTGAGGGACCGGGTATTGAACAGGGTGAGCTTGATGTTGTTTTGTACGGCGGGTATGAATTCAGGTGATTTGGCCAGGGTTCGCAGACAGGAGGTGCGATTGTGTGCGTTGTTGTGACCAGGTGCGCTGGAACGATGAGTGGGAGTGCGCTGAGCCGACCAGAGGACAGGGATGGAGTGACCCGATTGTAAATAAACAAACTTACGACCGGAGCCACGGTGAATGTACCTGGGTCGACGCAGGAGTCCATTGGATTTGATTGCAGAGATGCATGATGGGGTGGAGCGGGTATTAAGCAGGAGAAGCCTTGCGGCGGAGTACCGCAGAGCCACGCCAGCAGGAGCGAAGAGACGAGCACAAGGCCAAGGTTGAGGAGTGAAACAATGGCCACAATCCACGGGAGCGGGCCCGAGGAAACAGCGAAGGAGCCGGGCAGGTGAAGCCAGGAGCAGAGCCGGCACCGAGCAGAGGGCAGACAGGAGCGAAGAGACGAGCACGAGGCCAAGGTTGAGGAGGCAAAGCGGCAAATGCAGCGGCAAACGACCGCCGCCGCTAATCAAGATCACGGCGGCAAACCGCCATCACCACCGCTGCAAACAATGGGCACAACCCACGGGAGCGGGCCCGAGGAAACGGCGAAGGAGCCGAGCAGGTGAAGCTAGGAGCAGAGCCGGGACCATGCAGAGGGCAGACAGGAGCGAAGAGACAAGCACGAGGCCAAGGTTGAGGAGGCAAAGCGGCAAATGCAGCGGCAAACGACCGCCGCCGCTAATCAAGATCACGGCGGCAAACCGCCATCACCACCGCTGCAAACAATGGGCACAACCCACGGGAGCGGGCCCGAGGAAACGGCGAAGGAGCCGAGCAGGTGAAGCTAGGAGCAGCAGAGCAGAGCCGGGACCATGCAGAGGGCAGACTCAATGGCCAAAAATCCGCCACGACCACCAGAAAAGCAAGATACGGACAATGGTCCAGTCAGAGAAGCGGCGAGCAAGCGACGCCAGCGTCCTCTCCGGACCGGACCGGAAGCGGTCATATGGGGAAGATGTGTTGTCAACGATGACGTCATTGGTGCCATAATTACGACGTCATAATTCGACAGGGACAACGCTTTAGTCTGATCAGTTTGGAATTTATTGAGCATGATCTATGCAACAATTATATTAGAGAATATAAATTTATGATGTCATCGCTCACGTGGTCTGGCAGCCATATTGGATTTAAAAAAAAGAAACCTTCAAAAACAGAAGAGTTGGCTCACACCAAGTTGACTGCGCAGGGTAAGTATTCTATGAATACCATCTAGTTCACCATATGTTCATGACTGGGAATCACACATTTAGTCGGTCCAGTCAGACATTCACTGAGGTGTGGACTGATGTGGCCCTGGAGTTTCCCCTTAAGGACATCCTTAATTTGGGGATCATCGCATTTTCGAATATTACTTAAGCTTTTCCTTAAAACCTTCCTGAAACTAAAAGATGCACTCCCTCCCCTCCCTCCATGCCCTTCCCCCCCCTCCGCCCCCATCCGTTCTTAAACACCAACCTTTGAGTTTCCAAATGGCGCTCTTCATGTAAATTGGTCACAAAGACTATTTTCGCCACACACAATAATTTGTGAATGTTGTGAATGCCAGAGGCTGATAGAACAATACTTCCGCAATTGAGAAATGATTGTATATTGCAAAAGAGGCTTTAAGTGGTGGAACATTTTCACTCTTTCATGATATCCAGAATATTTTCCTTGCAGTTTAGCACTCCTATTTTACTTTCATAATTTCACACTTTCACCATTCTCGGAAAGTTTCCAAACATTTGCTGTATAAATTACACATTTACAATAAAATACTCAATGAAAATTGAATGACTATTTTTTTTATTTTTTTTGTATACAACATCGAGGCTCGTGGAAGAGCTAACATTAATCACAGAAAAAGTCAAACCGACACATAAAACACAAAATAAGGGGAGCGGTAGACAAGATTGGGAGAGGGGAAAGGACACAAACACAACATTTGAGAGCAGGGACATCGAGAGAAATGTGGGAAGGAGAGGGCTTGGGGGGAGGTGGCAGAGGTATAAAACATATGAACACTGCAAGGACTTCCAGAAAAGCAGTTGGAATTTCCAAAAAAGTGTATCTGGTGTGAATTAGCGGGGGTAGAAAAGATCAAGGTTTTGGATGGGGGAAGATAAGAGATGGTGGTGAGCAGCTGTTTTAAAGACCTGGAGGGAGGAGTGGGATTGAAGAGAGTGGGGGAGTTTGTTCCAGAGGCGGGACAAAAGGGGAATGAAAGAGTGAAGGTGAGAAGAGAGCCTAGATTTTGGCAGTTTGACCATAAGAGGGTTGCTGGCAGATCTTGTGCGACCTGTAGGAATATTAGGGGGACAGAGCACAGAGAGCTGGGGGAGCAAGGCCGGAGAGGAGTCGGTAGAAGACAGAAAGACCACCAACCTGCCTGCGGTGAGTGAGTGAAAGGCCCTCTGAGTTAGCTTCATCGCAGGAGATTCCAATGATTCTGAAAGCTTTGGTTTCAACAGCGTAAAGCCGAGCTAGGTGTGAGGCAGGAGCACCGGCCCAGAGCGGGTAACAGTATTCCATTGAGCTGCGGATGAAAGCCCTGTATGTGGTGAGGAGCTCAGGTGTGTCGAGGAAGGACTTCGCACGACGGAAGATGCCCAGTCGGCGCCTGGCTTTGGAGGAACTCCAAACTCCAGCTTTGGAGGACTTTTACACAAGAATCATTTTATTCCTCCTTCATCCAGAAGCACGTGTCCCCCATGCAACATATAACAAGCGTCATTTAAAATCGTCACAAGTATCACTTCGCCAACATCGGACACCTCTTCCTATCTATAATTTAACTGATTGCCTAGTATAGCAATGGCTCCGAATGATTTCCCATGGGTTGTTTATGCAACAGCCGTTAAAGAAATCCTTAGCCAAGGAATCGCAGTGTACCTTAAGATAAATCTTTCCTTAAGGATAAGGGAATTTTATGCAACTGGGCCGATGACCTTACAACAGCACCTTTAGGAAAGAATGGGTGCACACGTGTTGATGTAGTCTTCGACAAGCACACTGCCAAGTCGATTAAGGTTCGTGAGCGAGCAAAACAAGGAACATCCATTGCCTTGGAGGTCAAAATCAAAGGTCACGCAAACACCTATTCTTAAGCAGTGGCCAAAATAAATTGCAAATCCAAAGAACAAAACCAATCTCTGTGCATTCATGGCTGAACGTTGGTGCATCAGCCAGTAGAACAGCAAATTGTTCTTGGCGGTGGCTTCAGGGATGGCAGACGGGCGGTTCTATTGACCAAAGGGGATGTGAGGATTTGGTACCGTTAGTATCAGACCACGAGGAAGCAGATACCAGAATACTGCTGAATGCAGCTTTTGCAGCATATGATCACAAAAGGATAGTGATTCATTCCCCTGACACCGATGTGGCTGTACTATGTATTTATTGCACACTTCGACAGTCTTGCTTCTGATGAACTGTAGTTCCGCACTGTTGCTAAGGACAAATTAAGATAAATCCCCATACACAAGGTGGCTGCTGCGTTTGGTCCCCATTTGTGTCCGCATTTCATGCACTGATTGTGTGTGATTCGACCAGTTCAATGTCTGTAATTAGCAAGAAGAAAGCTTTTGACACAATATGTGGAAGCAAACAGTATCAGAATAGACCGTCTAACACAACAACGCCAACAACAACAACAACAACATGCATTTTAAGGCCATTTTCCCTGCAAGAGCGGGGGTTAGCCTTGCGGTCCCCATGACAATCTTTTCCATTTTGCCCTATTTTCTGCATCTCTCCTTGTTAACTCCCTTGCCCGCATTTCTTCTTCCACCATCTTTAGCCAAGTCTTTCTCGGTATTCCCCGTCCTCTACTTCCTTCTACATTCATTTCCATCACTCTTCTCAACCAGTCACTTTCATCCTTCCTCAACACATGACCATACCATCTCAACCTGTTTCTCTTCACAGCATCAATCACAGGATCTATTCCCATCATCTTTCGCAATTCATAATTTGTCTTCCTCTCTCTCTCAACGATACTCCACACATCCACTGAACCATTCACATTTCCACTCTTTCCAGCCTTCGTTGCTGCTCTATTACGTTCATTACCCATGTCTCGCTCCCAGAAATCATAACACTTCTCACACATGCAGCATACACCTTTCCCTTCAGCTTCAACTACACTCCCCTCCTAGTCAGAAAGCCACTCAGTTCCCAAAAATAGCCCGTCTAAGTTGGGCAAAAATACTACACTTGGGCAAGACCACTCTTCCAATGCTTTGTATTTGTTCTTCACCTCCAATCAGTTGCGCCACAGCGCCTCGATGGGTTTGAGGGTAGAGGAGTAGCAGCTGAAACCCGAATCCTATTCAGGTTCCTCCTGATGACTCCATCTTTGCTCTTTACTTCTTCTGGTTCCTTCTGATGACTCCAATGCAGTATTTGGTTTTCCATTTCATTATTTACTTACCACCACTCCTTCTGTAGGTTTGTTTTTCTCCATACTGCAAAAATCAGCCTTCATATTGCAATAAATAAATCGATTTGGTCACATGTTTAACAGAGTGTGTGCTTGACCTAGAAATTATCCTCTCTATGCTGAAAATGACCAATAGCTGGACTCGATCTTACGTACTGTATATGCATAAAGAACAGAATGCGAGTCAGCAATGAAAATCGTCCCTCGTTTGTCTCACCTCGTTACTAAACATACAAAACAATCCCAACGTGTGATGCGTTGTTAGGATTTGTTCATTGTTAGGAAAGAGTGGAAAGGATATTGTTCACAAGTGGCATGGGCGAATGGTATAATAGCTTCTGGAGTGTAGGTGTGGGTTCACGTCACCTAACCCCAAAATTCCAGAATCCGAGCCCTGTGACCCACACACGTTACCAAAGACCAAAGCGTTTTGATTGGTTTAAGTTATCACTGACGTACAACACCAGCGTTTCAATGCGTATGGCAATATCGATTCATCGTCAGCAATTATATTAATTTCCAACAGCAAGTGGAAGCACCACGATTGTCTTACATACCTCGATCCATGACCGGTACCGTCACAAAAAATAATAACAATGTAATTTCACAACTTGTGCTTCAGCTTTGAAATTATGATGTGGTGGACATAAACTTGTGCTTTTCGTACAAACTATTCAATAAATGTATACAAAACCGGTTCAATCTACCTCGAGAATTCTGTACAAGACAGATCTTGAGAGGTCGACCGACATGACCCTCACTTTCCGGACGCCAGCTACAGGTTCTTTCTGCCCGTTAAAACTCCGCTGAGAAAGTCGATTTGATTGCATTATTTGGATAAGACAAACTGCTCCAGAATTGTGAAAAAGGTAACAAATAGGGTTTAAGTTTTGCAAAAAAAAAACAGACATGTATTAGAATTAATCTCCAATTTGAACAGCCATGATCAGACGAGCAAACTATCACTCATTTTGAGTGAATGTCCAACTCGGCTGTTTAAGTGCAAGAACCAGGGACATGTTTCACTGCAACTCTCAAAAAACACGCATAGCCTCAAACGTTGTCAAGTTATGCATTCAATGAGAGAAAAGCTTGTACAGAAAAAGAGGAAAGCAGGACAATCTGTGGCCCTGACAAGGAGTTGTGAAGCAAAACTGGTGTGTGTCAAATGTGGCTCATTTGAACCGTACAAAGAATGACACAATCATTGCATATTCATACATTCAAATCAATTTTTTCATTCAATCATCTTGCCAGATCTGTGCACAGCGACCTTTTCTCTGCCGAATCCATCATATCAATTAATCCCTCTAAATATCTTCGTGCCGACGTGGAAAATAGCTCATAAAAAGAAAACAAAATCTGAACATGCCGTTAAACGACGACGGATCAGCCTTTTACGAACAGTTCAACTATAGGACTCACCCATTTTCTGGGCCGAATGTGGACCTCTTCTTCTTACTATTTTTCCCAGGGATCCAAAGTTCATCTCGTGGGGCGAGCGGATTGCCAGGTGTGGCAGCCGTTGAACAGGTGGACGCGGATATCCGAGCGGAGAGATCTGCACCGCAAGCAAAATGGACGGCATTTAACGCCAAACAAAAAGAGAACTTGGAGATAATTAAAGCATTTGGAGGGAGGGGTAAATAGGTTGAGGCCAGTCGGAGTCGGAAGAGGAAACGTAAAATGCAATGAACAACAATAGCAGCAGAAAAAAGAAATAAAGAGTTGAACAGAAATTAAAATAAAAAGAAAAGAATAAAGAAAGGGTTTTGAATACTCAATCAGCCAATTGGTAGACACGATAGTGAAGAAGAATCACAGTGATGCGATACGATGATACGATTCAATGTCCGTTCAAGGTGGCTTATATGAAGGTGGCTTACAGGAAATACCGTTACAGGCTGGACAAAAACACCAAATTTTCCACAGAATTTCTTGAGGATACAATGATTAATTTCAGAAGGGTAGCCATCAAAAAGTAGATGTTCGTTAAATTTTTTGGAAAAACATTTTTTTTTTTTTTGGATTACCATTTTCTTTTAGATTTTTTTTTTAAACAAGATATTTGATTTTTAAAACAACAAAATTAGATTTTTTCATGTCCAATGAAAAATGGACGTTTATTATGGTATATGGACAGTATCCGATCTAACGCTCTAATGCTCTAAATGCTCTAAATTCACATTCATTCCACCCCTCCTCTATCGTTCTTAAACGGATCGCTAACTTGAAAATCACAATAAACCCAATTTGTTATAAATGTTTGTCTTTCATTAATCATCCACTTTCTAAACTCCCCCCTTGCCCCTCCCCTCCTAAACTCCCCCCTTGCCCCTCCCCTCCTAAACTCCCCCCTTGCCCCTCCCCTCCTAAACTCCCCCCTTGCCCCTCCCCTCCTGAACTCCCCCCTTGCCCCTCCCCTCCTAAACTCCCCCTCACTCCATGCCAGTTGGCTGGGTGTGGGTAGAGTCCCTGTATAAAGAGAGTTGTGTCAACTCAAATTTGGACGCCATTTTGTGTCTAAGTGTGTCGGATTAGATATACATGTACATTCGCGATATGGGGTGATATATTCTAAACCTGCTAAAAAAAAATTTACTACACATATTTAGTCTTATTATTACATACAGGTGATATTTGTTTTGTCAAAAACTCAGCTATTGCCGTGAAAAAGAGCTGTGTGGTGATATTAAAAGTGGTATGGCAATGCATATTACAAGCCAACACTGCATATAAGAGCTAACATTATAAGACAAACCAATGCTGTCGTTCTCTGAATTTTAATAACTTTTAGAAAGGAGTGTGGGCATATCCAATATTTTTTAAAGGGTGCCGAGAGCAATTCCGGTGTAGGACTTCCAGCCGACATATAGTCTAACACACTTAAAACAAATTCTGTACGTGGTATTGCCATATTTCTATAGTGTACAACTTTAGTTTTATCGACATTTATATTCAATTTCCATTGTAATGATTTAACAAGCTGCAAGTCAGCTTCTGTCTCTGACATAAGGAAAACGTCATCGGCATCTAGTAAGATTGAAACGTTCATTTATTACTACACCCTTGCCCAGAACTCTGATGGATATTGCCTGATCGATTAATATGTTTCATAGCTGGCGACTTAATTAACACTTAATTTTCGACTGCGCCAAGCCGTAATTAAACAGAGAAAAAACTTTTAAAAATACCTGCAGTGTTCACGGTTCGTCTAGTCGAACAGATATGGAAAAGCACAGATAAGACGTCGTATTCACCATAACTTGTTTAATTTCACCAGGAACACGATGAGGCCAACACAGTAAACATTCAGTACAAAACTTGGTTCATACATTCAGTACAGAACATGATTCATACATTCAGACCGTAAGAAAACTCTGCCCGTAATACAACACTCTGACCAGACCAACACTTCATCCCACTACGTTCACTCCTCACAAGTGAAACTCATCACTACTCCGTTCACTCCTCACAAGTGACTCATCACTGCTCCGTTCATTCCTCACAAGTGAGACTCATCACTACTCCGTTCACTCCTCACAAGTGAGACTCATCACTACTCCGTTCACTCCTCACAAGTGAAACTCATCACCACTCCTTTCACTCCTCACAAGTGAAACTCATCACTACTCCGACAAGTGAAGACTTGAATATGACTACAGACGGAGAGACTGCTCACGATACGGCGAGAAGAGACCTCATCTGTCTTCTGCGATGAGTGCAAGAGACCTCACGACAGCCACGTGGATGAGAAGAGACCCCGTACGAAGAGAAGAGACCCCGGGAGTTCACATGACCATTTCACTTCTTTCACACCACACACACAGCCTGCTTTCCTCGACAACACGTGTAGAAAAGACAGTATTTCCTATCTCTTGCACCTATATTGCAGCCTCAACCAATTACAGGTTGCCACTCTGGTCACATGACCAACATCACACAACTTGAGCTCAATGTCCTCTGTCAACTCACAAGCGCTCTCTGCGCCTGACTGCACACGACACCATTTCCCCCACTCAAATGCCCAACACAAGGAAGCTCACACAGGCGACAAATCAGTCTATTTCCCACTATATAACAAATATACATAGAGAATAAGAGCGGACTTAAATTCCAGCCTTGTTTGACTCAACATCTATCGGAAACCAGTCTGTTAAAAAACCATTAATTCTTACACAGCATTTTACATTATCATACACAGAAATTATCATGCCAGCAATTTCATAATATTGCCATGTCGGCCAAGATTTGAAGTTTGTTCCACATGTCTCGTTGAATATGATCGAAGGCTTTAGAGAACCTTAAATATACTTAAGTTAATTCAGATTCACATTAATTGCTGCAAGTGATGTGGTAACATGGGATCTTGCGTGCAATCTTGTCATAGCAGTGAAGAGTAAACCAGCATGCGATCAGCTCAATCAGAAGTACTGTCAATGTCACAAGTGTCACAATATTGTCAGACTGGAACTGCATGAACAGGGTTTACTTTAAATTATCTACCAGTTTCCTCATTCCCATGCTCTTGCTGCCCAATTCACCGCCAGTCCTTGTTCTTGCATATTTCTTTTTACTTTCATCGTTCATTTTCTGGCAGTAGATGCGAAGTCGTACATTGATATACTTTGCTAGTATCTTCTGCTTCAGGCCGTGGCAGTCGGGCAGGTCGACCAAAGATTTTAAACCAAAAAAATAACTTGCCTCGGAATAAGTTTTGAATGGACGGACAGACAACTGAAAACAAAACGGACCATGGGTTTCCCACCCCTATAAAATCAAAATTAATTCCCTCTGAAAAAGTACAGTGACATTGCCTGCAGACTACCCAACCGCAGACCAGGCAATGTCACTGTACCGGGACATTTCATTAATTAATGACAATATGCGGTCCGCTAGGACTACCCGAAAAAAATTGAGCAGGGTTCTTCCCACGGAAATGCATTTTTGGTCAGCTCCTTGAAGATTATAAACAAACACAAATCACTTCCCTTTAAAAGGGTTTTCAACGGACAGACAACCAAAAAAAAAACGAGCAGATAGAATTGCTTTTGAACATCGATCATCAAGCTGCGTGGGCCTACCTGGCAGAGTCTCGAGGAGTCGATCGCTTTCCAGCTCTTTCGTCTGACTTTCGCTTCCCAAATTTGTCTTCTGACTTTATCACTTGGAAATCTATACATCTTATATTTCCCAGATTGGTTTGAACAACCAAAAGCAGAACAACCAGTCATTTTGTTTGGCAATAAACAACATTCCCGTACCAAGCTGACGTTCACGCACGGTGAAGTTAGACACAAAATGGCGCCACGAAATCACGTGACCAGAAATCTCGGGTCAGCGCATGGCGCAACTCTCTTTATACAGGGACTCTAGGTGTGGGTATCTTTCTCACCAGCCATGGCACCTCAGCAAAGGACATCTGCGACTCATTGGGACTGACACAATCTGTCAATTTCCCGACAGGGATCTCAGTCAATGGAGTATCTTCTCTTCTAGACTTGGTTATGACAAACTTCCCTGCAAATGTCTGCTGCTCTTCTTCTGCTCCAATCGGTTCATCTGATCATGTGCTTGTTAAAGTGGACATCTCACTGGCCATTCTCAGAGAACCTCCTTAGCGCCGACGAGTCTGGCATTTCACTCAGGCTGACTAGCACGGTCTGCAAGCAGCCATCAATCACCTGGACTGGTCTCCCATCTCCACTGCCTCTGACATCAATTCTTCCTGGGAATTCTTCCAAAGCAAACTGCTCTCTCTAGTGCACAGATTTATCCCATCTCGTCTTCAGTTGTCATACCCTTCCTCCCGTCCATGGTACACTGAATCTTGTGGTGAGGCAGTTGCCCTGAAACAACTTGCCATTGCCCCTTGGAAGGCAAATCCAACTTAAGGCAATCTCAGTTCCTTCCACAAAGCTCGGAACAAGTGTGTGTCTACGCTCAGGAGTGCCAGGAAGCACTCCTGAGTGTCCATCTCTCCACACTCAAGAATGAACTCTCAAACCTGTCTCCCTCCTCCAAATCCTGGTGGCGTCTGGTCAAATCTGTTTCTGGTGTTTGTTCCCCCTCCATCCCCTCCCTTGCATCAAATGGCTACACAGTTGACACCCCACGTGACAAAGCCGAATGCCTCAACTCTGTGTTTGCCTCAAAATCTTGCGTCCCAAACACATCTCTCTCTGTTCCCACCTTACGCAGTCGAACCCAACTGCTCCTGGACTCTGTGTCCTTCTCTCCTGACAAGGTGGAGAAGTTTTTATCAAACCTCGACATTGATTCTGCAACTGGACCAGACGGCATCAGCCCACAGGTCCTAAAATCCTGCTCTGCCGCTCCATCTCACCCTCTCTCTGTTCTTTTCACCCAAACATTACCGCTTCACACAAAAAGGTGCAAAAACAGATCCTTGCAACTACAGACCAATCAGCCTGCTCCCAATTATCAGCAAAGTCATGGAAACCATCATTGCTTCGGATATCAAATCCTTCCTCTTCTCCAAAGGCTTGATCTCTGATCATCATTTTGAATTCAGACCAGGTCATTCTACTCTGGACATGTTGCTTCTGCTGTCTCAACAATGGATGGAGGTCCTCAATGCCAAACAGGAAATCAGAGCTGTCTCCCTTGACATATCACATGCCTTCGATATGGTCTGGCACCCAGCTCTGCTCACCAAACTCTCCTCCTAAGGTATCCATGGAAATCTCCACACATGGCTTGCGGACTTCCTCTCTGGTCGTAGTCAACGTGTGGCCCTGAATGGATTTCTCTCATCTCCCCTTCCTGTTCTGGCTGGAGTTCCCCAAGGTAGCGTTCTGGGCCCTGTGCTTTTTCTGGTCTTCATCAATGATCTCTCCAACTCTCTGGAAAATCCTCTCTATCTCTTTGCTGATGACTCCACTCTCTGCCGTTCCATTCCTCATCCCTCAGATCGGCAGTCTGCAGCCTCCTCACTCTCTGCAGACCTGGACAAAATCACAGACTGGTCAAACAAGTGGAACATGTCTTTCAATCCTGACAAATCTCACACTCTTACTCTGTCTCTCCGAAAAGACCGACTGGAAAACCCTCCCATCTACTTTCTCAACAATCCTCTCCAAGAAGTTCTGTCGCTCAAGCTTATGGGTCTCACTATCTGCCATGATCTTTCTTGGGAAACCCACATTTCCAAGCTGGCCTCCAAAGCCAGTCGCAGACTGGGCATCCTCCGCCGTGCAAAGTCCTTCCTCGGCACACCTGAGCTCCTCACCACATACAAGGCTTTCATCCGCAGCTCAATGGAATACTGTTCCCCCCTCTGGGCCAGTGGTCCTGCCTCACACCTAGCTCGGCTTCACGCTGTTGAAACCAAAGCTTTCAGAATCATTGGAATCTCCTGCGATGAAGCTAACTCCGAGGGCCTTTCACTCACTCACCACATGCAGCTTGGTGGTCTTTGTCTTCTACCGACTCCTCTCCGGCCTTGCTCCCCCAGCAATCTCTGTGCTCTGTCCCCCAAATATTCCTACAGGTCGCACAAGATCTGCCCGCAACCCTCTTATGGTTAAACTGCCAAAATATAGGTTCTCTGCTCACCTTCACTCTTTCATTCCCCTTTTCTCCTGCCTCTGGAACAAACTCCCCCACTCCCTTCAATCCCACTCCTTCCTCCAGGTCTTTAAAACAGCTGTTCACCACCATCTCTTATGTTCCCCTACCGAAAACCTTGATCTTTTCTACCCCCGCTAATTCACCCCAGATCCACTTTTCTGAAATTCCAACTTCTTTCCTGGAAGTCCTTGCAGTGTCCATATGTTTTATACCTCTCCCACCTCCCCCCCAAGCCCTCTCCCTCTCACATTTCTCTCGATGTCCCTGCTCTCAAATGTTGTGTTTGTGTCCTTCCCCCTCTCTCCCCATCTTGTCTACCACTCCCCTTATTTTGTGTTTTATGTGTCGGTTTCACTTTTTGTGCGATTGATGTTCGCTTTCACGAGCCTCGACCTTGTGTACAAAAAAAAAAAAAAATCCAGAAAATAATTATATATGATATATTGTTTATTTATGATTGCTTCATTCATGTTATAAATCACATCGTTATTACTGAAGGTCCAAAATTTGCCCAAGATAATTGAAATATTGAAGAGAAAGTATGAATAAAACTCCCAAACATTAACACTACAAGATATATTTTCCGCCATTGCCCTATTTACTGTCAGCACTTATGACGCATTATACACCGTCTTTTTTAATTTAAAGTGAATAAATGTACATGTGGCATTTCTATATCAGTTTAATGCTAAGCATTTTTGACTGTTTCGTGTTGATATTTACGGAGCAGCGTTTGTCTGTCCATCTGGTGTATGTAATGAATGAATGTATGTATGTATGTATGTATGTATGTATGTTTGCATGTTGGTATGTACCGGTAGGTCCCTTCTGCCTGCATTTTGTGGGTTTATTCCCTTTAAAATTCCTTTTCTCTGCAATCGTTAATCCGGTTGACACGAAATTTTCACGAGAGGAGCGACTCCTTCTGTAGAATTTTTAAGGATAATTATGACGTAATATGTCACGTGGTATGGGCGCCATCTTGGAAAAAAACAAAAAGCTTTGCACCTCTATATCTCTGAAACTGCTCCATGGAAAAAAATTGAAAGGTAGCTCATTGTAAAAAAAACTCCCCATGGGGAATAACACATGGTAATGATGATGTCATAGCTGCCTTCATTATGACATCATAAATCGACATGTAGGACGCTTGATCCAATCAGTACAAAATATCTTGAGCGTGATCTCGGAACAAATTGGTTGAGAAAAAAAAATTGATCACATCTGGTCACATGACAGGGGAACAGCAGATCCTCCACTCAGCAGATCCAAGCCCGGCTACGCCGTTGTCAGGCTATCGGTCTTGTTTTCCAATAACTGTTATAAAAAGACCGACTGAGGACATATGTCATAACAGTGGATAACATCCTATGTTGAATTTCAGTTTCCCCTACTGAGGGGTCTCACTGGACTATTTCTCTGTGGCTACCCTTCTGAATTTAATCATTATGAGATGAGGAACATTCATGGGAAATTTGGCCCTTTTATCCACTTTTGTCCATGGTATTTCCAAAATATTTCGTTACGCCACCTTACTACTAGGAATCCTTCACAAGGTATACGGTAACAAGAAAGAGCAATCAGAGATTGCAAACCCTTGCCAGGACTTGTTTAGTGTGGTGTATTTAGTGTGGTACATAAATGGAAGGATTGACTAAATCACGAAAATGAAAGGTCGTTGATTGCAAATAAATAAAAAATAACCACCTTTAGAGGCCATTTTTCCCCGCAAGCGGGGGTTGGCCTTTTTCGGGAACCGTGGTTGTTGTTGGTTTTTGGTCTCCTTTTTGAAGCAATGTTTTACGGCCGGATGCCCTTCCTGACGCCAACCCTTTTTGCCGCCTTTAACGACAAACAGGGAATTACCAGTGAACTGGTACTCAATTTGCCGACCTCGGAAGGATGACAGGCTGAGTCAACCCCCCTGGCGTTAATTCAGCGATCGACCGAGATTCGAACCCAGGATCCTAGGATCCTAAGCCGGCACCCTAGCCGCTAGCCCAACACCAGCGTTACTGGCATTTTATTGCAAATGAAAGGTCTAAATCAGGGGGTCCCAAACCCAGGGTCGCAACTGAAACTTGAAAAAAAAAACCTCAAAACCCCAGTTTTTGAGAGGGGTTTTTCACGCCAGAAGTGTTTTCTCCAAAAAATTAATTGCAGGTAACGGTACCATTTGAGTCGTGAGCTGAATGCAATTTCAAATTTTTGGTGGTAGACAAAAAAGTTGTGGTTTAAATGGTCTAGTTGTAAATGTGTAAAGGTCAAATGTTCTGAAGGTCAAAAGGTGTAAAGGTCGAAAGGGGAAAAAGGTCAAAAGGCGTAAAGGTCGAAAGGCGTAAAGGTCAAAAGGCGTAAAGGTCGAAAGGCGTAAAGGTCGAAAGGCGTAAAGGTCGAAAGGCGTAAAGGTCGAAAGGCGTAAAGGTCGAAAGGCGTAAAGGTCGAAAGGCGTAAAGGTCGAAAGGCGTAAAGGTCAAAAGGCGTAAAGGTCGAAAGGCGTAAAGGTCGAAAGGCGTAAAGGTCGAAAGGCGTAAAGGTCGAAAGGCGTAAAGGTCGAAAGGCGTGAAGGTCGAAAGGCGTGAAGGTCGAAAGGCGTGAAGGTCGAAAGGCGTAAAGGTCGAAAGGCGTAAAGGTCGAAAGGCGTAAAGGTCGAAAGGCGTAAAGGTCGAAAGGCGTAAAGGTCGAAAGGCGTAAAGGTCGAAAGGCGTAAAGGTCGAAAGGCGTAAAGGTCGAAAGGCGTAAAGGTCGAAAGGCGTAAAGGTCGAAAGGCGTAAAGGTCGAAAGGCGTAAAGGTCGAAAGGCGTAAAGGTCGAAAGGCGTAAAGGTCGAAAGGCGTAAAGGTCGAAAGGCGTAAAGGTCGAAAGGCGTAAAGGTCGAAAGGCGTAAAGGTCGAAAGGCGTAAAGGTCGAAAGGCGTAAAGGTCGAAAGGCGTAAAGGTCGAAAGGCGTAAAGGTCGAAAGGCGTAAAGGTCGAAAGGAATAAAGGTCGAAAGGAGTAAAGGTCGAAAGGCATAAAGGTCGAAAGGCATAAAGGTCGAAAGGCATAAAGGTCGAAAGGCGTAAAGGTCGAAAGGTCTGAAACTGTTTAAATGGGTCTAAAAAGTCAAAATGATCTAAAGTGTCTAAATGTTCTTAAAAAGTTGAAGGTGTCTAAAGGGTGTAATTTAAGGTCGAAAGACAGGAAATCAGAGCTGTCTCCCTTGACATATCTCGTGCCTTCAATACGATCTGGCACACCGCTCTGCTCACCAAACTCTCCTCTTATGGTATCCAAGGAAATCTCCATTCTTGGTTCGCGGAAGTCCTCTCCTGTCGTAGTCAACGAGTGGCTCTAAATGGAATTCTCTCATCTCCTCTTCCTGTTCAGGCTGGAGTTCCTCAAGGCAGTGTTCTGGGCCCTGTGCTTTTTCTGATCTTCATTAATGGTCTCTTAGACTCTCTGGAAAATCCTCTCTATCTTTTTGCTGATGACTCCACTCTCTGCCACTCCATTCCTCATCCCACAGATCGGTGGGCAGTAGCCTCCTCACTCTCTGCAGACCTGGATAAAATCACAATCTGGTCAAACAAGTGGAACATGTCTTTCAATCCTGACAAATCTCACACTCTCACTTTGTCTCTCCGTAAAGACTGTCTGGACAACCCTTCCATCTACTTTCTCAACCATCCTCTCAAAGAAGTTCTGCCACTCAAGCTTTTGGGTCTCACTATCTGCCATGATCTTTCCTGGGAAAACCAAATTTCCAAGCTGGCCTCCAAAGCCAGTCGCTGTCTAAGTATCCTCCGTCATGTGAAGTCCTTTCTCGGCATTTCTGAGCTTCTCACCACATACAAAGCTTTCAACCACAGCTTGATGGAATACTCCTCTCCTCTCCTCTCTGGGCTGGTCTTCCTGCCTCACACCTAGTTCAGTTTCACGATGTATAAACCAAAGCATTCAGAATCATTGGTATCTCCCGTGATGAAGCTGATTATGAGGGCCTTTCTCTCTCTCACCGCAGGCAGGTAGGTGGTCTTTCTGTCTTCTACCGATTGCTCTCTGGCCTCGCTCCCCCTGCTCTGTCTGTGCTCCTTCCCCCAAATATTCCTGCAGGTCGCACAAGATCTGCAAACAACCATCTTATGGTTAAACTGCCAAAATCAAGACTCTCTGCTCACCTTCACTCCTTCATTCCTCTTTCCTCCCGCCTCTGGAACAAACTCCCTCACTCTCTTCAATCCCACTCCTCCATCCAGGTCTTTAAAACAGCTGTTCACCACCATCTCTTATCTTCTGCCATCCAAAACCTTGATCTTTTCTACCCCTGTTAAATCACCCCAAATCCACCTCTTTCAAATTCCCTTTTCTTTCCTGAAAGTCCAGGTCGTGTCCATCTTGAGTGTCTGATGTACCCCACCCCAGCCCTCTCCCTTCCACAGATCTACCGATGACCCTCTTCTCTAATGTTGTTGTGCTTGTGTGCTACCCTCTCTCTATCCCTCTTGCCTCCCGCTCCCTTTATTATATATTCTATGTGTGCTTCTGTTTATGTTTTTATGTGTTAGCTCTTACACGAGCCTCGACTTTGTATACAATATTGAAGACAGGGCAGCATGTAGAATCACTCACATAATCATAAGACTTTAAACAAACAAACAAAAAAATACCTATTTTGGGGGCAACCCCACTCCCCCCAACTCCGTATACCTCCTCAGACCCCAATTTTTCTAATGCCTTGAACAAACTTTGGTACATCATGGGTGATGAAGGTTGTGGTCAAGTTTCATCGAAATTGCGTGTGCAGTTTCTGAGAAGAAAGCAAATACCTATTTTGGGGGTCAGGCCTGGACCCACTTTGACCCCCCGTAAACACCTCAGACTTCGATTTTCTTAGTGCCGTGAACAAACATCGGTGCATCACGGGTGATAAAGGTTGTGGTCAAGTTTAATCGAAATAGTGTGTGTAGTTTCAGAGGAAAAAGCAAATTCCTATTTTGGGTGGTCAAACCTGGATCCACTTAGACCCAATCTTTTTTTAATGCCGTGAAATAACTTTAGTCACAACACAAACTTCGTTCCAGGTAAGCTAAAAAAAAAAAAAAGGGTCAGAATTATCTAAAGGGGTCTAAAAGGTCTTAAAACATCTAAAAAGGGTCAAAAGAACAAAGAGGTTCACAGGGTAGTGAAAAGTCTGAAAGGTGTGATGGTCTGAAAGTCTAAAGGGTAGAAAGGTGTCAAAGTTGGCTTCAGGGTTCCAAAGGGTGTTAGAAGTCTAAAGGTTCCAAAGGATGTAATGAGGGTTTAAGGGTATATGGGGTCTTCGGGATCTAAGGGTCAAATGGGTCTAAGGGGTCTTTGCGGTGTAAAGAGTCCTTGGAGTCTTTGGGGTCTAAAGTGTCTTTGGGTTCTAAAGGTTCTTGATGGGTCTTAAGAGGTTGTTTTTTTAAAGATGTAATTTATACACATATTCACGTTCTATGCGGACAGACAGACAAACAAAAACAAACGTACCCAAATGCAATACCCTCTCCTCTGGCGAAGGTAAGAAGGTCATTTTGGGCAGACGTAAAGGCTATTTGCTCCATCATAGCTGTGCTACATCCACATGTCAGCAAACTCACCTGAAAGAAGGTAGTGCTAATTAAATGCCCAAATCTAGGTGGGGAATTTTGTTAGGAGACCGATGCAAACAATGGCCCACTATCTTTTAAATATATCATGGCGTCTTGAGGTTTACAAGGTAGATGCAGATGAGAAAGCCGGCTTTAAGTTCTTATCCATCAGAAATATAAATGCTCCAAGATGCGGCACACCCATGTTGGCACTACACCAGAACAGCAGTTATTAAGTACTACCTGATCGGGGATCAAACCCAGACTACAGAGCTTGATGTTAAGCATTGAACCAACCAAGCTATCCTACTGCCTGATTCTTTATGCTCACAAACATTAGATAAGGCCAAATTGCACAAGCACAGTAGATGCTCACCTGTCTGTCGGTCAGCCCAGGTGCCTCCACCATCTGAATCAAGATCTGACGATTCATCTGAAACAAGTCACAGAAAGGGAAGGAACATTAGCTTGGTCTCAACAGAAGCGTGAACCGAGTTTTCCATGTACAAGAGTTTTCAAGATTTTTCCGTTAAAAAATAAAACAAAATAAAGGGAAATCATCAATAACATTTTCAGTCACTGCCAGAAGCAAGGAACCCAAAACACACACACACACACACAGGCCATGCATATTACCTCCTTCCCCACCATTACATAGTAACGACATGCTGAGCCAAGGAAAGAAGAACACATGATGGGCAAAAAGCCACGACAACATACTCGGCTAATTTGATGACCCAAATGTGAAGTGTAGTGATTTTTAGCTCACCTGGAACAAAATTTGTCAAAGGGAGGTATTGGCATCGCGCTGCGTCCGTCTGTCAGTGAGTCAGGCTGAATGTAAACACTCGGATCTTCTCCTCCGAAACTACACACACTATTTCGAAGAAATTTGACCACTATCTTCACCACCCATGATGTACCAAAATTTGTTCGCGGCATTCAAAAAAATTGAGGTCTAAGGGGGTGTGTATCGGGGTTCAAAGTGGGTCCAGGTTTGATCCTCCAAAATAGGTATTTGCTTTCTTATCCGAATCTACACATACAATTTGATGAAACTTGACCACAACCTTCATCACCTGTAAAGTACTAACGTTTGTTCACGGCATTAAAACGGCACTCTTTGACGTCGCGATGTCGACCGATAACCCTCCGCCCACATTATTACATATATTATACATACTTGAACCAACTTTGATTTAAATATTTTCAGCTATTTTCAAATATCACAGTTTTACCTGGCAAGACCTCTGACCTTTGATGCTGAAATCTACTGAGTTAATCTATGCATCAAAATATATACTGTACTTGTACCAAGTTTGATCAAAATCCCAACACTGGGTCATAAGGTAGCGCAGCAACAGAATTTTTTACTGAACGTGGACTGTGACCTTTGAACACTTGACCCTATAATGTAATCCGTTTATCTTTACATCATTATAATACTTGCACCAAATTTGGCTTAGTTCCCTTCAGCCAGTCTTACGTTATCGCAGTAACAAAAACCTATTACAGACTCTGACCTCTTGATGCCGAAATATAATTAGTTTATCTCAATAATATATACTTAATAATAATAATAATAATAATAATTCATTTATTTTGTATAGCGCTTTTCCAGAAGCCCAAAGGCGCTTTGACAGAGTGGAAAACATAATGCATAACAATACATGAAAACAACAATTGCAAAAAGACAAGAATCAATAGGGAAATATTTAAAGCAAAAGGAGGGAGAAGGAGAAGAGATAGTCAGGGGTTAGATGCTGTGGGTTGAATGTTGAATGCAGTGTTGAACAGGTGGGTCTTTAGTGATGTTTTGAATGTGGTGAGTGAGGAGGAGTCTCTGATGGTGTGAGGTAGTGAGTTCCAGAGGGTGGGAGCAGCGATGGAGAGGGCCCTGTCCCCCCAGGATCTGAATTTGGTCCGGATGGAGGGGGTCAGGAGGTTGGTACCAGCAGAGCGGAGGTTGCGGGTGGGAGTGTGTCTGGAGAGGAGGTCAGCCAGGTAGGATGGGGCCAGGTTATGGAGGGCTTTGTATGTCAAGAGGAGGATTTTGTACTGGATTCTCTGGGGGATGGGGAGCCAGTGAAGCTTGTAAAGGACGGGGGTGATGTGGTCACGGGTCCGGGAATGGGTGAGTAGACGGGCAGCGGAGTTCTGAATGTATTGGAATTTATTGGTGATTGTTGAGGGTGAACCATAGAGGAGGCTATTGCAGTAGTCCAGACGGGAGGTGATGAAGGCGTGGATGAGGGTTTCTGCAGCCGTGGAGGAGAGGGATGAGTGGAGACGGGCAATGT
This sequence comes from Myxine glutinosa, assembly GCF_964187855.1. Lineage (NCBI taxonomy): Eukaryota > Metazoa > Chordata > Myxini > Myxiniformes > Myxinidae > Myxine > Myxine glutinosa. The sequence goes on from NC_136262.1 coordinate 117,400,516, forward strand.
TTTTCAGGTGAAAGAAGGCTGACTTTGTGATCTGTTTAGTGTATTTGTCGAAGGAGAGGGTTTGGTCAAAGATGACGCCAAGATTCCGGATGTGAGGGGAGGTGAATACTGGGATACCGTCGATGTTGAGGGCAAAGTTATGGGTGGATTTTGTGAGCGTTTTTGGGCCAATGATGATTATTTCAGATTCATCACAGTTAAGCTTGAGGAAGTTGCTTTGAAGCCAGGATTTTATTTCAGTGATGCAGTTTGTCAGGATAGAGTGGGTGTCGGTGGAGACGGACTTGGTGGAGATGAAAAGCTGGATGTCATCGGCGAAGCAGTGGAATTGGAGACCATGACGGCGGATTAAGTGACCGAGGGGGGACAGGTAAAGGATGAAGAGGAGGGGGCCAAGAACTGAACCTTGGGGGACACCTTGGGGGAGGGGAGCAGTGGGGGATTTGCAGTTATTGATGGAGATGAACTGGCGTCTGTCAGAGAGGTATGATTTAATCCAAGAGAGGGCAGTGCCGGTAACGTTAAAGGTGGATTCAAGTCGGCTGAGGAGGATGGTGTGATCGATGGTGTCAAAGGCAGCGCTGAGGTCGAGGAGGACGAGAATGTTGAGGTTGCCAGCGTCAGAGGAGAGGAGAAGGTCGTTGGTGATTTTGAGGAGAGCAGTTTCAGTACTGTGGTTGGAGCGGAATCCGGATTGGAATGTTTCATACAGGTTATTGGCAGAGAGATGATGTTTGAGTTGAGTGGCTACAGCGCGTTCCAAAACTTTTGACAGAAAGGGTAGGTTGGAGATGGGTCTGAAGTTGTTTAGGGTGTCAGGGTTTAGACCAGGTTTTTTTTGAATGGGGGTAACAGCAGCAATTTTGAGGGAAGGTGGGACAATGCCTGTAGACAGGGAGGAGTTTAGTGTTGCAATGATAAGTGGAGAGAGAGCAGGGAGGGAGGCCTTGACAAAGCTGGAGGGGATGGGGTCAAGAGTGCAGGTGGCAGTTTTCATTCCTATGAGGAGTTCAGAGAGGTCAGTAGGGGAGATTGGGGAGAACCGAGACAGGGGATTGCAGGACAAGGGGGGGGGGGGGCAGGTGGTTGGAGGGGGAGTGGGTGCGGCGGTCGTCAAGCTGTTGTAGATGTTGTCAATTTTGCATTGGAAGAAAGAGGAAGGAGATGCAGTTGTCTACTGTGAATGACTGGGTGGTGGTGTTCAGGGGGCGGAGGAGTTTGTTTATTGTCAAGAAGAGTGCTTTTGGGTTTCCGGAGCCAGAGTGGATAATTTGAGAGTAGTAGGCTGAGCGGGCGCGGGAGAGGGCATCTTTGTAGTGTTGTAGGTGGTCCTTGTAGGCTTGGGAGTGAACTGTGAGACCCGTTTTATTGCGGAGTCTTTCAAGTTGGCGAGCACGAGTTTTCATCAGGCGGAGTTCAGGGGTAAACCAGGGAGCAGAATGGGTGAAAGAAACTGTTTTGGTTTTTACAGGCGCAAGCTGGTCAAGGCAGGAGGAGAGAGTGTGGTTGTAGTAGCCAGTGAGGTCGGAAGGGGTGTGGAGGTCAATGAAGGGAGAAGTGGACATTTTTTCAGAGAGGGTGGATGAGAATGAGGTAGGTGAAAGAGCGTTTAGCTTACGGAAGGTGATAGTGCGATAACGTCTTGGTGTTGGGGCGGGGATGTTGATGGTCAGAGTGATGGCTAAGTGGTCAGAGAGGGTGAGGTCGGAGCCAGAGAGATGGTGCAAATTTAATCCAGTGGAGCAGACAAGGTCCAAAATGTGACCACGGATATGGGTAGGAAAGTCGACATGTTGAGTGAGGTTAAAGCAGGTGAGTAAATCAGTGAAGTCAGTGGTTATTGTGGAGTCAGTGGAGTCCATGTGGATATTGAAATCACCAAGGAGGAGGATTGAGGGGGAGAGGGAACATAGCTGGGTCAGAAAGTAGGAGAAGTCAGACAGGAATGATGGGTGTGGTTTGGGAGGGCGGTAGACGACAGCCATGACTGACTGCGTGCGACCAGAGAGTTTAAAAGCCAGGTGTTCAAATGATGGAGCAGATGAGATGGAGATGAGGTTGGTCTTGATGTCTTGACGGTGGATAACAGCAATTCCACCACCTCGGCCCTCTGAGCGTGGTTTATTGACGTAGGAATATCCATTGGGTGTGGTGAGGTTGAGTGTGTAGTAGTCCAGAGGTTGTTGCCAGGTTTCGGTGAGACAGAGAAAGTCCACTTTGTTATCCAGGATGTATTCGTTCAGGATGAGGCATTTGTTGTTGAGGTTGATACTTATACCAGCATCATACATGTATGTATGTATGTATGTATGTATGTATGTATGTATGTATAATATATATATATACGTATATATGTTGTTACGGATTCGTCACTTCCGTCGTGGTTTTCATTCACTGTAAGCACTTTTGGTTCCATGTACTATTATTATCGTTTAAGTGAAATGGAGATAACTGTTTTCAAAAGGTAAAAAAAATTAGTGTTTTAATAGAAACCGGAAACCGGATCGGGGGGAAAACCGGAAGAAGAAGAGGAAGAAAAGTGGAGCAACTGAGGTCGGGAAGAAAAGCCGAGCTGCTTTGAGGTCTCGAGGAGACGCTGGCGAACGGGGGTCAAGAGCGAACTTTGGGTTTCCTGGGAAAGGGATTCCTGTGACAGAGTGGTTATCGCTGTGACAGATAAACCTGCGTGACAGGTTTTGCGGTTGATTCCGAAGAGAATCGTTGTTGGAGTGCAGGAACACCTTCATTACGGGTCCATCGGCCATTTTGCCTCGCTCCCGCCAATTTCGCATCGCTCCAGCCATTTCACCGCACCCAGTCGTTAACCTGGTTTGCGTGTGTAATGTGGATTTCGAGTGGGAATTTGCGGTTCGCATAGTAACATACATATATATATATTTATACACATACATATACACATACATATATACAAATACATATATATATTTATATATATATATATATATATATATATATATATATATATATATATATATATATATATATATATATATATATATATATCGCATAGTAACTGTTATATATATATATATATATCGCATAGTAACTGTTATATATATATATATATATCGCATAGTAACTGTTATATATATATAATTATATATATATATATATATATATATATATATATATATATATATGTATATATATATATATACCAGTTACTATACGATTTCATACCATCAGTGGTGAACCGCCATTAAGGTATCCCATCCAGCTATGCTGTACCTTAATGGGAGCGATAAGTACCATCTGCCACATGGCACATTATCTCTGGTATCCACTCATTATATGGAATCGCCTGGATGCAGCCGGGAGCAACCAAGCCAAATATATCTTCAGTTCTCCTGCTTTCAATGAGCGCACGTAATGACGTCACTGCCATGCACATACGCTCTGCCTGTCAAGCTCTCAAGAGAACCCTCCGACAGAGCAGAATTTTGATCTTAGGTCAGATACTGTCATAAGTGTATGTAAAACGCACAGCTACGGACCTGGTTTCGCCCTTTTGGGGCTCATCAGGGCAACGCAGTGAGTCCCGCATACACTTATGACTCTGAAAACCTTTCGGTTATATACCAGGTACGATGCGATTTCATACCATTTCATACCATTTAACACCATGCAAACAAGACACGACAAATGACATGCAACAATAATAAATTTCATGAAGGAAATCAATGAGATAAAAATGAAAGGTGAGGTAAAACTACAATTCTGACTGTGAGGGACCCTCCACGCAGACACAAAAACAGACGGGGGAGAGATGATGGAAATAAACAAACAGGGGTAAATGCAGACAAAAAGCGTTACGCCTCGGTCCCCCGTCGGTGAAGTGATGTGAGTTGACAAAGTGGAAGATGCAAGGAGGCCATCTTGGATTTTGACGTGGCGACCCAATTTTCAATAGCGTTCTTTCTTATGCGTAGATACACCCACACACCAGATTAGAAGTTAGTAGTTCGTTTATTTTTCAAGATATTTCGCTCACAAGGTTCAGACATATATATGGTGGCGGTCATCTTGGATTTTGACGTGGCGACCCAATTTTCAATAGGGTTCTTCCTTATGCCTCGGTACACCCACACACCAGATTCGAAGTTGGTACTTCGCTTATTTTTCAAGATATTTCGCTCACAAGGTTCAGGCATATATATGGTGGTGGCCATCTTGGATTTTAACGTGGCGACCCAATTTTCAATACCGTTCTTTCTTATGCCTAGATACACCCACACACGAGATTAGAAGTTGGTACTTCACTTATTTTTCAAGACATTCCGCTCACAAGGTTCGGACATACATGGCGGCAGCCATCTTGGATTTTGACGTGGCGACCGAATTTTCAATAGCGTTCTTCCTTATGCCGAGATACACCCACACACCAGATTAGAAGTTGGTACTTCGCTTATTTTTCAAGATATTTCGCTCACAAGGTTCAGACATATATATGGGGGCTGCCATCTTGGATTTTGACGTGGCGACCGAATTTTCAATAGCGTTCTTCCTTATGCCGAGATACACCCACACACCAGATTAGAAGTTGGTACTTCGCTTATTTTTCAAGGTATTCCGCTCACAAGGTTCAGACATACATGGCGTCAGATATACATGGTGGCGGCCATCTTGGATTTTGACGTGGGTTGCACCCACACACCAAATTAGAATTTGGTCCTTCGCTTACGCACGCACGGACGGACACACGGACGGAGGGGAAAACCATAATCCCCCTTTCGCTCCGCAGTGCGACGGGGGACAACAATGCTCTTTTTTATAATCGACCGACACTCAGCTTGCTTCCCGAGGTTGTTGAAAGACGTCAGCAGTATGAGGTGGCCCAACGCTGCTCACGTGGGAAGCGCCCCGTCAATGGCGTCGAAAACGCCCAGGTGTGGGCAAACAGTCAAGCGGCCTTCTTTGTTCCCGCCGCCAAGCGAGACACGGCTTCCAACTCCTCCTAAAAGCACCACAGCCAACAACACCTCCCCATCTGACTTTGCAAAATTTCACAGGAGCTCAAAAAGCCCTCCTCAAAACCTCCACACGAGCCACCCGAGACAAACGCGTCACCCGAGACAAACGCGTCTGCCCAATCAAAAAGTCAGAACGAGAGGAGAGAGACAGATTCTTCTTCCTAGCTCGAACCTTCTTGCTCTGACGTCACACCGACCAATCGCTGAGCTCTCTTGAAACACGCCACGTCGTCTTGACCAATGACCAACTTCGGCACATGGCCTTTTTCCTTGCTCGATTGGAGGGGGGGGGGGGGGGTTAATTGTCCATTACGTGAAGGTTCGGCTCTGCTCGGGAATGGTGTCGGTTAATGGACAATTGTTGTTGTTGGTTACGGGGTTTTGCATGGTGGCCTGGTAGTTGTAAAAACATATAGGGGAAAACCACAGTAGGCAACCACATACTGGGAGAATTACCCTTAGACCCTACTGTTACGTGCTCCTCCCCGACCCCCTAGTCACGGTGTACCTCCGAGCCCCGAGAGGAGTCACGGCAGAAAAATGTGTTATTCTGTATGTCAAAGATCAAGGGAGAAGCCACCCCAATTGTTACCCACAAACAAATATTGTATTAAGATCACACAAGAATAACAGTACAACAATAATAGTATTCAAAAGTACAATCAATATGTCATATGATGGTACCATCAGTTTTGTAATATTTAACTCACTGTGCTCCAAGTGAGTGAAACACGAACATTCCCCAATGTCTCTTATTCCCGGCTTCGAGACGAAATTGATTCGCTCCAGCGATCGCCAGAACGAGGTCCAATCGAGACCAGAATCCCGTGCGGCTGGCAAATACAGTCACACAGCCGAAGCTGCACAAAGGCGCCTGGGAAATCCAAAGGCGCCCTACAGGCGACGGAGAGATCACACCCTCGGGTATGGACGAATTAACCTTCAAAAAGCCACGTCACACACACGCCCCAGATCGACGTCTGAATGCCGTGGAGATAGTCGAAAAGAGACAAAACTGCGAGCGAAGCACAAGTCCTGCGCGAGTCAAAATGGCCAACGACCCATTCTCGTGGTGCACGGCACGGCGATGATTCTCTCCTGTTCGATAGCAAAACCTGACACGCAGGTTGACCGGTCACAGCGATGACAACTCTGTCGTAGGAATCACTTTCCCGGAACCCCGAAAGTTCGCTAGTGACTCTGGCTCGCCAACGTTCGCTTCAGAACCCGGAGCAACTCGGCTTTCTTGTCCGACTCATTCGCTCCGCCCTCTTTCTCCTCTTCTTCCTCCTCGTCGTCGTCCGGTTCCCGATCCAGGTTCCTGTTTCTTTTAACATTAACTTTTTTACCTTTTGAAAACAGTTCCTGGACAATAAACCTTTTGAAAACAATAATAGTACATGGAATCAGAAATATTTACAGTGGATGCAAACAACCACAACGGAAATGACGAATCCATAACACTTCCCCCCCTCAAGAAAGAAAGTTTGAACATAGTGAAAACTTTCTTTGTAGGCAAAACTCTCCCAACAAACAAAAGTACTCTCACACCCAAATCATCAATTCTCGTGAGCAACGATATAATCAATATTTCCCAAAAATAAAGCAACAAAACTTCAAACAACCTACAGAGATTTCCAAAGTTAGTTCACTCTGGACAAAGCATCAGCAACGACATTGGTCCTGCCCTTTACATGCTCAATTTCCAAGTTGAACTCCTGCAAAGCCAAACTCCATCTCATCAACCTCTGATTTTATTTTTCATTTTTTGAACGAGGGTTAAGGGGTTGTGATCAAAAATCCAAAGTCAAGCAAATCTATAGCACTTTTTTTAGGGAGGCCGAGCTGAGAGCCAGGTTTCATGGTGGTTGGGTGGTGAGGCCTGGAAGTATTCACTACATGGACGCCTTTAGGAACGTGGAGTTCACGGTTAATCCGTATAGGAATCTTGGCTCGGCTGCACCGCAGCATTCAGTGCTTCAACTCTTCCTAACTTTCATAATAATCAAGATTGGAGCGCTTGACGCTGTAGTCACGTGAATAGCGGTCTCCTTCTCGGCCACTACCCTGATAACCATCCCTTCGGGATCTGCCGTAACTCTGGGAGCCTCCATAGTGATCTCGACTGCGGCCACCACCAAAACTACTACTCCCACCCCGGGAGCCATAGCCACTCCTGAAGCTACCTCCACGTTTTCCCCCTCTGTAGCCCCCTCGACGCCCATGGCCTGCCTTCTCTACTAATAAGGTCCGACCATCCAAATCCTTGCCATTCAAATCCTTTTCTGCATCTTTGGCATCCTTTGTGTTTTCAAACGTGACAAAGCCAAACCCTCTTGACTTTTGCGTCTCCCTGTCTTTTATCAGCCGCACTTCCAAGAGTGGTCCAATGTCCATATTGGCCGAGGATAGAGTCGAGAACAACTTCCCTTGTTTTGAAGTTCAGTCCACCTACAAAGAGCTTGCCAACATTGCCTCGATCCATGACTTGTGTGTGCTGACACTTAGTTTTTGGGTACTTGAAAAGACGTGCCTGTGCAAAGCATGACGTCAGTACCTTCCTCTTCTCTTCAGAGCGCTTCCTTCCCATAGCACGAGTCGCGGCACAGGATGGAAAGATACCCGGAATCTTCTGCTCTAACTGTGCAGTGTTATTTTCCATGCTAGGCTTTTCAACAAACATCGGGTTACCAGAAATTTGACCACTGGCCAAATCATTCCCGATAACAAAAGATATTCCCTCTACACTCTACAGGTAGAGTGGCTTGTAACCCTACGGTGACCGGTCCTGACACCAAATCAGACTTCAAATGGATGACATGAAGTGGGGCTTTAACACAGCCACCAACCCCCTGTAAAAGAACACTAACACCAGTTGCCGTCTTCTCTGACAATGGCAAAATGCCCTCAAGCATCAAAGAATTGATGTGCTCCTGTGTCCCTCAATACCCTAACAGGTCTCTGGTTAGTCAAGTCTCCATTCAGTGACACAAACCCCTCTGAAATAAAAGGTTTGTAACCCTCTTGAGCAAGGTCATTCTGTGATGCCGTAACTTTGGCATGGGAACCTTCACAAGGCACTGTCCTCCAAGGACGATTTCTCGCATTTGCCAATGCATTCGGAGTTGTACTAATCTGACTCCGCTCCTGATTTTTCCTTTCCAGGACATAACATTGGGACATCAAATGTCCAGGTTTCTTGCAAAAAGCGCAAGTAGGCCCGGCGGTAAAACTCGTGGCCTGCCTCGAGCCCCCCGGAAGATAAGTCTATCTTGGAACTGTAGTCTTCTGATCCCTAAAAGTCGCGGTATCAGAGTTGTCCTCATAGTCATCTCTAGGCCGCCCCCATGAATATTCGTTCTCCGCACCGGATGTACCATAACTCCCCTGGCGAACTCTAGGCGGGAAGTTAGGTTTGTGGAACCCCATCCTGTGTGTCAAGGCATAGTCATCGGCCACGGTTGCTGCCTCATACAACTCTGGTACCTTCTTTTCCTCCAGATATACTTTAATGTCCTCGTGGACACACTGTTTGAATTCCTCCACCAAGATCAATTGTCGCAACCGTTCGAAGTCTTTCCCAATCCCTTTCGAATCACACCACCAATCAAACATGGTTTCCTTCATTCTGGCAAACTCCACATCGGTCTCACTCTCCCTCTTCCTGGCATTCCGGAATTTTTGCCAGTAAGCTTCAGGGACCAATTCATAGGCTTTGAGAATGGCTTTCTTCACTTCCTCATAATCTGTACATTTGTCAATCGGTAAAGCCGAAAATATATCTTGAGCTTTACCCACCAGAACACTTTGCACTAACATAGTCCAGGACCCCACAGGCCGTTTTAGCATTTGAGCCACTTTCTCAAAATGTAAAAAAAAAAAAACTTGGCTACCTCCTTTTCATTGAAGGGTGGAACCAGCCTCACATGCCTACTAACATCCCAGGTGTTCTGACTATTTGTCGAACCAGCCGGCATGGATATGACTTCTCTCCGTTCTCCCCTTAATTCCAGCTCCTTGAGTTTAACTTCCTTCTGATACTCCATGTCACGTTCCTTTAACTCCCTTTCGTCTGTCCTTTCCTCTGCTCTTTCCTTTTCTCTTCTTTCTTCGAGTTCCCTTTCAGTTCTCCTTTCCTCTGCTCTTCTCTCCTCGGCTTCTCGTTCCTGTTCTACTCTTTTTTCCTCGAGCTCTCTTTCAGCTCTCCTTTCCTCTGCTCTTCTCTCCTCGGATTTCCATTCCAACTCTTTTAACCTTTCCTGGCTCTGCAGTTGCATCTCCATTTTCCAGAGCTCCACATCTTCTTTTTCCTCGGGTAACCAATCCAAGGCTACCTCTGTCCATGTTCCCTGGCCCACCAGAGATTCTACCACCAATATCTGCATCTCTGCTTTCTTCATATGAGCTCGGACCTCCAAGTTCAAATGTTTGGCCAATCTCAAGAGTTCCGATGTTTTTAACGCTAGGAACTGTGCCTCATTAGGGGACGTCGTAAACCTTTCTGCGTCAAACACCATGGTGACTATTAGTTAGCACCTGTTAACCCTCACACAAAAATTTCCAAATTTCTTGAAAAATTTGGGAATGTTAGAAAAATTCCAAATTTGGGAATTCTAGGAATGTTAGGGAATTCTATCCCGGACGAATGTTATCAGGGAATTTAATCCTGGACGAAGACCCAATTTCGAGCCCCCGAGCCAATTGGACGAGCCGCCAATTTCTGTTACGTGCTCCTCCCCGACCCCCTGGTCACGGTGTACCTCCGAGCCCCGAGAGGAGTCACAGCAGAAAAATGTGTTATTCTGTATGTCAAAGATCAAGGGAGAAGCCACCCCAATTGTTACTCACAAACAAATATTGTATTAAGATCACACAAGAATAACAGTACAACAATAATAGTATTCAAAAGTACAATCAATATGTCCTATGATGGTACCATCAGTTTTGTAATATTTAACTCACTGTGCTCCAAGTGAGTAAAACACGAACATTCCCCAATGTCTCTTATTCCCGGCTTCGAGACGAAACTGATTCGCTCCAGCGATCGCCAGAACGAGGTCCAATCGAGACCAGAATCCCGTGCGGCTGGCAAATACAGTCACACAGCCGAAGCTGCACAAAGGCACCCTCAAGATGCCTGGGAAATCCAAAGGCGCCCCACAGGCAACTGAGAGATCACACCCTCGGGTATGGACGAATTAACCTTCAAAAAGCCACGTCACACACACGCCCCAGATCGACGTCTGAATGCGGTGGAGATGGTGGAAAAGAGACGAAACCGCGAGCTAAGCACAAGTCCTGCGCGAGTCAAAATGGCCGACGACCCGGTCTCGTGGCACACGGCACGGCGATGATTCTCTCCTGAATCGATCGCAAAACCTGACACGCAGGTTGACCGGTCACAGCGATGACAACTCTGTCGTAGGAATCCCTTTCCCGGAACCCCGAAAGTTCGCTAGTGACTCTGGCTCGCCAACGTTCACTTCAGAACCCGGAGAAACTTGGCTTTCTTGTCCGACTCATTCGCTCCGCCCTCTTTCTCCTCTTCTTCCTCCTCCTCCTCGTCATCCGGTTCCCGATCCGGCTTCCTGTGTCTTTTAACATTAACTTTTTTACCTTTTGAAAACAGTTCCTGGACAATAAACGTTTTGAAAACAATAATAGTACATGGAATCAGAAATATTTACAGTGGATGCAAACCACCACAACGGAAGTGACAAATCCGTAACACTACCTAATTAACATACCGCCCCCCGTGTGGTGACACGTAAACAATCTTAAGCTCACAGTTTCCCTGCTTATGTACATCAAAATGTCTCCTACACGTCCAAGGACCATGCTAATACTACACAGCCCTATCTCCCCTATGGTATGCCATCACCTACCCCCACAAACGTAACTATATATATATATATATATATATATATATATATACACTACCAGTCAAAAGTTTTAGAACACCTCAATTTTCCCAGTTTTTTTGAAATTTCTGCAGTTTAATGTCTCAATGTACTCTGAAATTAAGTGCACAACAAATAAACAATTGGAGATAAAAAAGAAATCATGGAATCATTTTGTTTAACAAAATTTAATTTCAATTTTTGACTAAGCAAAGTAGCCACCTTTTGCAGATATAACCGCCGAACACACTCAAGCATTCTTTCTACAATGGAAATCAAATATTGTTCGGGAAGTTCTTCCCAACACTGTTGCAGAAGTTCCAACAAATGTGTTGCACTTGTAGGTTGCTTTGCTTTCACCCTTCTGTCCAGTTCATCCCAAACCAGCTCGATGGGGTTTAAGTCTAGAGACTGTGCTGGCCATTCCATGATTTGAAGCCTACCGTCTTGTTCTTTACCTTGAAGGTAGTTTTGACATAGTCTGGAGGTGTGTTTAGGGTCATTATCTTGCTGTAGGATGAACCCCTGACCAACTCGGAGAATACCAGAGGGTATTGCATGGTGCTGCAAAATGCTGTGGTAGCCCTTTTGGTTCAGGGTGCCAGTCACTCTGTGCAAGTCGCCAACTCTGGATCCAGCAAAAGAGCCCCAGACCATCACGCTTCCTCCACCATGTTTGACAGTTGGTGTCACACACTGAGGAACCATCCTTTCGCCTACTCGACGGCGTACAAAAACCCTGCGTGATAAACCAAAGATTTCAAATTTAGATTCATCGGTCCAGAAGACCTTCTTCCAGTCTTCAGTAGTCCACTGGTGGTGCTTCATGGCCCAGGCAAGCCTGTTTTTCTTATTTTGCCATCTTAGCAATGGCTTTCTTACTGCCACTCGACCTGTCAAACCTGCAGCGAGAAGTCTTCTCTTCACAGTTGAAACAGAGTCTTGCTTACTTCGACCAGTGTTGAGCTGTGTTTGAGGCTGTTGTCCTGTGAGCTGCCTATCACGCAAGCTGTTGACTCTCAGAAACTTGTCTTCTGTTCTGTTGTGGCTTTGGGTCTGCCAGACCTCTTCCTTTCAGAGTTTCCTCCAGTTTCCAATATACTACTTCCTGCAGTGCAATATCGTCCAAATAATACTTCAGAGGGTGTAATAACAGTCTGTTCCAATACTGCTTTTATACAGACAGGGGGTTTGTAATCAAGTAATCAGCAGAGGTTGGGACACCTGAAGGAATTGTTTGCATCAACTTTCAACGCTTAATTTACTTACATTGCTGCAGAACAGCTGTAAGTTGTTAACCCATTACTTGTTCCCTGAAGAAGGCCTTTTTTTTTTTTTTTTACAATATAACTGCAATTTACATTATTTTACCGTTTTTGCTAACCCTAAACTTTCTTTTTTTTACCTCGAGCAGTTTACTGCTTACCTTTGTACCATTTGAGGTTATTCACTGGACATTAAACTGCGTAAATTTCAATAAAAACTGGAAAAATTGAGGTGTTCTAAAACTTTTGACTGGAAGTGTATATACAGACTTGGCATTTAAAATGGAATATTTTTTTTTTCTTGACTTGGGTTTACTTTCTTAACTCAGTATATCAATCTGGTGAGTTTCTTTTACACTTTGGTGATTTATTTGTTAAAAGAACCATGTCACTGATTGTCTGTCGCAGCAAGAAGTCAACAACAGGATTATATCACAGGTGGCATGGCAAAATGTACGGACAGGTGCATTTGATGATTGGCTTCACAGTCGGGTATACAAGGGTTGTTGCGTTCTGTATTAGTGGAAAACAACTGCTGCACGTCTCCAAAAGTTATTTCCGCTTCCTCTGGAGATGGTCCATCAACTCGACAATGCTGTTTGCCATGGAGTGGTGGCTTTACGAAATTATGGCATGAAACAGCGTGCTATTGCTCGGCAGTATGGCATCACTCAAGGTCAGGTGTCAAAGATCCTGAAACGAAATGCTCTGAGGGGAGTCCCTACACCAATACCGAGGCAAGCACGTCCCCGCAGAACCACAAGGAGGGATGATCGCCAGCTGCACCGGTTAGTCTGCAATGGCCGTACCAAGTCAGCTAATCGGCTTCGGGCTGAGTGGCAGCAACTGACAAATGTGCCTGTATCCAGAAGGCTAGTCACCCAACGACTGGTTCAAGCAGGCTATCGTGCCAGGCGTCCCCTGAGAAAGCCACGCCTCACCAGACAACACCGCCAGCGCCGATTGCAGTGGGCCAGAGAGCACAGTCAATGGCAGCCAGGACACTGGAATCATGTGATCTTCAGTGACGAGTCTAGATTTCTGGTCTATCGTCAAGATGGCCGCGTCCGAGTGCGCAGACAAGTGCATGAAGCCTACAACAAAGATTGTATAGTGCCAAGAGTCCAAGCTGGAGGTGGTGGGGTGACCGTTTGGGCTGCTTTTCATGCAGGGGGCAAAACTGACCTGGTTGTTCTGAATGGAAACCTGAACCAGTTCAAGTACAGGGCCATTCTGGAAGAAACATTGCTTCCATTTGCTCGTACAGCCTTTCAAGGAAACTTTGCCTTCCAAGATGACAATGCACGGCCTCATTGTGCTCGCATGATCCAACACTTTCTTGCTGACCGTGGTGTAGAGCATATTGAGTGGCCTGCCATGTCCCCGGATATGAATCCGATAGAGAACTTGTGGGCAGAATTAACGCGTCAAATCGACCCCTTGGACCAGCAGCCGACCTCTGTGCGTGAATTGCAGCAGGCTATTGTCACTGCATGGCAAGCGATTCCTGTCCAAACCTTGGCAAATCTCGTGAACAGCATGCCTCAACGTGTACTTGCTCTCCTGAATGCTCGTGGGGGTTACACGAAGTACTGAACTGTAATTTTACTGTCCGTAATCCCAGTCGTAATTTAACTTTTGTTTTTGTTAAAAAAAATTTTGGCTAATGTGCAAAATAAAGAGATACTTCTGGAAAACGTACAGAAGTTTAACACAGTACTGTCCATGAATTGAGTTCGATATCAGTTTACATCACTTTCAAGGATCAATTTATTTGATCATGTACATATATGTATATGATATGTATATGATATATATACATATATATACATATATGTATGTATATATATATATATATATATATATATATATATATATATATATATATATATATATATATACATACATATATATATATATATATATATACATATATATACATACATATATATATATATATATATATATATATACATACATACATATATATATATACATACATATATACTCAGAGGCAAAAGTTATTGTGACATGGAATTTTTTCATTGTTAATCTTGTGAATGAATTTTTGGATTTGAACCAGAGAAAGAGTGTGTTAAAATGGTCGAAGAAACGCAACCAAGCAGTTGTTGTTCGAATTGTACGAGATTTGCAAGAAGCATGACATATTCGAGAAAAATGGCCAGCAATGTTCACTTTAAAAGGCCAGACAACCAGACGCTGATCATTTCCACTCAATGCAGTCTTAAGAAGTGCAGAAGTCAGAAAAACACCTCCATTCATCGTTCTGGAACAAGTTCGACATGCCACGCCTCGGGGAATGGTTCTTAATCAGAACAATGTTAATGTGTTACCCCGGATCCTGGATCCTGGACCCTGGATGTTACCCTGCAAGATCCCCTGATTTGTCACCCATTGAACACGTCTGGGATGAAATGGAGCGACGTTTACGACGTCATCCGAATCCTCCAACAACGCTGCAGGAACTCCGCCAAATCCTTCCTCGGATATGGAATGATCTTCCCCAGGACTTTCATCGACGTGTCGTGGCCTCAATGAGGCGAAGGTGCCAGGCCTGCATCAATGCACACAAGGTGGACACACTCGCTACTGACCGTGTGAACTTGCTTGTGAACCCCCTCTTGTGTTGTGGCTCATTTGCATATGCCAGGTGCGCTGTTCTTATGGACTGTTGATCGTTACCATACCTTGAAACATTTGTCTTTCCATGTAATAACATTTCATTCGCGGAAGTAAAAGTTTAACACTGATTCTGTTTGTTGTTTGTGTGTCACAATAACTTTTGCCTTTGAGTATATATATATATATACATATATATATATATATACAGTGAAACCTTGACTTACGAGTTTAATTCCTTCTGTGACCGAGCTCGTAACTCAATTTGCTCGTTTCTCAAATTAAATTTCCCCATTAAAATGCATTGAAATGCTATTAATCCGTTCCAGCCCGCCAAAAACCACACCAATTTTTTTTTTAATATACAGTATATATAAAAATATCTCGCGCTTTATATTTCACCTGTATGCAGCATACAAGTTGGCAGGATGGCCTGGACTGGAGGTAGGCACACTTGACTCTAAACTGTCCAGCCTGGGTTTGAATCCCGACCCAGCTATAACCTGTCATGGGTGAATCACAGGCAGGGTGATTCATCAATGTGTGTACCGCTAAACTGGGCGCCCCGTTTGCGTCCCATTAGTTGTTGGATGTTAAGGATCTCACCGTGTTTTCCACAAAGAGAAGGCGAGCTATCGCCGGCACTCTGAACAAGTTGTGGCCTGGCATGCTCTTCTCCTCTGCCGTTAGAATACGTCCTCCTCGGCATCTTTTTCCAGAAGAGCCCTGTCTCGTCACAGTTGAAGATTTGCTGGGGGATGTATCGTTCGGCTTCTATCAGTTCGGCAAAAGTTATAATAAAATCTTCAGCTGCCTTCACATCCGAGCTTGCTGCCTCACCATGCCCGACGACGGAGTGAATGCCGGTCCTCTTCTTAAAATTATCAAACCATCCCCGACTGGCTTTGAATGACTTCCGATGCCTTGTCCGTTGATGTTCCCGCCGCCTGCTGCACCAAATCCCCGTAAATGTCTCGGGCCTTCTCACACATGATGTTCTCGGTCACGGTATCTCCTGCGAGCTGCTTCTCCGTCAACCACACAAACAACAACTTCTCCATCTCTTCATGGATAGAGGTCCGGAGCTTTGAAATAATCGTAACGCCCTTGGCTGGCGTTAGAGCCTTTATCGACTCCTTCTGCTTCAAAATCGTACATATCGTAGAAGTACTACGATCGTACTGCCTCACCAAGTCGACAACACGCACACCTCGCTCATGTTTTTCGACGATTGCGTGTTTTATATCCAAGCACATCATCCTCTTCTTCTTCTCAGTACTGCCCTTGGCACTCAATTTCTTAGGACCCATGGTTAAAACTAAGAAATTTTCCAAAATAACCAAAATGCGAAAACAAAGCAGCAGCTATATACGGCAGAGATGCTTGCACGGCAAGATAACCACGTGACCTGAACCCACCTGGTGGCGGGTGGCGTAAGCTCCAAAATAACCAAAATGCGAAAACAAAGCAGCAGCGATATACGGCAGAGATGCTTGCACGGCAAGATAACCACGTGACCGGAACCCACCTGGTGGCGGGTGGCGTAAGCTCCAAAATAACCAAAATGCGAAAACAAAGCAGCAGCGATATACGGCAGAGATGCTTGCACGGCAAGATAACCACGTGACCGGAACCCACCTGGTGGCGGGTGGCGTAAGCTCCAAAATAACCAAAATGCGAAAACAAAGCAGCAGCGATATACGGCAGAGATGCTTGCACGGCAAGATAACCACGTGACCTGAACCCACCTGGTGGCGGGTGGCGTAAGCTCCAAAATAACCAAAATGCGAAAACAAAGCAGCAGCGATATACGGCAGAGATGCTTGCACGGCAAGATAACCACGTGACCGGAACCCACCTGGTGGCGGGTGGCGTAAGCTCCAAAATAACCAAAATGCGAAAACAAAGCAGCAGCGATATACGGCAGAGATGCTTGCACGGCAAGATAACCACGTGACCGGAACCCACCTGGTGGCAGGTGGCGTAAGCTCCAAAATAACCAAAATGCGAAAACAAAGCAGCAGCGATATACGGCAGAGATGCTTGCACGGC